>NC_137787.1:66120603-66595863 GCF_963383645.1 Muscardinus avellanarius
CAAAACAGCCTGCACCCACCCTTCACCAAGGTTCCTTTAAAAAGAGTGGAGAACCCCAAGAACACACCTCTCTCTGGAGATGGCCTGCATTCTCTCTTGCATGTGTGTTCCTTGCTTTCCTAAATAAATCTCTGTGCCTCTATGGGCATGCACTGAAATTCTACTCTGTCTTATATATCAAGGACCCTGCTGGTCCTGAATCCAGTCTCTAACCACATCTGGAAATTCCTCAGGTCCCTCTTCTGGAGATACTTTGTCTCCCGTGACAGGATGAGGGGAATGGCTGCCACTGATAGCTAACGAGTAGAGATCAGAAATGCTAAATATCCAATAATGTACAGGAATCCCCCCGTCCGCCTCCCTAAAAGAAATGATCTGGTCCAAGATTTCTCTAGTATGAATGCTGAGAAATCCTGCACCAACGCATTTGCCACATGGTCAGAGCCCCATTGCAATTAAATTTGCTTCCTAACTTCCTGAGAACTGCTTTCTGCTTTGGGAGTTTCTTCCCACTGAGAATGAAACCAGGAAGTTAGCTCCTGGCCTGGGCAGGTGCCAAAACACTGTGACAGACTTTTTTTTTTTTTTTTTTTTTGTGGTACTGGGATGGAACTCAGGGACTTTCCTACCTCTGGATACACTCCCAGACCTATTTTATACTTTATTTGGAAACAGGGTCTCACTAAGTGGCTGAGAGCCTCACTAAGTAGCTGAGGCTGGCTTTGAACCTCTGTGATCCTCCTGTCTCAGCCTCCCAAGGGCTGGGATTACAAGCGCGCGCCACCACGCCCGGCTTGTGACAGACATATTTTGACTAGCATCGCCTAGCTCTGTCTTTTGTCCCACGGTATCCTCTCTCCTCTTATAAAAGCTGTTTTTGCCCCAAAGATGGAGATTTGAGACAGAAAAGGTCTCCTCTATCTTCCTCAAAGCTGGCTTTATTTATTTCAGTTTTTGCAGTACTAGGGGTTGAACCCAGAGGGATTTTACCTCCAAGCTACACCCCAACCCTATTTTTTATTTTTATTTTTTGTGGGTCTGAGGACGGAACCCAGGGGCATTCGACCTCCGAGCTACACCCCCTGCTCTATTTTTTATTCTTTACTTTGAAACAGGGTCTCACTAAGTTGCAGAGAGCCTCACTACGTAGCTGAGGCTGGTCAAACCCGAGATCCTCCTGTTTCACTCTCCCAAGTACTGGGATTATAAGCATGTGCCATCATACCCCATCTCAAGGCTGGCTTTAAATAAACCCATTTTGAGCTGGGTGTGGTGGTGCACGCTTGTAATCCCAGTGCTTGGGAGGCTGAGACAGGAGGATCACACAGGTTCAAAACCAGCCTCAGCTGCTGAGTGAGGCTCTCAATAACTTAGTGAGACCCTGTTTCCAAATAAAATGTAAAATAGGTCTGGGAGTATAACCCGGAGGTAGAAAGTCTCTGGGTTCCACCCCCAGTACCACCAAAATAAATAAATAAATAAACCCATTTTCCTTCAGCAGTTTTAATGGTGAAGGAGCTTTAATGGAGCGAACTTTAACAGAGCAACAAACCCTAGAACTTTTGTTTCTGATAATGAAAGCAGGTTCCCCTTTCTTCCTTCCTCCCTCCCTCCCTCTCTCTCTTTCTTTCTTTCTCATTGTGGTACTAAGGATTGAACACAGAGGCATTCTACCTTTGAGCTATACCTCCAGCCCAATTTTTATTTCTTATTTGGAAACGGTCTCACTAGGTTGATGAGTCTTACTACTTGCTGAGGCTGACCTCAAACCTGCAATCTTCCTGTCTCAGCCTCCCAAGTACATGGATTACAGGCATCTGCCACCATGCCCAGCTCTGTGATTTAATTCCTCTTTGTTGATCAAGTGCATAGGAGTTGGCATAAGTTATTCTGTGACAGGTATTAAACCAAAACTCAGGAGACCTCTGAAATAAAATTTATTGAGCAAGGACCAGTCCTGGGACAAGTTCCTGAGAAGAGAACGTAGGAGCAATTAGAAAATTGCAAGGGCCGGGCGTGGTGGCGCACGCTTGTAATCCCCGCGCTTGGGAGGCTGAAACAGGAGGCTCGCACGGGTTCGAAGCCAGCCTCAGCTACTTAATGAGGCTTTCAGCAACTTAGTGAGACCCTGTTTCCAAATCATATATATATATATATATATATATATATATATATATATTATATATATATAATATATATATATATATATATAATGATGATGTCTGGGAGTATAGCCTGGAGGTAGAAAGCCTCTGGGTTCCACCCCCAGTACCACCAAAAAAAAAAAAAAAGAAAGAAAGAAAGAAAGAAAATTGCTTGTCAGAGCTAAGGAAAAAAAAAAAAAAACTAGAGTATTATTTATTTTTATTTTTGTGGTACTGGGGATTGAACCCAGGAGCATTCTACCTCTGAGCTATACCCCCCAGCCCTATTTTTTATTCCATATTTTAAAACAAGGTCTAAGTTGTGGAGGGCCTCACTAAGTAGCTGAGGCTGGTCGCGAACCTGTGATCCTCCGTCTCAACCTCCCAAGTACTAGGATTACAAATATGCGCCACTATACCCCGCAAAACTAGAGTATTTTGATAATGAAAGACTGGAGATTGCTGGTATGTTACTTACATTGAATTTACATTGGCTATAGATAAGAGGACAGGATTACACCAAATAGAGAAGGCTTTGAGACAAAAGAAATAACTTCAAGGAGAAACAATGATGTCTCTGGATTGGTTGGACACTGAAAGGAGGATTCCATGGTACCTAGGAGGTCAAGGAAGGAATTGAATATATTCAAGACCTTTTGAAAAACAAAATGGCCTTTTGTTTTTTCAGCCTGTAGTTTCGTAATGATTAACCTCTTCCCATCTGTTTTCCCTTCTTCCCCGACACCTAACTTTGTGATTAAATTTAGGGCATCTCAAAATCTTGTTCTTATAGGCAAGCTTGAATGTCATTGCATGTGGCTGCTTCTCTAGAGGGGCAAGGTTGGACTCACTTTTAGGGTTTGGGTGGACTTTCTGACTATTTCCATGGCACCCAGACTTGACCTCAAGGCCAGTCGAGAGTGCTTGCTGTTTCTTTTCTTTTCTTTCTTTTTTTTTTTTTTTTTTTTTTTTTGGTGGTACAGGGGCATTCTACCTCTGAGCTACACCCCCAGTCCTATTTTTTATTCTTTATTCTGAAATAGGGTGTAAGTTGCAGAGGGCCTCACTAGGTAGCTGAGGCTGGCCGTGAACCTGCCATCCTCCTGTCTCAGCCTCCCAAGTATTGGGATTACAAGCTTGCATCACCATGCCTGCTGCTTGCTGGTGCTTATGGTCTTTATTGGAACTGATGCAGATTCAGCAGAACAGGCGGTCAGGAAACATCTAAGTTTTTGAAATGTTTGGAGCAGCCATGCAGAATTTAGGCATAAATTCCAGAAGTATTTTAGAAAAAGAGTACACTACTTCCCCACAAAAATTCTGTGAATTGTTGTTACCGAGAGTTATGGGAAAGAGATTAGTAAAACAATTTAACAAGGCGTATTTCACTGGGTTCAACCATGCTAATAAAAGTGTGGTTGGAGACATCATCAGCAGCAGTATTACTTGTGAATGTAAGGGAATCTCAAGTCCCACTTCAGGCATACTAAACAGATCCCCCAGAAAAGTACAACCCAAATACAGTGAGGTCTTGAGGTCAAGTCTGGGTGCCGTGGAAGTGGTCAGAAAGTCAACCCAACCCCTAAAAGTGAGTCCAAACTTGCCCCTCTAGAAAAGGAAAAAGGAAAATAGGAGAGAGACAATGCTTTTAAGAATAAATGAAGCTGGGCATAGCTGTACACACTTGTAATCTCAGTATTTGGGAGGCTGAAGCAGGAGAATTGCAAGTTTGAGGCCAGCCTTAACAACTTAGACCCTGCTTCAAAATAAAAAGTGTGGTAGTGAATGCCTGAATCCCAGTACTTGGGACCCTAATATAAGAGGATCATAGGTTCAAGGCCAGCCTCAGCAATTTAGTTAGACTCTCAGCGACTCAGTGAGACTCTGCTTCAAAATAAAAATATCAAGAGGCCTAGTGGTATAGCCCAGAGATATAATGTCTATGGGTTCAATCTTCAGTACCACAAAGTAAATCAACTAAAAAAAGGTGTAATCTTAGTACTTGGGAGGCTGAGACAAGAGGATTGTGGTTCTCAGACATCCTCAGCTACTTAGGCCCTCTGCAACTTAGTGAGACCTTGTTTCAAAATAAAAAATAAAAAATAGGGATGGGGGTATAGCTCAGAGGTAGAATGCCCCAGGTTCCATCCCCAATACCAATAAATAAAAATTAATTAAAAAGGAATGGTGTATAGCTCAGAGAATGCTCGTAGGTTCTGTCACCAGTTAAAAAATAAAATAAGCCAGGCATGGTGGCACACGCTTGTAATTCCCCCGCTTGGGAGGCGGAGAGAGGAAGATCGCGCAAGTTCAAAGCCAGCCACGCTGGCTTAAGAAAACCTGTTTTCAAATAAAAAAAGTGAATATATATATATATATATTCTGGGAGTGTAGCCTGGAGGAGGGCTTCCAGAACACCCAGTACCACCCCAAAAATAAAAAAAATAAAAGCCGGGCCTAGCTATCAGGAAGCTGAGACTGGAGGATCGCAGTTCGCGGCGAGCCTCAGCTACTTAGTGAGCCCCTATTTCAAAATAAAGAATAAAATATAGGGCTGGGGGTGTATCTTGGAGGTAGAATGTCCCTGGGTTCCATCCCCAGTACCGCAAAAAAAAGACCAAAATGAGATGGATGATCAGTGACATGATACCTGAATACAGTGCTGCATGATTGAGATTTTCTTGAAGGTCAAAGAGGACTTGTTAGTAGGCCAGAGGAAAGATATTAAAATAAAATAGATTTCTGGATGAGTGTGGTAACATATCCCTCTAATCCTAGCTCCTGGGAAGGTTGAGGGAGGAGGCTGACAAATTCAAGGCCAGCCTGGGCAACTTAGTGAAACAGGGTCTAAGTTGTTAAGGGTGTCCTCAAACTTGCAATTCTCCTGCTTGTTTTTACTTTAGAAATGAATTTTAAAAGCTCCTTACCGCCAGACCTAGAGACTACTCAAATCCATAAAAACACTAGAATTAAAGAACTCAAATATTGAAAGATATTTAGGAACAAAAGTCAAACAATCTAGCCATTTTCTCAGAAAATAAAATTCCAGAGAAGTGAAATCACTATTTTTTTTATTTTTTGTGGTACTGGGGGTGGAACCCAGGGGCTTTTCTACCTCTGGACTATACTCCCAGACCTATTCTATACTTTATTTGGAAACAGGGTCTCACTAAGTTGCTGAGAGCCTAAGTAGCTGAGACTGGCTTTGAACCTGTGTGATCCTCCTGTCTCAGCCTCCCAAGCACTGGGATTACAAGTGTGTGCCACCATGCCTGGCTGTGAAATCACTTTTCAAAGTCACACTGCTAGTTAGCTGTTAGAGCTGGGACTAAAATTCAGGTCTCCTGTCTCAACATTACCTAGTTTTGAAAAAAATCTGTTTTGGCTGGGCGTGGTGGCACAAGCTTCTAACAGCATTCAGGAGGCTGAGATCGGAGGATCGCAGTTCATGGACAGCCTTAGCTACTTAGTGAGGCCCTCCACAACTTAAGAGACCGTTTCCAAATAAAAAGTATAAAATAGGTCTGTAGCCCGGAGGTAGAAGGGCTTCCAGGAACCCCAGTACCACCAAAAAACAAACAAACAAACAAACAAAAAACCAAAGAATAAAAAATAGGGCAGGCGCCGGGCGTGGTGACGCACACTTGTAATTCCCACGCTTGGGAGGCAGAGACAGGAGGATCGCGCAGGTTCGAAGCCAGCCGTGCGCGCTGGCTTAGGAGACCCTGTTTCCAAATAAAAATGTAAAAATAGGTCTGGGAGTGTAGCCCGGAGGTAGAAGGGCTTCCAGGAACCCCAGTACCACCAAAAAAAAAAAAAAAAAAAAAAAAAACATAGGGCAGGGGTGTAGCTCAGAGGTCGAATTTCTCTGCGTTCCATCGCTTTTTTTTTTTTTTTTGGTGGTGGTACTGAGGTTCCTGGAAACCCTTCTGCCTCTGGGCTACACTCCCAGACCTAATATTTTTATATATATTTTAATTTCGAAACAGGGTCTCTTAAGCCAGCAAGACTGGCTTCAAACCTGCGTGATCCTCCTGTCTCGGCCTCACAAGTGCGGGGATTACAAGCGTGCGCCACCACGCCCAGCTGAGCACATACATACGTACGTACATACATATATATATATATACACACACATTGGAAAATTTCTTTTTGGCAGTACTGGGGATGGAACCCAAGGGCATTCTACCTCCGAGCTATACCCCCAGCCCTATTTTTTTATTATTTTGAAACAAGATCTGAGTTGCAAAGAGCCTCACTAATTAGCTGATTCTGTCAGTGAACCACAATCCTTTGGCATCAGCCTCCCAAATGCTGGGATTACAAGCGTGTGACACCATGCCTGGTTTGGAATAGTATTTCTGTTCTGTAAGAATTTTTTTGTGTGTGTGTGGTGCTGAAGATTGAACCCAGGGACATTCTACCTCTGAACTACACCCCTAGCCCTATTTTTTATTCTTTATTTTGAAACAGGGCCTCACTAAGTAACTGAGGCTGGCCATGAACCTGCAATCTTCCTGTCTCAGCCTCCCATGCACTGGGATTACAAGTGTGTGCCACCACACCTGGCAAAAGCAGGTGCATTCTACCTCTCAGTTACACCCCATCCTTTTTTATTTTGAAACAGGGTTTTGCTAAGTTGCTGAGGGATTTGCTAAATTGCTGAGTCTGTCCTTGAACCTGCAATCCTGTCTCAACCTCTCAAGTACTGGGTTTACAGGCATGTGCTGCTCTACGTGGCTCACCACCCTCTTTCTTGCTGGTCAGAACATTGCTGTGAGGGCTGGACCTTGAACAGCAACTTCGCATCATGAGTTGGAAGCCAAGTTTTCATATTGATAGAACAAAGTGGCAACTTTGAGATACCTTCCGGAATTCTTTTAAGTGAGAGGGAAACATTTTTTCTTTTTCTCTGAGCTACACCCCCCAGCCCTATTTAGCCCCATTTTTTATTCTTTATTTTGAATCAAGGTCTCACTAAATTGTAGGTAATCTCAATAAGTAGCTGAGGCTGGCTGAGAACCTGGATTCTCCTGTTTCAGCCTCCCAAGTACTGGGATTACAAGCGTGCATCACCATGCCCAGCTTTTTTTTTTCTTTTCTTTTTTTTTTTTTTTTTTTTTTTTTTTTGCAGTCCTGGGGATGAAATCCAGGGGCATTCTACCTCTGAACTATACTCCAGCCCTACGTATCTTTTATTCTTTTATTTTGAAACAGGGCTTCACTAAGTAGTATCTGAGGCTGTTCATGAACCAAGATCCTCCTGTTTTAGACTCCCAAATGCTGGGATTACAAGCGTGCACCCCCACACCTGGCTTTTTTTTTCCTCTCTTTTTTAAGCCACTGGTACTTGGGGTTTTATTTCTATGCTGCTGAACCCAATCTTAACTAAAACACATTCCAATCATTGGCATATCACTCCTTTATTAGCAATTGTAAATGAGAGATTATTTCAACACCTGAAGACCAAACTACAATAGAAGATTCCATTGGTTCAAGATTTTGAGACATTCTGGAAAGAGTTTTCTGTAAAGTATATCCTTTCCTTGGCATGGCAACATCATTCTTCTTTAAAAAGGTTACCGGACAGACGTCATTTCCGCCATCGCCTACATAAACAATCCTTGTATAATCCACTCCCTGTTGGAACTGTTTATCAATAAATTCTACCAAAACTACATTTTTGCAAAGATTCTTCGGGCACCTACTGCAAGAATGAGCATGATAGCTGTCTACAGTGAGATGACCATTGCTATGAAAAGCTGCTGGATTTGTAAACACTCTGTCAAACAGGTCATGAAGACTAGCGGCTTCTAAGATCCAATCTATGAAGACTGAATTTGAATCTGAAATAATGATGCAGTCAAATTTATCCCTATTTTTTCTTATAAAGCTGAAAAGTTCCACCATCCCCGGAGTGAAAGGAATTAATGTCATTGTTCTTTTCATTTCATTTTCTCTAACACCTTCATCTCCCAAATACTTAAAGACTCTGCCCATAAATTCTGTCCAGCATCCTTTCTGATAAGAATCTTGCAGTTCGATAGGAAGCTTTTTGTCTGGAGCACACTGCACAATCCAGGTGTCACTATTGTCATCTATGATTGTATTGTCAAAGTCAAACACCAACAAAAGTTTCATGGTTCCAGAAATAGATCTGGGTTACTCTGAAAAGGAAGAAATATTATTCCCTAAACATACTGTGTTTACACATCTGGCTATTATACTAATCTGATAAAACAAAGAATATAAACAAGTGACTAAGCTTTTTAAGACGACTGCTTAAGCAATTTTTCCTAAAAAAAAAAAAAAAGCACAGTTCATATTTGAGCATTTTCAGTGAATGGAAAACAAAATATCTAAAAAGGATACTCAGTATTATTGTGTTTCTGTGGTAATGATTCCTTGAATATTCAGAATGAAACTATAGAGCTACCCAAAAAGAGAAGTCATAAAACAATGTCTTATTGTCAAATTTATAATAGTATAGACAGAAAACATAATCATTCTTACTATCTTTAAATTATCAATTAGAGCCATACCTATTAGTTTATGATATTTCCAATAATCTTCATATTAAATAACAGGTTATATATAATATACATCTCTGTATACTAACCCAAAATTCTGAACAAAGTTAACATCTTTTTTTTTTTTTTTCAATACTGGGGATTGAATCCAGGGGCATTCTACCTCTGAGCTATACCTCAAGCCCTATTTTTTATTCTTTTTAAACAGGGTCTCACTAAGCAGAGGGCCTCACTAAGTAGCTGAGGCTGGCCATGAACCCAGGTCCTCCTGTCTCAGCCTCCCAAGTACTAGGATTACAAGCGTGCATCACCATGCCCAGCAACGTGTAATCTTGTAAAATGTAAAAGGTTGTTAGCTTGAAATCAGTGTGTATATTTGTGTGTATGTGTGTATGTATAATACTGAGGGGCATTCTATCTCTGAGCTACCTATTTATTTTGTATTTATTTATCCATTTATTGAGTACTGGGGATTGAACCCAGAGGCATTCTACCTCTGAGATATACCCCAGCCCCATTTTATTTTTATTTAGAAACAGGGTTTTGCTAGGTTGATGAGAGGCTCACTACTTGCTAAGGCTGTCCTTGAATCTGTGATCCTCCTGTCTCAGCCTCCCAAGTACTGGGATTACAGACTTGAGCCACTATGCCCCTGGCTTTGAAATCAATTTATAAATGCCAGTATCGAAACTGAATGATTGCTTAATGTTGTACTTATTCTAAAATAATTATTTAAACTGAAGCTAGGCTTGGTTCTCGGCCAGCCTCAACCACTTAGTGAGGCCCTCCACAATTTAGACCCTGTTCAGAATAAATAAAAAATCAGGCTAGGGGTGTAGCTCAGAGGTAGAATGCCCCTTGGCTCAATTCCCAGCAACACACACACACACACACACACACACACACACACACACACTCTCTCTCTCTCTCTCTCTCTCTCTCTCTCTCTCTCTCTCTCTCTCTCTTTAAACTGGGCACAGTGGTATACTTCTGTAATCTCAGTACTTGGGAGGCTGAGACAGGAAGATCATAGGATCAAGGTCAGCTTTAGCATAAGGTTCTCTGCAACTTAGTAAGATCCTGTTTAAAAATAAATAAATAAAATAGGATTGGGGGTATATCTCAGAAATAGAATGTCCCTGGGTTCGATTTTCAATACCAAAAAAAAAACTTACTTGAATAGTGGAGGTTAATTCAATTGTTCCAAACTAGTATAACTTTTGTTAAAAGTTTTCACATGCTTATTTACATCTCTAGATAGTTTACCTTTGAGGTGTCAAATAATCTATTTTTATATTTATTTATTTATTTATTTATTTAGGTGGTACTGGGGTTCCTAGAAATCCTCTACCTCCGGGCTACACTCCCAGACATATTTTATATTTTTATTTAGAAACAGGGTCTCGTAAGGCAGCGAGGCTGGCTTCGAACCAGCACGATCCTCTTGTCTCCGCCTCCCAAGTGTGGGGATTACAAGTGTGCGCCATAACGCCCTGCATTATATTTATTATTTATTTATTTGCAGTACCGGGGATGGAACACAGGGATATTGTACCTCCGAACTATACTCCCAGCCCTATTTTTTATTCATTTTGAAACAGGGTCTCACTGAATTGTGAAGGGCCTAAGTAGCTGAGGCTGCCCAGAACCACGATCCTCCTGTCTTAGCCTCACAAATGCTGGGATTACAAGTGTGAGCCACCATGCCCAGCTTGTCAAATAATCTAAATGTACCTGAAGCCAAGCAAGGTGGTGCACGCTTGTAATCCCAGCATTTGGGAGGCTGTATCACGGTTTGAGGACAGCCTCATCTGATACTTAGTGAGGCCCTTTGCAACAGTGAGACCCTGTTTCAAAATAAAGAATAAAAATTAGGAATGGGGGTGTAGCTCGGAGGTGGAATGCCCCTGGGTTCCATCCCCAGTATTGCAAAAAAAAAAAAAAAGGTAAGTATTTTTGAGAAAACACTATATGGTAGGCATTGGACTAAGCACTTGACAATCGTCACATTAATTTTTAGACACTATTAAGTAAAAATTATCATCTTCATCTTAGAGATGTATAAACTGGAAATTAAAGTGGTTAAGTATTAGAATTATGGACACAGGTCAGTGCCTAACAAACAAAATACTAAAACTATTTATTACTTTAAAAAGAAAATACTAGCCAGGCATGGTGGCACATGTCTTGGGAAGCTGAGATAAAAGGATCAGTTTTGAGGCCAACCTCAGCAACTTAGGGAGATCCAAAACAAAATTTAAAAAGGGGTTGGGAAGCCAGGCTTGATGCAGCACACTTGTAATCCCAGCATTTTGGAGGCTGAGAAAGAAGGATCCTAGTTCACAGACAGCCTCAGCAACTAGTTAGTGAGGCCCTTTGCAACTCAGTGAGACCCTGTTTCCAAATAAAAAGAATAAAAAATAGGGCTAGGGGTATAGCTGGAAGGTAGAATCCCCCTGGGTTCTAGCCCCAGTATCAGGGGAGGGGGGGGAAGCAAAGAAAATGAGCTTGAGAGCCGGGCGTGGTGGTGCACGCTTGTTATCTTAGCATTCAGGAGGCAACAGGAGGATCAGAGTTTGCAGACAGCCTCAGTTACTTACTGAGGCTCTTTGCAATCAGTGAGACCCTGTTTCAGAATAAAGAATAAAAAATAGGGCATTGGAGGTCGAATGCCCCTAGGTTCCATCCCCAGACCTGCTTAAAAAAAAAAAAAGAGATTGATTAAATATGGGAGACATTTAACCACAACTCATTTTCTGGTTTATTACAAAAGATAGGTAGTGATGACAACAGAACAGAGTTCCCAATGCACATATGTGTTAAACATTCTGTGTCTCTCAATTTAGAATGTCTACACAATAGCCTAGAGGGATACCTCCTAATGTATGAATTCAGATGGCACATAATATTCCCATTCTTTGTGAAGCCTTGTTTATTTGACAGTGGGGACTGAACCCAGGGTATCTGTATTTTACCATTTAGCTACATACTCAGCCCTCCTTTGTTTGGGCAGGGGCCTTCTATCTCTGGGCTACACCCCAGCCCTATTTTATATTTAATTTGGAAACAGGGTCTCACTAAGCTGCTGAGCTGGCTTTGATCCTCCAGTCTCAGCCTCCCAAGTACTGGGATTACACGCGTGAGCCACCATATCCAGCTTCTCAACTTTTTTTTTTTTTTTTTTTTTTAGGTACTGGGGATGGAACCCAGGGACATTCTACCTCCGAGCTATACTGCCAGCCCAAGTTTTAATTCTTTATTTTGAAACAGGTCTCACTGAGTTTCAAAGGACCTCACTAAGTAGCTGAGGCTGTCCTTAAACCATGATCCTCCTGTCTCAGCCTCCCAAATGCTGGGATTACAAGCATGCGCCAACAGGCCCGGCTATCCTTGTATTTTTAAATGCCTAATTCAGGTGCCTGTGACTAGCTCCCAAGACTTAAGTACAAAAAAACACTTCCTCATAGAAACAGTATAATTAATAGTAATAAGGCATGATCAGTGATCACATTTGTACTGTACCTAAGCATACAACGTGTGTGTGTGTGTGTGTGTGTGTGTGTGTGTGTGTGTGTGTGTATGTGTGTGTTACTAAGAGTAGAACCTAGAGGCATTCTATCTCTAAAATATACCACCAGCCCTATTTTATTTTTTATTTGGAAACAGTTGCCGAGGCTGGCTTTGAACCTGGGATTCCTGTTTCATCCTCCAAAGTGCTGGGATTACAGGTGTGTGCCACCATACTCAGCTCTGAATTCATAATTTAAAAAAATTTTTTTTCTAGGGCTGGAGTGTAGCTCAATAGTAGAACATTTGTTTAGCACATGTGTGGCCCTGGGTATGATCCCCAGCACCACATACCACACACCCAAATCCAATGTAACTCATAGTTGGTTGAAAACTGCCCTAACCCTAGATTTAGTTGGCCACAAATGACTGAAATTCCTTAACTATTAGCTTCAAAATAGCATGAAACAGAAGGTAATATAGTTATAATGTTGACCTAGAAATATTTTTTTAGATCTTTTTATCATCATTCAATATATACCTTTCTTAAACATACTTACCTGCTAAGTGTGGCACAGGCTTGTAATCCCAATACTTAGGAGGCCAAGACAGGAGGATCACAGGTTCGAAGCCAGCCTCAGCAGCTTAGTGAGGCTCTGTTACCAAATAAAATATATATTAAAAAATAGGTCTGGGAATATAGCCCAGAGGTAGAAGACCCCTGGGTTCCATCCCCAGTACCACCACCACCAAAAAAAAAAAAAAAAAATACTTACCCAAATTAGTATTTCCAATACAATTAATCTTACTTCAGCATAGAGCTTAGGTTAAACATTCATGCCAATCTTCAGTTTCAAACAGCAGCCAGTTGCCAGATGTTTAAAAACATTATTCCTATATGTAGGAAACAATGTCTTCTTATTTGGAGCAAAGAAATGGAAACTGCTTAACTCCTAAAATTTACAAAAGTATTTTATATTATTATTATTATTATTTTCTTTTACAGTACAGGGGCATTCTACCTCCAAGCTATATCCCCAGCCCTATTTTTTACTCTTTATTTTGAAACAGGGTCTCAATGAGTTGCAAAGGCCCTCACTAAGTAGCCGAGGCTGTCTGCAAACTGCGATCCTCCTGTCTCAGCCTCCTAAGTGCTAGGATTACAAGCATGTGCCACCATGCCCAGCTAACATTAGTATTTTAAAATGTAAATGTGTGCTTTTTTTTTGTTTTTGGTACTGGGGATGGAACCCGGGGGCATTTTACCTCTGATCTAACCCCCAGCCCTAATGTTTTAGTTTTTGGCAGTACTGGGGATTAAACCCAGGGGCATTCTACCTCCAAGCAACACCCCAGCCCTATTATATATGTATGTGTGTATATAATAATAAAAAATATATATATATATGATTTTTTTTTCTTTTGCAGTACTGGGATGGAACTCAGGGGCATTCTACCTCCAAGCTAAACCCCAGCCCTATTTTTTATTCTTTATTTTGAAACAGGGTCTCACTGAGTTGCAAAGGGCCTAATTAAGTAGTGGCTGAGGCTGTTCTGGAACCATGATCCTCCTGTCTCTATGTCCCAAATGCTGGGATTACAAGCATGCACCACAATGCCTGGCTTATATTCTTTATTTTGAAACAGGGTCTAAGTTGTGGAGGGCCTCACTAAGTAGCTGAGGCTGGCTGAGAACCTGTGATTCACCTGTCTCAGCCTCCCAAGTACTGGGATTACAAGCATGTGCCAAACATGCCAAGCCCCAAGCCCTATTTATCTACCTACCTTTCTCCTTTCTTTTCTTTTCTCTTCCTTCCTTCCTTTCTTTTTTCTTGTGGTACTGGGAATTGAACCCAGGGGACTTATATCTGGCTTAAATGTGTTCTTTCTCTTTCTTTCTCTCTTTCTTTCTTTCTTTCTTTCTTTTTTTTTTTTTTTTTGTGGTACTAGAAGTGGAATCCAGGGGCTTTTCTACCTCCGGGGTATACTCCCAGACCTATTTTATATTTTATTTGGAAACAGGGTCTAAGTTGCTGAGAGTCACACTAAGCAGCTGAGGCTGGCTTCAAACCTGCACAATCCTCCTGTCTCAGCCTCCCAAGTACTGGTATTAAAGTGTGCGCCACCACAACTGGCTAAATGTGCGCTTTTTAATCATGCTATTTTTTTTTTTTATCAGAAAAATATATATTAAGGCAGGTGGCACAAACTTATAATCCTAGTACTTGGAAGGCTGGTTTGGGGCCAGCCTCAGCTACTTAGTGAGTCCCTTTGCAATTTAGTGAGCCTCTGTTTCAACATAAAAAATTAAAAAAAAAAAAAAAGTTACAGCTGGGGCGTAGCTCAGAGGTAGAATGCCCCCTGGGTTTCTCCCCAGTACTGCCCCCCCCCAAAAAAAATCTATTAGAAATGGAGGAAACAACATTTTCTTTTTTCTTTCTTTCTTTCTTTTTTTTTTTTTTTTTTTGGTGGTACTGGAGTGGAACCCAGAGGCTTTCTCCCTCTGGGCTATACTCCCAGACCTATTTTATACTTTATTTGGAAACAGGGTCTCACTAAGTTGCTGAGAGCCTCACTAAGTAGCTGAGGCTGGCTTCGAATCCATGTGATCCTCCTGTCTCAGCCTCCCAAGCGCGGGGATTACAAGCGTGCACCACCGCCCAGCTCAGGTAACAACATTTTGATTAAGCAATAATCTTAAATAAATAGAAAATAGGGAATGTTATCTGAAAATAAGTTTTATAAGTTTTTATCCATTGGATAAAATCACAAGTGTTAATCAAGTTGAGATTTCCAGGTTCTGGCTTTATTTTAACTTAACAGAAATACTGCATTCTACTATCAATAAACACTTATATTTAGTGATGTACTTGAAATGTAACTGTTGCCTAAAAATTAAGGAAATGCACCAAGATTCAGTTTTAAGAATGTAAGCCAGATGGGAGTGGTGGCACATCTTGTAATCCCAGCATTTGGGAGGCTGAGACAGGAGGATCATGGTTTGTAGACAACCTCAGCTACTAGTTGCTCGGAGGTAGAATGCCCCTGGGTTCCATACCTAGCCCTGCAGAAGAAAAAGAAAGACTGTAATCTGGGTACAGTGGCACACACCTGTAATCCCAGTACTTGGAAGGCTGAGATATGAGAATGCTAGGTTTGAGGCTAGCCTCAGCAACTTGGTGAAATTCCAACAACTTTGTGAGCCCTGGTTTAAAAAAAAAAAAAATGGCTGAGTGTATAGCTGAGAGGCAGAACCTGAGTTCAATCCTCAGCACCAAAAAAAAAAAAAAAAAAGTAAATCTATTTTTAAACTCATTTTTTAAAACTTCAAAAACTAGGTGGGGCATAGTGGCACATGTTTGTAATCCCAGTGGCTGAGACAGGAGCATTGCACAGGTTCAAAGCCAGCCTCAGCTACTTAGTGAAGCTCTCAGCAACTTAGTGAGATCCTGTTTCCAAATAAAATAGAAAATAGGTCTGGGAGTACAGCCTGGAGGTAGAAAAGCTCCTGGGTTCCACCCCCAGTACCACAAAAATAAATAAATAAATAAATAAATAAATAAATAAAATTTCAAAACATTAACTATTCTCTACAGAACACATGCAGTGTCTATCTGGTATGTCTGTAATGTCTTTCAAAATGTAACATCTTGTGTGCTTTTCACAAATGGAAACTAAAAACTATACAGACATCCAAGAATTGGGGAAATGGTTGAATATGTGTGTGATACTCATATATTTTGAAGTATTTATTCAGCAGGTAAAAGCTATGCTGTTCAGTTCAAATTATACATGGCACTTACAAAATAGTGTTTATAGCATAATCCCACCTTTGTTTTAAAAAATAAATGCTTTTGTGTATTGTGGTCTTAAGAGGTCTATAGTTTACATTACTTCTACCTCCTAGCTACACTCCTAGCCCTATTTTTTATTCTTTATTTTGAAACAGGTTCTCACTGAGTTGCAGAGGGCCTTCACTAGGTAGCTGAGACCGGCCTAGAGCCACGATCCTTCTGTCTCAGCCTCCCCAATGCTGGGATTACAAGTGTCTGCCACCATTCCCAGTTTAATTCTACACTGATTTTCTGAAAAAGAAAAAAAATCCCTAAAATAACAAATTGTTGCAAATGCTACCTTCTTAAATTTACAACAATAACAAAATAGGAGTGGGAGGTAAAGAAGAAGTAACTAACTCTAGATCAACTTGTTTGTGAAGATCTAGAGGTTACAGTTGCAACCTGGAGTATGAAGTCAAATGGTATCTGAAGTCAAAGTGGCAAATTGCTGACATCAAATCTTAGGAGAGTCAATAATGCCTTTGTTAACTACTTACAACTTCAGAGAATTTTTGTTGGGAGACAATTCTCCATGGTTCTGCATATCTGATAAGCATTATATTCAAGGCTCATTGCTCTGGACTCCTGTCTCAAAGATGTTTATACAGTGAACAACCTTGAAAGGCATGCTTGTTGCCTGTTTATAATAGACTTGGGTTCCCTCAGCTCAGCGTTTCTGTCTTACAATACAACACACTCCACATCCATGCGGCTTCTAGCCTAATTAACCTCATCTAGGGGGATGCTCAGTTTAGGCTTGAGAGAACCGAGGAAAAACTGCTGATATTCTGGGGACTGCTGTAAGTAATCTCTAACCTAGTTAGGAATCTTGGGTCTTGTAAAAAAAACCATGGTAGGCTGTTGTCAGCCTGCAAATATGGTAACATCTCTAACCCTTCCAGGTTCCTGACATGTTTTAAGCTATGTGTTTATAAAAAAAACCACCAACGTTGCACGTGTATAAACTAAATTCTGTCTACAATTACTTTATTAATCCTTTCATACTTACCAGCATTATTACAGCAAAACGTCTGATAGAAAACCTGTAGGGAAATATTACAACTACAGGTTAGAACTTCAGTTATTAAAGATCTTAACATGCATTTTTTTTTGGGAGGGGGGTTGTTTTTTGCGGCTGGGGATGAAGCCTAGGGGCATTCTACCTTCGAACTACACCCCCCCCCAGCTCTTTTTTTTTCTTTTATTTTGAAACAGGGTCTCACTGAGTTGCAAAGGGCTCACTAAGCGGCTGAGGCTGTCCTCGAACCACGTTCCTCCTGTCTCAGCCTCCCAAATGCTGGGATTACAAGCGTGCACCACTCCGCCCAGCTAACGTGCTTTCATTTTGAGTGGGTTCAATTTGGTGGCTAACAGGATGGAGCCATCTAAGTAGTGTTATCACCAATGTATTAGAAAAGTAGCTTTCGAAACCAAGGACAGATCCATTCTTAACATATTTTTGTGTCATGAGTGATCTGATGATGGGTCTCCAAAACACGTTTCCATTTCCTGTAGTTTATTTAACCAAGAAGTCTAAAATATCTTAAAGGTCCAAACATGACTCTTCTTGGGAGAATATTCAGATTTTAACATTCCCATAAAAAATAAAAACTTCGCCTCACCTCGCCCTGCTCACGGCTCAGTAATCAGAACTGGCAAAGAGCTTCCCTGCCAGTTCATCCTGGTCGCGGGAGTCAGGACTCTGCTTCCAGTGCTCGGCTGGAGGTCTGCGGCGACCGCCGCCCAGGCCTGGCGGGCTCACGCCCCGGGCCCGCGGGGAGGCGTCGGGACCTCGCTGGGGCCGAACCCGGCGGCCGGGCCCTTCGCCGACCCGAGCCGCGTCCGCACGGCTCCCGCAGGCTCCCGCCTCCGCCCGGCCCCCGCGCCCCCGCTCCCCGCCCCGCCGCCGCTCACCGCGCACGCGCAGCCGCCGAACTCCCTCCGCCCCCGCAGACTCTCCGCCTGGGGCTTCGGTCGCCCGACGTCACTTCCGGTAGGGTTGCGAAGCAACCAGAGGGTTTAGGCAACACTGGGAGCGCACGGGTTTCCTTGGCTGTGGTTTCCCATCCAGGGTTGGACGCGCCTTGGCAGCTAGTCAGAGATGCTGGCGCGATTTGGACGGCGCTCTGGACAGGCGAGGGGGATCCCGGGTGAGCTAAGCTGCGCCTTCCGCCACAGCGATTGTTTCTGGCACCTAGGCCTGGCGTGAGGGGCGAGGGTGTCAAGTGAAGGCTTCGGTCGCCTTTTGAAATGGGCTCCGCCAGCCGGACATCGTGGCGCACGCTTGTAATCCCAGCATTCGGGAGGCTGAGACCGAGGAACGCTACTTAGGCCCTTTGCAACTAACTGAGATCCGACTTCAAACTAAAGAATAAAATATAGAGCTGGGGGTGCCGCTCGGAAGTAGAATGCCCCTGTGTTCTATCCCCAGTACTGCAAAAGAAAAAAGAAATAGGCTCCACTAAGTGAAAGCATCCCCAGGAAGCATCCTTGGACTCGTTAGATGCTTTTGCCTCCAGATGAATGGGTGGAAGAGGGAAAAGGGGAAACAGAATGTTAGAGATGCTCAGCTGACCTGGTGGTCAGAGCCCCACCAGTTCCAGTCCCTAGAGGGTGGTGATTTTTTAACTGGGCCCTTAAGCCTCAGTATTTACTGAGTGACTTGGAATATCTTTTGGAAATACTAGTGACTTCTTCACACTCTCAGCTCTCCTGCATAGCTGCTGAATGGTCTTTACTCATGTCTCTGAAGGGAATGTCTCAGTTCCCACTCTCCACTGTAAAGTGATGGTGAGAGACCGTCTCTGAGTCAAATGCTTTGGCAAGAGTGTAAAGGAAATGTCATGCTCCTTAAGGTACTGCAATTCAGATGACTTGTAAAATTTGATTTTGTAATAGATAAGTGGGACTTTTTGTCTTTCTTTTCCTCTTTCTTTCTTTCTTTTATAAACTGGGGGTTGAACCCAGGGGCATTCTACCTTGAGCTACATCTCCAGCCTTTTTTTTTTTTTTTTTTCGTATTGGGAATGGAACACAGGGGTCTTTTTCCTCTAGGCCACATCCTCAGACCCATTTTATTTTTTAGTTGAAAACAGGGTCTCTCTTCTGAGAGCCTCACTAAGTTGCTGAGGCTGGCTTGGAACCTGCAGTCCTCCTGTCTCAGCTCCTAAGTACTGGGAATAAACGTGTTCCACCACACCCATGCCGACCTTTATTTTGAAACAGTATCTAAGTTGCCGAGGGTCTCACTAAATGGCAGAGACTATCCTCAAACCTGTAATCCTCCTGTCTTGGCCGCTCAAGTACTGGAATTACAGGTATGAGCCACCATACCTGACATAGATAAGTGAGACTTCTAAAAAAAAAAAGTCTCATTTTCAGCTATAGCAGTTTAAATCTGCACATTCCCAGCTACTATTGTTGTCATGGCAACAACTGGGCCCTTGGGAGTCTAAAATATCTTCATGTCATTGAGCATCTGTAGCAATAGCCCTCCTGTGCCTGATGCAGAGGGAGAGACAGCTGTTCTTCCACCAGTGGACCCTAGTGGGTATTTGTGCAGTAAGACCTAATGAAATAGCAGCAGAGTCCTGCCATGTAAAAGCAGAGAGATAGTACCCATGTCATAAATATTTAAAGAGCACAATTAGCTGGGCACAGTAGCACATGCCTATAATCCTAGTACTTAAGAGGCTGAGACAGGAGGCTTCCAGGTTGGAGGCCAGAACACAGAAACAAGAGATCCTATTTTAAAATGAAAATAAAAAGGGCTGGGGGTGTAGCTCAAAAACAGAACATCCAAGCCAGGCGTGGTGACACACGCTTGTAATCCCAGCATTTGGGAGGCTGAGACCACAGGATCGTGGTTCACAGACAGCCTCAGCTACTTAGTGAGGCTTTCCGCAACTTAGTGAGACCCTGTTTCAAAATAAAGAATAAAAAAATTGGGCAGTGGGTGTAGCTTGGAGGTTGAATGCCTCTGGGTTTCATCCCCAGACCCAGACCTGCAAAAAAAAAAAAAAAAAAAAAATAGGGCTGAGGATAGAGCTTGGAGGTAAAATGCCCCTGGGTTTCATCCCCAGTACTGCAAAATAAATAAATAGTTAATAAGTAAACATATAAATAAAAAGGGTTGGGGTATAGCTCAGAGTTAGAATGCCCTGGGTTCAATGTCCAGTACCCACCCCCTCCAAACAAAAGCAACATGTTAAATTCATTTTCTGGAGAGAATGACAGCAGAAACATACCATTTCAGAGCAGCAGTGGAGAAAGTTCAGGTGTCTGGAATCAGTGGAACAAGTTGTAAATCAGACGAGCTGAATTGTCTGTCCAGTGCCTTGTGCTTGGCATCATGTTTTGCACGTGTTGCTTCCCAGGGTGACTTTCACTCTCTAGGATGAGCAACAGGCCGGCTAACATCCTTCAATGAATTCCTTCTTTTATTTTTAACATATATTATTTTTTATTATTATTATTAATTATTATTTTGGTGTTACTGGGGTGGAACCCAGGGGCTTTCTACCTCTGGGCTATATTCCAAGACCTATTTTATACTTTATTTAGAAACAGGGTCTCACTAAGTTGCTGAGAGCCTCACTAAGTAGCTGAGGCTGGCTTTGAAGCTGTGCGATCCTCCTGTCTCAGCCTCCCAAGCGCGGGGATTACAAGCGTGCGCCACCATGTCTGACTAATTAATTCCTTTTCACTTAAACTAACTTGGTGAGTTTGGTTGTTAATAAGAGTATCAGCTGACTAAAAGGTAGGAGCATTTCTTAGAGGAGAGCTGTTAACGAGCTCCACGGTATCACTGAGGGTGTCTTTGATTTCATACAATATCATACTCTCTCATGTTCAAAATATGGAAATAAGGAAATATATTCACTCATGACAGACATTCCAGACTTTAGCACAAGTGAGATCATGCCCTAAATTCTCTTTTTGTTTCTTCTTTGCAGTTTATACTAACAGCTTCACCCGAGACTGGCTCCTCTTGTGGTCAGAGAATGTCTTTCTATCTGCCTTTCTTATTCATACCCAGCTGGAGAGTGTCTCAGGTGGCTCCCCCTGAAGAACTTTTCTAAAAGTCACAAATAGCCGGGCATGGTGGCACATGCTTGTAATCCCAGTACTTGAAAGGTTGAGATAGGAGGATCACAGGTTCAAGGCCAGCTTCCACAACTTCATGAGGCCCTCTGCAACTCAGTGAGACTCTGATTCAAAATAAATAAATGGGAGTGTAGCTCAGAGGTAGAATGCCTCTGGGTTCCATCCCCAGCATGTGTGTGTGTGCGTGCATGCACACACACACACACACACACACACACAAACATACCAAAAAAGTCACAAATAAACCTTGTGTCCTACTTCTAAGATCATTTGAGAAGTAATTATCGACAGGGAGATGCAAATGCTATCAAACTAATTCGACTCACCCCAAGACTATGTCAGTTCTTCACGTTGTACTTCTGCTGCTCAGTGGGGCAGGAGTTAGTACAGTCATCACAGTGTCTCCAACCCTCAAAGATGGCATTTATCCATGGGTATCACCAAGGTTATCCATTTATACACCGGTTAACTTTGAAATTATATGGTTAACTCTGAAAATGCTTTTATGACAACCTATTAAAATAGGTATTATTGACCTCAACTTTAAAGATAAGGATACCAGGGTTCCAAGAAGTTAAATGACTTACTCATGGTCACATAGTTAGGAAATGACCATACAAGGACTCAAACATATCTTTTGGTTTCAAAGCTTTTTTCCCCCACTTAATCTCAGCTGATCTTCATATAACAAGGGTACATTAAATATCTGAAATAGTTTTCAGGTATCAGCTGGGTGCAGCAGCAAACACCTGTAATCCCAGTACTTGGGGGGCTGAGACAGGAGGATTGCAGGTTTGAGGCCAGCCTCAGCTACTTAGTGAAACTCTGTTTCAAATTAAAAAGTAAAATAGGCCTGGGGGCATATCTCAGATGTACAGTGCCTCAGGGTTCAGTTCCCCGTATCACACATAAAGAAGAATACTGAAAACAATTTCCAGATACAATGCCAATACAGAAATCTCTGAGAAAAATTACACAAACCCTTCCTGAAAGTCTTTAATAATTATTTTTAAATTTTTATTAGAATTAAAGAACTGTGAGGAAGATGAAGTTCTATATCCACCTCTTCTACCTAGCAAAGTAGATCTCCGGCAAGTCACCATAATTCCACAAAATGAATGGAAAAGAATTCAGGATAGCCTCGACTGCTTGACAAGAGAAGCAGCAGCTCTTCGTGCAGAAAGAAAGGCAAAGAAAGATATGCATTTCCGATCCCAAGAAGTCGTAAAACACTGGACTAACACATATGCAGTAAGTATTGGTCTTCCAGACATGTACAGGAAGGGGGAGGAAGCACATGAGGTGCTCTGTGGATGTGTATTTCTATAACCCTGAACCTCAGTGATGTGCAATTACAGTGCACCAATAAGAAAAGTCTGTTCATATATATTAGTCTTCCAGGTGCACTGTACATTTACTCTGCTTGCTTATCTGCTTTCCTTCTTTCTTTTCTCTTTCCTCTCTCTTTCATGCTTTTGTTTCTCTTCCCTCTCTTTCTTTACTTTCTTCTTTCTTTTTCTTGTACTGGGGATTGAACTCAAGGATACTCTACCTTTAAGCTCCCAGCCCTTTTTACTTTTTGCTTTGAAACAGGGTCTTGAGCCGGGCGTGGTGGCGCACGTTTGTAATCCCCGTGCTTGGGAGGTGGAGACAGGAGGATGGCGCAGGTTCGAAGCCAGGTGCGCTGGTGTAAGAGACCCTGTCTCAAAAATATAAAATAGGTCTCGGAGTGTAGCCCGGAGGTAGAAGGGCTTCCAGGAACCCCAGTACCACACACACACACACCAAAAAGAAAAAGAAAAAAGAAACAGGGTCTTGCTAAGTTTCTGAGAGTTTAACTGAATTGCTATGGCTGTCCTTGAACCTTGCAATCCTCCTGTCTCAGCCTCCCAAGTACTGGAATCATAGGTGTGCTTCACCTTCCTGGCTTCCCACACTCATTATTACAATTAAGATAATGAACATATTCATTACCCAAAAGTTTTCTCATGTCCTATTTTTTATTTTCTGGTACTGGTGAATATCTTTAAATAAACTAATTTCCTACTGGTCTATCTACTTTGGTGTGGTATCTGTTCATATCTTTAGCCGTGTGTGTGTGTGTGTGTGTGTGTGTGTGTGTGTGTGTGTGTGGTGCTGGGAATTGAATCAACCAGGGGCATTCTACCACTGAGCTAAACCCTCAGCCCTATTTTTCTTTTAATTTTATTTTGAAACAGGGTCTGCCTAGGTTGATGAGTCTTTCACTACTTGCTGAGATGGTCCTTGAACAAAGTACTGGAATTACAGATGTGTACCACCATGCTTTTTTTTTTTTTTTGCCTGTTTTTGGTGGCACACACCTGTAATCCCAGTACTTGGGAGGCTGAAACAGGAGGAGCACAGGTTCAAAGACAGCCTCAGCAACATGGTGAGACTGAAGGTAGAATGCCTTCAGGTTCAGTCTCTAGTAAAACATGAGAGAGACAAGAGAGACGAGGGAGAGAGAGAGAGAGAGAGAGAGAGAGAGAGAGAGAGAGAGAGAGAATAGAGATGTACAAAGGGAGAACACTTGTATGACTAAGGCCCTGGTTTGATTGTGAATACCCCCCCCCACAGACACACATTAACTCCAAACTGTAACCTCAGATTTATTCATGAAATAGACAAATATAAGTCAGGCAAAGTGGCAAACTCCTGTTAATCCCAGTACTTGGGAGGCTGAGACAGGAGAATCGCAGAAGATCGTGGTTTGAGAACAGCCTCAGCTACTTAGCAAGGCCCTTCACAACTCAGTGAGACCCCGTTTCATAAACCGGGCATAGTGGCGCACACTTGTAGTCCCAGCATTTGGGAGGCTGAGACAGGAGGATTGTGGTTCATGGACAGCCTCAGCTACTTAGTGAGGCCCTCTGCAACTCAATGAGACCCTGTTTCAAAATAAAGACTGGAGCCAGGCGTGGTGGCGCATGCTTGTAATCCCTGCGCTTAGGAGGCTAAGACAGGAGGATCACACAGGTTCAAAGCCAGCCTCAGCTACTGAGTGAGGCTTTTAGCAACTTAGTGAGACCCTGTTTCCAAATAAAATATAAAATAGGTCTGGGAGCATAGCCCGGAGGTAAGCCCCTGGGTTCCACCCCCAGTACCACCAAAATAAATAAATAAACAAATAAAGACTGGGTTTCATCCCCAGTACTTAAAAAAAAAACAAACCCTAAAACATAGGGCTGGAGGTGTAGTTAGGAGGTACAATGCCCCTGGGTTTCATTCCCAGTACTGCAAAAATAAATAAATAAATAAATAAATAAATAAATATTTTAAAAATTTGCTTTTTTAATATATAGGGGCTGAAAGAACAGAAACTTAAAGCCAAAAAGAAGCGTGATGAAGAAATTGAGGCAGAAAGACAAATTCTTGATGTGGAAGAAGAAATATACAAACAAGGAGAAAGAAAAAAGGCCATTGAACGCGCAAAGCAGTATCAGTTTTACCAGACAGAAAGAGTGAAAAACTTCCATGTACTATTTGGATTTTTTTCTATTTATTCATATACCTATTTAACATACTTAGTAAATTAGACATTATTTTCTTAAAATATTCCAATTTTTTTTGTAGTCAGGACTTCATCTTAGTAGAGTTTTGAAGGAACGTGATGCCCAAATTGAATTCCAAAAGAATAAGATAAAAACAGATAAAAAATGGGAGGAAGAATTGAAACTCAGCATTGAAAAGTCTTTTAAAGAAGAGCAAGAAAAGGCAGAAAAACAGCACAGAGAAAGAATGGCTCTGGCTAAGGATCATCTAAAGCAGTATGTATACACAGATGCCTGTCTTTGTAACTTCCTCTTTTTCTTATAATGAATATGCTTCGCCCAGGATAAAAGTCATATATGGTAAAATACTTAGTAGAAAAAGTAAAAACTGGGATCTGGGTGTGGTGGTGCACCCAGGGCTTGAGAGGCTGAGACAGGAGGATCTAGGTTTGTGTGGCCAGCCTCAGCTACTTAAAGAGGTCCTTCACAACTTAGAAACAGTGAGATCCTGTTTCAAATTAAAAAATAAAAAATAGAGCCGGGCGTGGTGGCACACGCTTGTAATCCCAGCATTTGGGAGGCTGAGACCAGAGGATTGCAGTTTGTGGGCAGCCTCAGCTACTTAGTGAGGCCCTCTGCAATTCAGTGAGACCCTGTTTCAAAATTAAAAATAAAAATGTCGGGCGTGGTGGTGCTTGCTCGTAATCCCCACACTTGGGAGGCTGAGGCAGGAGGATGGCACAGGTTTGAAGCCAGCCTCAGCTACTTAGTGAGGCTCTCAGTAACTTAGTGAGACACTGTTTCCAAAAATAGGTCTGGGAGTATAGCCTGGAGGTAGAAAGCCTCTGGGTTGCACCCCCAGTACCACACACACACAAAAAGAATTTTAAAAAATTGGGCAGGGGGTGTAGCTCAGAGGTCAAATGCCCCTGGGTTCCATCCCCATGCCCGAAAAAAAAAAATAGGACAGGGGGTGTAGTTTAGAGGTTGAATGCCCCTGGGTTGCACCCCTAGACCTACAAAAAAATAAAAATAAAATAGAGGTTGAAGGTGTAACTCAGGGGTAGAACGCCCCTGGATTTAATCACACACATACACACACACACACACCATACACACACACATTTGCTCTCACACTCTGTGTGTGTGTGTGTGTGTGTGTGTGTGTGTGTGTGTGTGTGTGTTTTAGTAGTAGGGATGGAACTCAGGCGCCTTCTACCTCTGGGCTACACTCCAAGATCTATTTTTATTTTTTGTTTGGAAACAGGATCTCTATAAGTTTCTGAGGCTGCCTTCAAACCTGTGATCCTCCTGTCTCAGCCTCCCAAGCGCTGGGATTACAAGTGTGCACCATCACACCTGGCTATTTTTTTTAAAGAGCATAAAGCTGCATAACCACCACCTAAGCCAAGCCGTTTCCATGACCCTCACACATTTCCTCGTGCCACTTTTCACCAAGCTCTCTTCCAGCCCATTTCAGACATGGAGCTACTGGTACACTTTTTTCCCTTGAGCATATATATGCACATTATATAAAACTAAATTGAATTAGCAGCATCATTTTATTACATGCCTTTATTACTCACCTGTATGTCATATATATGTACTTTCACATTTATATATATACAATTGCTTCCCGAGATCACAAGCGTCAGGGCTGGGAGTGGAGCTCAGTGGTAGAGTATTTGCTTGGCATCATGAGGCTCTGAATTTGATCCCCAGCACTGCAAAAAAGGAAAACAAAATCACAAATATCTAAGTGACACAGATGTCAATTCTCAGGACACATATTTTGAAAATTGGGTAGCCTTCAGTTATTCCAGTCCTTTGTAAAAAAGAAGAGGAACTTTTGGATTTATTGTAATTTTTTTATTTGGCAGTGTAGGGATATCAGGGTTTTTGCAGGTCAGAGGCAGAGCCATTGGCGGAGAGAGGCATGCATTTTGACTATGAGTCACCTGCACAATTAAGAGGTCAATTAAGAGTACAGCAGAGCCGGGCGTGGTGGCCCACGCTTATAATCCCAGCATTAGGGAGGCTGAGACAGGAAGATCGGTTCTTGGCCAGCCTCGGCTACTTAGTGAGGCTCTCTGCAACTCAGTGAGACCCTGTTTCAAAATAAAGAATGAAATATAGGGCTAGGTGTAGCTTGGAGGTAGAATGTCCCTGGCTTCTATACCTAGGACCACAAAAAGAAAAAAAGAGTACAGCAGAGATAATAACACTTGGCCCCCATCCACAAGGACAGAGACCACTGCAAGGAAGAAGTAGAGGAATTTACACTGGTTTCAACATGTGATGAACGCCTTAGTTCATCAAAGATGGACATCTTTGTTCATCACACTTTGAAACTAGCGTAAATTCCTCTACTTCTAGGCTGTATCAGCCATCAGTATATGTGTGCATGTATGCATGCGTGTGTGTGTGTGTGTGTGTGTGTGTGTGTGTGTGTGCATGTGTTTATTACTAGGGAAGGAACCCAGGGAACTCTACACTGAGCTACATTCTCAGCCTTTTTTTTTTTCCAGTACTGGGGATGAAACCCAGGAGTATTCTACCTCTGAACTACACCCCCAGCCCTATTTTTTAGTCTTTTTTTTTTTTTTTTTGTGTGTGTGTGTGTGTGTGTGTGTGGTACTGGGGTTCCTGGAAACCCTTCTACCTCTGGGATACACTCCCAGACCTATTTTATTTTT
Source organism: Muscardinus avellanarius (assembly GCF_963383645.1). Classification (NCBI taxonomy): domain Eukaryota; kingdom Metazoa; phylum Chordata; class Mammalia; order Rodentia; family Gliridae; genus Muscardinus; species Muscardinus avellanarius. The sequence goes on from NC_137787.1 coordinate 66,147,935, forward strand.
TTTATCTTATTTTATTTTTTTAATTTGGAAACAGGGTCTCTGAAGCCAGCAAGGCTGGCTTCAAACTTGTGCAATCCTCCTGTCTCCGCCTCCCATGCAGGGGAATTACAAGCGTGCGTCGCCATGCCTGGCTTAGTCTTTTTATTTTTGAAACAAGTTCTCACTGAGTTTCAAAAGGCTGCGCTAAGTAGCTAAAGCTGTCCGTGAACCAGGATCCTCCAGTCTCTGCCTCCCAAAGGCTGGGATTAAAAGTGTGTGCCACCAGGCCTGGCTTGTTCTTCTTTCTTGAATAGTTAAACTGTATTAAAAGGCCAAGTTTCAAAATAGGCTATTTATTCATTCATTCTTAGTATATTCAGGCTGGGAGGTACACACTTGTAATCCCAGCATTTGAGAGGCTGAGATGGGCAGATTGTGGACAGCCTCAGCTACTTGGTGAGGAGGCCCTTTGCAACTCACTGAGACCCTGTTTCAAAATCAAGAATAGAAAATAGGCCTGGGGATGTAGCTCGGCAGTAGAAAGCCCCTGGGATCCATTCCCAATACTGAAAAAAAAAAAAAGTATATTCATTCACTCGTTTGTTGAAAAGACATCATTTGTCAGCCACTATTCTAGCCATTGAGACTAATGAAGAATATGATGCAGTCTTCCCCAGGAAGTCTAGGAAAGGAGGTGCAGAAACTGACCAAAGAAGGGCAACATCAGGGGAATGGCTGGGGCAGTTAGTGAAGGGAAGGAGGCTGAAGGAGTCATAAAGAATGTATAGTAGAGCCAGGCGCGGTGGTGCACGCTTGTAATCCCTGCGCTTGGGAGGCTGAGACAGGAGGATCACGCAGGTTCGAAGCCAGCCTTAGCTACTCAGTGAGGCTTCCAGCAACTTAGTGAGACCCTGTTTCCAAATAAAATATAAAATAGGTCTGGGAGTATAGCCCGGAGGTAGGAAGCCTCTGGGTTCCACCCCCAGTACCACCAAAAAAAAAAAAAAAATGTATAGTAGAGAGCCGGGCGTGGTGGCTCACGCTTGTAATCTCAGCATCCGGGAGGCTGAGACAGGAGGATCGCGGTTTGCGGACAGTCTCAGCTCCTACTTAGTGAGGCCCTCCGCAACTTCGTGAGACCCTGTTTCAAAATAAAGAATAAGCCGGGCGTGGTGGCGCATGCTTGTAATCCCCGCACTTGGGAGGCTGAGACAGGAGGATCACACAGGTTCGAAGCCAGCCTCAGCTACTTAGTGAGGCTCTCAGCAATTTAGTGAGACCCTGTTTCCAAATAAAATATAAAATAGGTCTGGGGGTATAGCCCGGAGGTAGAAAGCCCCTGGGTTCCACCCACAGTACCACAATAAATAAATAAATAAATAAATAAATAAATAAATAAAAAAGAATAAAAAAAATAGGGCAGGAGGTGTAGCTCGGAGGTTGAATGCCCCTGGGTTCCATCTCCAGACCCACAAAAAAAAAAAGAAAGAAAGAAAGAAAAAGAATGCATAGTAGAAATAATGCTATAAACCAGGCATGGTGGCACACGCTTGTAATCCCAGCATTTGTAAGGCTGAGACAGGAGGATCATGGTTCACGGACAGCCTTAGCTACTTACTGAGGCCCTTTGCAACTCAGTGAGACCTGTTTCAAAATAAAGAACAAAAAAAATAGGGCTGGGGGTGTAGCTCGGAGGTAGAATGCCTCTGGATTCTATCCCTAGTACTGTAAAAAAATAAAAATAAAAATAAAAATAAATAAATAAAAGAAATTATTACACAAAATTGCCAATTTTGATTTCAAAAACTTGTGGGGAGGTGAGGGTATGGGGGGGCCAGTGGGGAAGGCAACAAGAGCTGGGTGCATATATTTTTCTAACACTCTATGCCCCAATATAATGTAAAATTACAAAGCATCTCCAGGCGTGGTGGCTCACGCTTGTAACCCCCGCGCTTGGGAAGCTGAGACAGGAGGACTGCGCAGGTTCGAAGCCAGCGTCAGCTGGTTTAAGAGACCCTGTTTCCAAATAAAATATAAAATAGATCTGAGAGTGTAGCCCAGAGGTAGAAGGCCTCTGGGTTCCATCCCCAGTACCACCCCCAAAATATTATATATATATATATATATATATATATATATGTATATATATATATATATATATATTGTATCAAATAAAAACAGAAAAAAATTAGAATACTATGATGAATCTTTTGGCAAGTAAATGCAAAAGGTGTGTGGAAACGTGGAATGGTGAGCCAGTATAGACGAGGATTTTCAGAAGAGGCTGGCTCTTGTGTTTAATTCTGAAGAATCAGCAGGAATAAGACAGGCAAGAGTGGAGGTGTAGAGGACTTTAAACAGAGGACATAGTGTGCTAAAAGCCCCGAAGTGAGCCGGGCGTGGTGGCACAGCCTGTAATCCCAGCACTTGGGAGGCTGAGACAGGAGGATCGCGCAGGTTCGAAGCCAGCCTCAGCTGGTTTAAGAGACCCTGTTTCCAAATAAAATATAACATAGGTCTGGGAGTGTAGCCCAGAGGTAGAAGGCCCCTGGGTTCCATTCCCAGTACCACCAAAAAAAAAAAAAAAAAAAAAAAAGTCCCGAAGTGAGAGAGAGAATTGTGGCCTGTAATTTGCATTTCTTTGTGATGAAAATAATTAAAATATGGGCCGAGCATGGTGGCACACACTTGTAATCCAGCATTCAGGAGGCGGAGACCAGAGGATCTCAGCACTTTGTGGACAGCCTCAGCTACTTAGCGAGGCCCTTCACAACTCAGTGAGACCCTGAAAAATAGGCCTTGGGGTATAGCTTGGAGGTAAAATGCCCCTGGGATTCATCTCCAGGACCTAAAAGAAAAGAAAAATAGAATTAAAATATGGCTTTTGCCCAAATAATCTCATCCCAAATTGTATCAGACCATGAAATGCGTGGCCTACAGAGCACATCAGGGACTGGTCCTCTCTAACTTCATCTCTGTGTTGGGGCAAAAGGTCCTGGCGATGGGACCCAGGGGCATTCTACCTCTGAGCTACACCCCCACTCTATACATTTTTGCTTTATTTTGTTTTGTTTTGAAACAGGGTCTCACTAGGTTTCTGAGTCTTGTGGCATTGCTGAGGCCATCCTCAAATCTGTGGTCCTCCAGTCTCAGCCTCCCAAGCGTTGGCATTACAGTCATACACCACCATCCCTGGCAGGATAGATTCTTTTACTTGGCGGTCACATCCGCATCCCATCTGTGCCAGGGCAGTGGGGGAGGTTGTGGGAAGGTCAAGGAACAGGCCCAGAGACCACATGTGAAACCTAGGGTTTATTGCAGAAAAATTCCAAGAGACCAGTGGTGCACCTGGGAGAGTCCAGTTCTGGATTGTTTGAATTTGTTTTAGTCATTGCTATTTAATGTCTATTCTTCAAAGAAACTCACAAATTCTTTCCTACAGCTTCAAATCACCCCAGGTTAGAATCTAATTCGTTTCTTTAAATGTGTACTATTTTATGCTTTGCTTTCAGCTGTGCTTATGTTTTTAATTTAGAATAAAGGAGCATGAAGAGGAAGAAGAAAGAAGGAGAAAACACGAAGAAAAAGATGCCGAGGAGATAAAGCGACAGAATTTATTATATGAAATAGAAATGAAAAGAAAACTAAGAAAGAAAAAGGAAGAGATGCAAGAAAGCAGGAGACTATATTTTGTAAGTTTGTTGAATAAAAAAATTAAAACTAATAGGCAGGTTGGTGCGGCTTTAACAAGTCTTTATTACAAAATCAGTAGGAAATAGAGAAGGAAAAAGCAGCATGCTGCCCCACATGCTGGACAGCCCGGAAAGGGAACTCTGGCCCCTTTTTGGGACCCCAGCCTTTAAATAGATTTTGTATTGGTATCTTATCAGCGTTACCAAGGCAATGGGCTAGTAACTTATTCCTTCAGCAGGTGGTGCCTCTTTGTCTCCAGACAGTGCACTCACTAAGTGCAGGGGTCAGTCATCTACCTGGCCTTTGCCTTTATTGTATTGGGCAGTATTGGTTGCTCATCAACTAGGGCGCTTTGAAGCCACACACAGAGTTTACCTTTCTTACTCCCAGGCCAGGTCACAGAGGACAGGAGGGAGACAGAGGCACTGATGGCCTCTATATAGTTTAGGGCTAAAGGCTTCAATTGACTCTGAGGCTTTTACTATAGGTTAATCATTAGAATGAAGGGCAAAGACTGAGGGGAGCTCTGCATTGTAACAGCTGCCGCCCCCTCCCTGCCTGAGTGCCTGCGCGGCACCCAGGCTCTGACTACTATTTACATTTTGGAAATTAGTAATAAAACAATTTTCCAATACCGGCATATCAGCTACTTAGTGAGGCCCTCTGCAACTCAGTGAGACCCTGTTTCTATTTTTCTTTTACTTTTTCTTTTCTTTTCTTTTTTTTGTGGGTCTGAGGATGGAACCCAGGGACATTCGACCTCCAAGCTATACCCCCTGCCCTATTTTTTATTCTATTTATTTATTTATTTTTGTGGTACTAGGGTTCCTGGAAACCCTTCTACCTCTGGGCTACACTCCCAGACACCTATTTTTTTATATTTTTATTCCTGGAAACCCTTCTACCTCTGGGCTACACTCCCAGACACCTATTTTTTTATATTTTTATTTGGAAACAGTGTCTCTTAAGCCAGCAAGGCCAGCTTCAAACCTGCACGATCCTCCTGTCTCCGCCTCCCAAGCGCGGGGATTACAAGCGTGCGCCACCACGCCCGGCACTCTTTATTTTTTTTTTTGAAACAGGGTCTCGCTAAGTTGCAGAGGGCCTCACTAAATAGCTGAGGCTGGCTGTGAACTGTGATCTTCATGTCTCAGCCTCCCAGATATAGGGATTACAATCGTGCGCCACCAACCTGGTAAATAGCATTTTTGTTTCTTTTCATTTTGTCTCGTCTATTGTTTTATTTTATTTATTTATTTATTTGGTAGTACTTAGGGATTGAACCCAGGGATATCTACCTCTGAGCTATACTCGCAGCCCTATTTTTTATTTATTTATTTATTTATTTTTTGCAGGTCTGGGGACAGAACCCAGGGGCATTTGTCCTCCAAGCTACATCCCCTGCCCTATTTTTTATTCTTTATTCTGAAACAGGGTCTCACTAAGTTGCAGACAAGTAGCTGAGGCTGTCTGCGAACTGCGATCCTCTGGTCTCAGCCTCCCGAATGCTGGGATTACAAGCGTGCGCCACCCTTATTTTTTAATTTTTATTTTTTTAGTTTGAAGCAGGTCTCACTAAATTATGGAGGGCCTCACTAAGTAGCTGAGGCTGGCTTCGTACCTCTGATCCTCCTTCTCAGGGTTCCAAGTACTGGGATTACAAGCACAAACACCACATCCAACTCATCTATTGTTTAGAACCTTTTTTTTTTTTTTTTTTGCGGTACTGGGGATGAAACCCAGAGGCATTCTACCTCCAACCTACACCCCCAGCCCTATTTTTTATTCTTTATTTGAAACAGGGTCTCATTGAATTGCAAAGGGCCTCACTAAGTAGCTGAGGCTGTCCACAAACCGCGATCCTCCGGTCTCAGCCTCCAGAATGCTGGGTTTACAAGCATACGCCACCATGCTGGGTTCTGATAAATATTTCTGAATCAGTTCTTTAAGTTAAAAAATATTCTCTCAGCTGGTGTGGTGGCGCATGTTTGTAATCCCAGCATCTGGGAGGCTGAGACCGGAGGATTACGGTTCATAGACAGCTGCAGCTACTTAGTGAGGCCCTCCGCAACTCAATGAGACGCTGTTCCAAAATAAAGAATAAAAAATAGGGCTGGGGGTGTAGCTCAGAGGTCAAATGCCCCGGGTTCCATCCCCAGTACCACAAAAAGAAAAAAAAAGATTCTCTTATAAGGAGAGGACTAAAAAACATATAATAAGAAGCCCAAAATAATAGTAGCATAATCAATTAGAGGCTTAAAGTGCAGGCATACTCACTTGAGAGTAAACACGGACTGAGGCACTTTTTTTCTTTCTTTTCTTCTTTTTTTTTTTTTTTAGTGAGATTGAATTGGGGCTTTCTACCTTCAAGCTACACCCCCAGCCCTATTTTATTTTTATTTTGAAACAGTGTTAGTAGGTTGAGGAGAGTCTCACTACTTGCTGAGGCTGGCCTCAAACCTGTGATCCTCCCTTCTCATCTTCCCAAGTACCAGGATTACAGGCATGAACCGCCATATCTATATTTATTTTTTATTTTGAAACAGAGTCTTGCTAAATTGCTGAGACTGGCCTTGAACCTGTGATCCCCCTGTCTCACTCAGCCTCCCAAGTGCTGGAATTTCATGGTGTGGGCCACCATGCCTCACATTCTGACCATTTCTTTGGGATAAATTTCAAGGAGAGAAATAACTAGGTGAGAAGATGTGCCACGTGACAGATTCCTGTTGGATACTGAGATGTTTAAACGTGCTTTTCTTTGTAGTAAGATTGTGTATCTATTTCCCCAAGGAACACATGCACGATAAAGATGTCATCAAAGCTGTAGAGGAGCAGCAGCAGGAGGAGGAAGATGAAAAGATTAGAAAGTTTATCAAAGCAAAAAAGTGTCTTGCACAAATGAGGAAAGAAAAAGAAGCTGAAACACAGAGGTGGGACTTAAAATAATTTGTAGGATTAATAAGGTGTCTGAAATTGTTTTACAATAAATCAGAAATTGTGATATGAGGTGCTGGGCATGGTGGTGCATGCCTGTAATCCCAGTACATGGAAGGCTAAGAAAGGAGGATCACAAGTTCCAGGCCAGCCTCAGCAACTTAGTGAGCCTCTGCTTTAAAATAGAAAAGGTCTAGGGAGATAGCCCGGAGGTAGAATGTGCCTGGGTTCAATTCCCAGTATGAACATACGTACAGACATACATACATTCATACAAACATACATACATAAACACATGTATATGTAAGTAGGCTGGGGGTATAGCTCAGAGGTAGAATGCACCTAACTCCAATCCCCATTACTAAAAAAAAAAAAAGAAAAATTAGGCTGGGTGTGGTGACACACGCATGTAATCACAGCATTCAGGAGGTGAAGACCAGACAGCCTCAGCCACTTAGCAAGGGCCTTTGCAACTCAGTGAGACCCTGTTTCAAAAGTAAAAAAGATTAAAAAATAGGTCTGGGGGTGTAGCTCAGAGGTACAATGCCCCTGGGTTCCATCCCAGTATTGGAAAAAGAATTATAGTATGAGAATACTCTTTACAATAAAGACTAGGTACGCCGTGGGATACTCAAGGACATCTTTCTGATAAATGGTTGAAAATACTGGTCTGCTCTAGGAAATGGATACGAGCTGAAGAAGGCCTCATGAGCCACTAAGATAGAGCAGTCAGAGCTGTGGATACAGGAGAGCTCACTGAGAGTGACTACTTAAGAAGTGAAGGCGGAATGAGCCCCGGGGAACTGCATATTTAAAGGTCAAGTGGATTTAAAGGTCAGATGGATTGGAGGAGATCAGAGCAGCATCTAGGAAGGAGAGTTTCTGTGAGAAGGGAGCAGTCCCCAGTGTTAGGTCAATAGGGAGACTGAGGCTGGGCTGTGTGGCTCAGTGGTAGAGCAGTTGTTAGCATGTGTGAGGCCCAGGGTTCCAGCCCCAGCCCTGGAAAAAAAAAATGTAAAAGGAAGCCAGGCTTGGTGGCCCACCCTTGTAATCCCAGTACTTGGGAGGCCAAGACAGGAGGATCTCAGGTTCCTGCCAACCTCGGTTACCTGTTCCAAAATAAAAAATAAAAAATAGTGCTGGGAGTGTAGCTTGGAGGTAGAATGCTGCTGGGTTCCATCCCCAGTACTAGAGGGAGAGGGAAAAAAAGGAAAAGGAAACTGAGGAATTAAATGTGATTTCACAAATGAAGTACCCCTCAGATTTATAGGTCATTGCTGCCTGAGTGAGCGGTTTGGGATGGGGTGGAGAGAGGATTGCAGTAGAGGGTGTTCCTCTAGATCATGCTATTCCTGGTGCAGAACTTCTGGTGGTCTCTTCTCAGAGAGTCTTCACTACGCTGCCCTCATTCCCAGTGACCGCACCTGGTGGCTTAGCTCTCCTCTGCTACGACATCCTGCCCCCTTTTCTCACCTACACTAGACTTCTCTCATACACTCTCCAGGAAAGGATCTCTTCCAGAGAACATTTTAGTCTCTCCTTTAACTCTTGCAGATCTGTACTCAAATGTCATATTTTCTTTTGTTTTTTATTTGTTTTGTGGTACTGAGGATGGAAGCCAGGGGCCTTCTACTCCATGCTACACCTCCAGACCTATTTTATATTTTATTTGGAAACAGGGTCTCACTAAGTTGCTGAGAGCCTCACCAAGCTGCTGAGGCTGGCTTTAAACCTGTGATCCTGTCTCAGCCTCCCAAGTACTGGGAAATGTCACCTTCTCATTGAGACTTTTCTTGACCACCTCATTTACAATTGCATTCTCTAGATTAATCATGAAAAAAAAATATACTCTCTGTTGTTGGTCTGCTTTTCACCACAATAACACATACCTTAGATAATCAATTTTAAAAGAGGGAAGTTTTATTTTGGCTCATAGATTTGGAAGTTTCTCTCTCCCTAATTTTTTTATTTTTTTTTATTTTATTTATTTTATTTTTTTTGGTATGTGGTGCTGAGGATGGAACCCAGGGGCATTCTACCTCTGTGCTACACCCCCAGCCCTATATGTTATACTTTATTTTGAAACAGATCTCACTAAGTTATAGAGGGCCTCGCTAAGTAGCTGAGGCTGACCGTGAACCCAGATCCTCCTGTCTCAGCCTCCCAAGTCCTAGGATTACAGGTGTGCTCCACCATGCTCAGCTTTTAATTTTATTTTGAAACAGGGTCTCACTAGGTTGCTGAGGCAGGCTTCGAACCTGTAATTGTCCTCTCAGCCTCCCAGGTATTGGGGTTACAGGCGTGCAGCACCATGCCTGGCTAGATTTGGAGGATTTATTCCATACTTCCCCTGGATTTGGCCCCAGACTATATAATTCATCCAGTCCTTGACCTCAGGAAATTTTTTTTCTTTTTTGGTACTGGGGATTGAACCCAGAGGCATTCTACTTTCAAGCTATATACTTCCTGTTTTATATCTTATTTGGAAACAGGGTCTCACTAGGTTGATGAGAGGCTCACTAATCGCCAACCTGGCTTTGATCCCTAACCTCCTGTCAGGCCTCCCACGTTTTGGGATCACGGTGCGCACCACCACGTGGAAGCTCAAGAAACTCTTCAAGGAAGAAAACAGATACACAGTTCAAGTCACCCAAGTGCTGTGAATATAAATTCCAAGACACATTGCAGTGAGAGGGTGGATGTGTTCAGGATTTCTTTGTGTGTGTGGTGCTGGGGATGGAGCCCAAGGGCCTTCTACCTGTGAGCTATATCCCCAGCCCTATTTTATTTTATTTTATTTTATTTTATTTTATTTTATTTTATTTTTGCATTACGGGGGATGGAACCTAGGGGCCTTCTACCTCTAAGCTACACCCCTAGCTCTATTTTTTATTCTTTATTTTGAAACAGGGTTTCACTGAGTTGCAAAGGGCCTCATTAAGTAGTTGAGGCTGTCTGTGAACCGTGATCCTCCTGTCTCAGCCTCCTAAATGCTGGGATTACAAGCATGTGCACCACGCCCGGCTGCTGTTTTATTTTTTTGTTTGGGAACAGGGTCTCACTACGTTGTGAAGGGCCTCACTAAATTTCTGAGGCTGGCTATTAACACACAATCCTCTTGTCTCAGCTTCCCAAATACTTGAATTACAAGTGTGTGCCTCCGCGCCTGGGTTATTCAAAATTTTGATAAAACTCATTCATTATTCCCTAGATTTTACATTTATTTACTTTTTTTGTGGTACTAGGGTGGAAATCAGGGTCCTTCAACCTCCAGAGTATAACAGAGTATAACCCCAGTCTTATTTTATTTCCTATTTGGAAACAGGTTCTCACTAGATTGATAAATCTGCTTGCTGAGGCTATCCTCGAACTCCTGTTCCTTCTATCTAAGCCTTTCAAGTATTAGCATTACAAGCATGTGCCACCATGCCCAGCCTACTTACTGACTTATTTTTGGTACTAGGGATTGAACCCAGGGACATTCTACCTCCAAGCTATACCCCATTTTTATTTTTTATTTTGAAACAGAGTTTTGCTATGTTACTGAATCTGGCCTTGAATTTGCAATCCACCTCTCTAAGCCTCTCAAGCAGTGGGATTAGAGGCACGTGCTATCATGCCAGGTTTAGGTTTTACTTTTAAAAGGGCTTTTGTAGGTTAAGCCTCCAAGGTTGGATTAAGCAGTTACTCTAATAGAATATTTAATATTATTTTCCAGTGTAGAGAATTTTAATGCCTTTCCCCCATACAATACATCTACTTTCTGTGGATTTTTAGAATATATGTTACTTTATAGTTATAAAAATTAATTTCCATTTGAAACAATAAATGTAAAAAGTCTTCTCTCTTTCTTATTCTTTAGTAGGAATGGAATTCAGGGGCCTTCCACCTCTGGGCTACACCCAGCCCTGTTTTATTTTTTATTTTTATTTTTTTGGTAGTACTAGGGGTGGAACCCAGAGGCTTTCTCCGAGCTATACTCCCAGACCTTTTTTATATTTTATTTGGAAACAGGGTCTTGCTTAGTTGCTGAAAGCCTCACTAAGTAGCTGAGGCTGGCTTCGAACCCGTGTGATCCTCCTGTCTCAGCCTCCCAAGCGCGGGGATTACAAGCGTGTGCCACCATGCCCGGCCTTTTTTATTCTTTATTTGGAAACAAGGTCTTGCTAAGTTGCTGAGAGCCTCACTAAATTTCTGAAGCTGACTTCAAACCTGCGATCATCCTGATTTAGCCTCCCAAATACTGAGATTACAGGCCTGTACCACCACACCCAGCTATAAAGGGTCTTCTCTTATATTGTGGAGAAGACTAGAAAATGTAAGCTGGGCCTGGTGGCACATGCCTATAATCCCTGTACTTGGAAGGCTAAGACAGGAGGATCGCAGGTTCCAGAGGTAGAAAAGCCCCTGGGTTCCACCCCCAGTACCACACACACACACACACACACACACACACACACACACACACACACACACAAATAAATAAAATGACTCCTTGTAATGGTTCCATTACAAATTTGTTCGTAAAGTTTGACAAGTATTGTTAATTTTTACAGGCTAATGGAGGAACGGAGAGAAAGAATAAATAACTTCCTGAGTGAACTAATGAAAGAGAAACTTGATAACGAAGATATGATTATTGCTAGAGATATTGCAGAAGCTGAGGCTGAATGGGAGAAACGAGAAAAAGAAAAACATGAAAAAAGCCAAGCAGATTTAAAAGCAATTGCAGAACACAGAGCCATTGTGGTAAGCATTTAAATCATAACTAGTAAAACAAAGTCAAATTTAAGCCAGGTATGGTGGCACATGCTAAAAAAAATAAGTTTTTTTTTTGTGTGTGTGTGTGGTACCGGGGGTGGAACCCAGGGGCTTTTCTACCTCTGGGCTACACTCCCAGACCTATTTTATATTTTATTTGGAAACAGGGTCTCACTAGGTTGCTGAGAGCCTCACTAAGTAGCTGAGGCTGGCTTCGAATTTGTGGGATCCTTCTGTCTCAGCTTCCCAAGCGTGGGGATTACAAGCATGTGCTACCACACCCAGCAAAAAAAAAATTTTATAGATGCAAAATAATAACCTTCTGTTTTAGAAGCATTTTAATATATAGATTGTTATTTAATTAATATACTATTTATTTAAAATTTTTTTTTACCTTTTTTTGGTACTGGGGATGTAACTCAAGGGCATTCTACCTCTGAGCTATCCCCAGCCCTAATTTTTTATATTTTATTTTGAACCAGGGTCTCACTGAGTTGCAGAGGGCCTCACTAAGTAGCTGAGGCTGGCCATGAACAGGGATCCTCCTGTCTCATCCTCCCGAATGCTGAGAGTACAAGCATGCACCACCATGCCCGGCTTTATTTAAATATTTTAAAGACAAACGAAGTAAAAGTTATGCAGTTACATTTTGATATCTCTTAATCTACTGAAGAAATTTACTTCCTATGTTACCATCATGACATTTGGTTTTTTTTTTTTTTTTTTGGTGGTACTAGGGTTTCTGGAAGCCCTTCTACCTCCGGGCTACACTCCACTCCCAGACCTATTTTATACTTTTTTTTTTTTTTTTTTTTTTTTTTTTTTTAGAAACAGGGTCTCTTAAGCCAGCATGGCTGGCTTCGAACCTGAGCGATCCTTCTGTCTCCGCCTCCCAAGCTTGGGGATTACAAGAGTGTGCAGCTAAGCCCAGTGACCATCATGACATTTGAATTGGAAAGTTTAGCCAGGTGCAGTGGTGCATGACTGTAATCCTAGTACTTGGGAGGCTGAGACAAGAGGACTGCAGGTTCAAGACCAAATTTGGCAAATTAGTGAGACTTGCAGCAACCTTGTGAGACCTCATTTCAAAAATATAAAAACTGGCTTGTAGGTAGAATGCCTCTGGGTTCAAGCTCAGTAGCATTTTCATGCACACACACATAAAATTTTAAACTGAGCTGGGTGTGGTGGCGCACACTTGTAATCCCTGCCCTTGGGAGGTGGAGACAGGAGGATTGCAAAGGTTCGAAGCCAGCCACACTGGCTTAAGAGACCCTGTTTCCAAATAGAAAAAGTATAAAAATAGGTCTGGGAGTGTATCCTGGAGGTAGAAGGGTTTCCAGGAACCCCAGTACCACCAAAATAAATAAATAAATAAATAAATAAATAAATAAATAAATAAATAAATACTGAGCCTGGCGTGGTAGCACAGTAATCCCAGTACTTGGGAAGCTGAGACAGGAGGAATGCAAGCTTGAGGGCAGCCTCAGCAATTTAGGGAGACCTTTTTTCCAAATTAAAAATAAAATAGGGTGAGGGGTTCAGAGGTAGATTGCCCTTGGGTTCTATCCCCAGTATCTCTCTCTAACACACACACACACACACACACACACACACACACACACACACACACACACACACAAACTGGTACCAGGCGTGGTAGTGCATGCTTGTAATCCCAGCATTTGGGAGGCTGAGACAGAAGGATCGCGGTGTTCGGGGGACAGCCTTCGCTACTTAGGCCCTTTGCTACTCAATGAGAGCCTGTATCAAAATAAAGAATAAAAAATAGGGCCGGAAGCTGGGCTTGGTGGCGCATGCTTGTAATCCCAGCATTTGGGAGGCTGAGACTGGAGGATCAGGGTTCAAGGACAACCTCAGCTATTTAGTGAGGCCCTTTGCAACTCAGTGAGACCCTGTTTCAAAATAAAGAATAAAAAGTAGGGCAGGGGGTGTAGCTTGGAGGTTGAATACCCCTGGGTTCCATCCCCAGACCCGCAAAAAAAAAAAAAAAAAAAAAAAAAAAAAAAGGCCGGGGTATAGCTCAGAGGTAGAAAAGTACCCTAGTACCAAAAAAAAAAAAGGTAAAACTAGTTTTAACTTTTTCTCTTTGCTTTTAAAAATTGCAGATGAAAGATAAAGAAGAAGAAGAAAAGCAAAAGAAAATAGAATCCAAAGAACAATTGTTGGCTATCCTGAAAGCAGATCAGATTTTCTCGGAGCTTGAAAAGGAGAAAAAACACAGAGCTGATAAAGAACTTCGGGAAGTTCAAGATGCCCATATTCTACAAATGGTAATTATTAATAAATATTTACAATAATTATCAAAAAATATGTAATACAGAACCGGGCGTGGTGGCACACGCTTCTAATCCCAGCATTATGGAGGTTGAGACAGGAGGATTGCGGTTCTCGGCCAGCCTCAGCTACTTAATAGACCCTCTGCAATTTAGTGAGACCGTTTTAAATAAAGAATTAAGAAAAATAGGGCAGGGGGTATAGCTCAGAGGTAGAATGCCTCTGGGTTCCATCCTCAGACCCACCAAAAATAAATAAATAAATAAATAAATAAATAAATAAATAAATATGTAATACAGAATTCATGCTAGTTTTCAGGTTGATTGGAATCTAATGTGTTTCCATTTTGAGGTAAGAACTATTATCAGCATTAATAGAAGAAGGGCAGAGGCCAGTGCACTGCTGCATTCCAGTGATCCCAGCTAGTCTGGAGGTCAAGGCAGGAGGAGCACAGCCTGAGTGATTTAGTCAGACCCTGACTCAAAATAAAAAATGAAAAAGAGCTGGACATGGTGGTGCACCCCTGTAATCCCAGTACTTATGGGAGGATTTCAGGTTCAAGGCCAGCCTCAGCTACTTGGTGAGGCCGTCCACAATTTAGTGAGACCCTGTTTTAAAACTAGAAAAATAAACTGGGCATGGTGGCACATGCTTGTAATCCCAGTACTTGGGAGGCTGAGACAGGAAGATCACAGATTCACAGCCAGCCTCAGCTACTTAATGAGGTCCTCCACAACTTAGTGAGACCCTGTTTCAAAATAAAGAATAAAAGATCAGGTTGGGGGTATAGCTTGTAGGTAGAATGCTCCGGGTTCAATCTCTAGTACTGCAAAAAGAAAAAAAAAAAAAAAAAAAAAAAAAAGAATATAAAACAGGGCCGGGTATATAACCTGGAGGTAGAATGCCCCTGAGTTCCATCCCCAGTACCACTGAGTACCTAAGTAAGTATATAAGTAAGTAAGTAAATAAGTAAATAAATAGGCCTTGTGTGGTGGCACACAATTGTAATCCCAGTTCTTGGGAGGCTGAGACAGGAAGTTCACCCAGATTTGAAGCCAGCCTCAGCTACTTAGTGAGGCTCTCAGCAACTTAGTGAGACCCTGTTTACAAATAAAGTATAAAAATAGGTCTGGGAGTATAGCCCAGAGGTAGAAAAGCCCCTGGGTTCCACATGCAGTAACACACACACACATATGCACACACGCACGCACACACGCACGCACATAAGTTAAAAGATGAGTAGAGGATCTGGCATCAAATCATTTGTAATGAAACTTTCTTCCAAAATGGCAGCACCATTATCCATGCCTACCAGCCCTATGTAGAAGCACAAGTTGCTCTATATCCCTGCCAAAATTTGGTATTGTCCTTCTGTAATGTTAACTTTCTAATGTAGCAATATCTAGTGGCTTACTTTGAATTTCTATAAAGGCTAAAGATGGTGAACATCTTTTTGTGTCTTTTCTAGACATTTTTATGACTTATTTTGGGTAGTGTCTATTCAAACCTTTTTCCCTCTTCTTCCTTCCTTCCTCCCTCCCTCCCTCTTTCCTTCCTTTCTTCTTTCCTCCCTTCTTTCCTTCTTCCTTCCATCTGTACTGGGGATTGAACCAGAGGCACTATACCACTGAGCTACACCCCCAGCCCTATTTTATTTTTTATTTTGAAACACAGTCTCACTAAGCTGCAGAGGTATAGTTGATGAGGCTAGCCAAGAACCTATGATCCTCCTATCTCAGCCTCCCAAATACTGGGATTAACAAGCATGTGCCACCACATCTGACACCACCATGCCCGGCTCTCCAGATGTTTTTTAAATGTTTTATTTTAAAACAGGGTGTAAATTTCTGAGGTTCATCCTAAATTGCTGAGGCTAGCTGCAAGACTGTGATACTGCTCTCTCAGTTTTCCAAGTACTGGGATTGTTCTGAGTCACCATACCAAACTTAAATTGAATATTTATTGTGTTAAAATATACATAACAAGGCTTGGTGTACACACACTTGTAATCTCAATACTTGGGAAGCTGAGACAAGAGGATTGCAGGTTTAAGGCCAGCCTCATAGTAAGGACTTGTTTCAAATAAGAAATAAAACAATGCTGGGGCAGAGCTCAAAGGTAGAAAATCTCTGGATTTAATCTTCAACACCACAAAAATAAATAAATAAGCTGAGCGTAGTGGTGCATGCTTGTAAACCTAGTTCTTGGGAGGCTGAGACAAGAGGATCTCAGGTTTACAACCAGCCTCAGCTACTTAGTAAGGTTCTTCACAACTTAGACCCTCTTTCAAAATAAAAAAATAAGCTGGGCGTGGTGGTGCATGCTTTTAATCCCAGTATTTGTGAGAGTAAAACAGGAGGATCTCAGTTCACAGACAGTCTCAGCTACTTAGTGAGGCCCTCCACAACTTAGTGAGACCCTATTTCAAAGTAAAGAATAAAATATAGGGTTGGGGTGTCATTTGAGGGTAGAATGCCCCTGGGTTCCATCTCCAGTACTGCAAAAATTATAAATAAATAAAAAATATAAGTAAATAAAAATTGAGCTAGGAGTGTAGTTCAGAGGTAGAATGCTCCTGGGTTTCATTCCTAGTACCACACATACACAAAATAAATAAATAAAAATAAATAAAAATAAGAGCTGGGGATGAAGCTCATAGGTAGAAGGCCCTTGGGTTAAATCGCCAGTACTACCTGAAAATAAAGTAGTTTTGTCTTGTTTCTAGAAGTCTAGTAATATTTCTTTTGAATTACCTTTCATATGATATAAAGTAAGGATCAAAGTACATTTTTATACAAATATTCAATTATTTCAAAACTATCTGATAAAATATATTTTCTAACAATGAATTACTCTGGTTTAAAAATCAATTGACCTTGCTGGGCGTGGTGGCGCACGCTTGTAATCCCAGCTCTTGGGAGGCTGAGACAGGAGGATTGCACAGGTTTGAAGCCAGCCTCAGCTACTTAGTGAGGCTCTCAGCAACATAGTGAGACCCTGTTTCCAAATAAAATATAAAATAGGTATGGGAGTATAGCCCGGAGGTGGAAAGCTTCTGGGTTCTACCCCCAGTACCACCCACACCCACACCCACACCCACACCCATCAATTGACCAGCAAGCATCCAGGCATGGTGGCACATGCCTATAAGCCTAGTACTTGGGAAGATTGTGGGTTCAAGGACAGCCTTGACAACTCAGTGAGACTCTATGTCTTTTCTTTTCTCTCTTTTTTTTTTTTTTTGTGGTTCTGGGGTTCCTGGAAGCCCTTCTACCTCCGGGCTACACCCCCAGATCTATTTTTAGGTTTTTATTTGGAAACAGGGTCCCCTAAACTAGCGTGCGGGGCTGGCTTTGAACCTGCGCGATCCTCCTGTCTCTGCCTCCCAAGCGCAGGGATTACAAGCGTGTGCCATCATGCCCAGCTTAGTGAGACTCTATTTCAAAATAAAAAATAAAATAGAGTTGGAGGTGTCACTGGGGATCAAACCCAAGGGCATTCTACCTCTAAGGTGAAGCTGCAATCCTGTCTCAGCCTTTCAAGTATTGGGGTTATAAGGGTGCACCACCACACCTGGCTGTGTACTCTTAGTTTTTTTTCTTTTTGCAGTACTGGGCATGGAATCTAGGGGCATTCTACCTCTGAGCTACTCCCCCAGCCCTATTTTTATTCTTTATTTTTAAACAGTCTGAGTTGCAAAGGACCTCACTAAGTAGCTGAGGCTTGGCACAAACTGTGATCCTCTTGTCTCAGCCTTCCAAATGCTGGGATTACAAGCATGCGCCACCATGCTTGGCCTGAACAGTATATTTTGTAAACAACTTGTCAGTTTTTTTTGTGTGTGTGTGTATGGTACGGAGTATTGAACCTTTTTCTTTCTTCTTCCTCCTTCCCTCTTCTCTTCCTCTTTCCTCTCCTCTCTCCCCTTTCTTAGTTTAGAAAGGATTCCAAGCTTAGTTGCCTTTTAGTCTAAATTTTGTGCATTTAACTATTTTGCTTTATTGTTTTTTGGAGATGAATTACATAAGGCTAGTAATTAAGGTAAATAATAATAATAATAATAATAATAATAATTATTATTATTATTATTATTTTGCAGTACTGGGGATTGAACCCAGGGGCATTCTACCTCTGAGCTACATGTTCATCCATATTTTTATTGTTTCTTTTGAAATGGTCTAAGTTGCAGAGGGCCTAAGTAACTGAGGCTTGAATCCAGATCTTCCTGTCTCAGCCTCCCAAGTATTAGGATTACAAGCATACACCACCACGCAGGGCTAATGGATTTTTTTTTTTTAATGTGGTACTGGGAATGGACCCAGAGGCTTTTTACTTCTGGGCTACACTCCCAGACCGGTCTTTTAAAAAATATATTTGGAAAGAGGGTCTCCTACAATGCTGAGAACCTCACTAAGTAGCTGAGATTGGCTTTGAATCTGTGTGACCCTCCTGTCTCAGCCTCCCAAGTACTGGGGTTACAAGCGTGAACCACCACGCCTGGCTTAATTAAGGTAAATTTTACTGAGCTACTTTGAGAATACTTCTGAGAGGTACAGGAGAGTTTCTGAAATCAATGACAGCATATAGCTGTCAAATCAGAATGTGCAGAATATCAATGAGTTTAAGAAATTGTACCTACACCTTCAAATTCTACATATATCTAGAAGGTTGATGTTCTTAACCAATATTAAATTGTATTTTTCTTTTTCAAATAGGCCAAAAATAAGTTTAATGCAAAACAAGAAAAACAAGCAGAATTAGACTATTGGAGACTTACTGAAACTCTTGCAGCTGAAAAGGAGAAAGAATTTCAGAATTATGCCAGAGAAGTAATTGAACTTGAATCTACACCAACAAATAAATATATCTATCCTCTTGTAAAAGCAGTACAGGAAGGACCTGGAGGTGGCCGTGGACCAGCTTTAGTGGACAGAGGTGGATTAAGACCAAGCTATCAAGCAAACGATATTACTGGGGTACAGCTCCCTTTTTTTAACTCTCAGGGATCAAAATATAATGATTTTCAGAAGTCTAAAAAAAGGCTGGGTTTTACATGGTAAAAATTTTAGATTGAGAAAACTAAGGTGTAACAAATATGAACTATGTAGATTATGTTAATAAAGCTGTTCATCTCAGTATAATTATGTCTGGTTTGATTCTTCACAATATTTTCACTGAGTATATGTAAAACTTATAGCATCCTAGGATTTAGGTTCCTTTTTTTGTGGCTAAGTATAAAATATAAAAATGCACATTGAATAACATTAAGTACATTCACAATATTGTACATTGTTCCAAAAGGAAACTAGCATGCACTCTATAACTTCACTAAACCCCTAACCTCTTTTCATATTCTTCTTGTCCATTCATAGACCACTTTTGGAGAAGTGTCTGTTCAAGTCCTTTGTTCATTCCTATTGGTTGAGGTGTAGTTCTTTATATATTCTGGATATTAATTCCCTATCAGATATGATTTGCAAATATTTTTATTCCTTAGGTTGCCTATTCAGTTATGTCCTTACTTGCTCTTTAAAAGCACGCAAGCTAGCTGGGTGTGGCGATGCATGCTTTTAACCTCAGTACTTAGGAGGCTGAAACAGGATAATGAGTTCAAAGCCAGCCTTGGCAATATGAGGCTCAGAAATCTAGTGAGACATTGTTTCCAAATAAATAAAATTGGGCTGGGAGCTTAGCTTAGATGTAGAATGCCTCTAGGTTCAATCCCCCCCCCACCCCTCCCGCCACAAGAAAAACAAGCAGGTAGCTGGACATGATCGCCCATACTTGTATTCCCACTACTTGACCAGCCTTGATAATGTAGCAATATTCTCAGCAACCTAGTGAAACCATTTCAAACTAAAAAAATAAAAAGGTACATGTGAGTTGGACACTGGCCTCTCCCTGTAATTCCAGTACTCCAGAGGCTGAGACAGGAGAATCAGCAAATTCCAAACCAGCAAATGATAACTTGGTGAGATCCTGTTAATAAAAAAAAAAAAAAAAAAAAAAAAAAAAAAAAAAAAAGGGTAAGGGCAGCTTGGTAGAATCCCCCTGCATTCAATCTCCAGTAACAACTTTTAATTTTTGCGGGTCTGGGGATGGAACCCAGGGGCATTCTACCTCCAAGCTACACCCCCTGACCTATTTTTTATTATTTTAAAACAGGGTCTAAGTTGCAGAGAGCCTCACTGAGTAACTGAGGCTGTCCACGAACCGTGATCCTCCGGTCTTATACTCCTGAATGCTGGGCTTCCAGTAACACTTTAACCCCTCCCCCAAATACATATATCTTTACTTTTACACATAAGAAAGAATGTTTTGAGATTCTGGAGAACACAGTATAGCACTGCATTAAGATCCTCACTCCTTTTCCAACTGGTATTGCATTGTTGTGTGAGTGTACCCCATGTGAAGACTGCAAACTGAAGCACTGTGGTTAAACAATACGCTGCAATTTATTCTCAAACCTGCAAAACGTTACTGCTGGCTATATTCTTAAAAGATCGGTATTTTTAAGACTGTTTAAGGTTTCTCAAAACACAAATAATCTAAAAACTCCATGGAGCCGGGCGTGGTGGTGCACGCTTGTAATCCCAGCATTGGAGACTGAGACCGGAGGATCGTGGTTTGCAGACAGCCTCAGCTTAGTGAGGCCATGTGCAACTCAGTGAGACCCGGTTTCAAAATAAAGAATTAAAAATAGGGGCAGGGGGTGTAGCTTGGAGGTTGAATGCCCCTGGGTTCCATCCCCAGACCTGCAAAAAAAAAAAAAAAAAAAAAAAAAAAAAAAAAAAAAAAACTCCATGGGCAAGCCGGGTGTGGTGGCGCAGTTTGTAATCTCTGCGCTTGGGAGGCAGAAACAGGAGGATCACACAGGTTCGAAGCCAGCCTTACTGGTTTAAGAGACCCTGTTTCCAAATTAAAAAATATTAAAAAATGGGTCTGGGAGTGTAGCTTGGAGGTAGAAGGGTTTCTAGGAACCCCGGTACCACCAACAAAACAAAACCCCAAAAAACAAAAACAAAACAAACTCCAAGGTCAAAATAGAAGTGTATTCCAGTTGGTTTGCATTTATAATTTAGCTCTTAATGATATAGGTCAAATGACTAACATAATTAAAAAATTCAAAAACAACCTTTTTATTATAGCATAGTTTATTTAATACAATGTTTAACTATAAAAGTTAATATGGTTTTGAAGTTTAAATTTTGTAAAATGCAATTTACAGAAAACAGTCCAACAGTTACTAGACTAATGATAAGAGAAGCAGCATTTTGAAACTAACTTTACAGTTCAGAAAACAACAGCTTTATTTCTAAATTTCATTAAAAAAATATACATCACAGTGACTCTTGAGCTAGGAAAAGTGCATTAACTTCACGTTTTCCCTTTCCACAAAGAGCAGCCACAACTTTGAACACCCTCACATAGAATACCCAAATCATTTGAGTCTTTCAAAATACTCTAAACACACATCAGGGGAAGAAAATATACAGCATGTGCTTTTGGTAACATGAAATCTGCTTGGAAAGGGGACAGGTGGAGACACAAATCAACCCCACCCTATCCATCAGAACTGAAAAACAAGAAACCCTCAACAATTCCCTTCAACTGTGCCAAAAAATTTTTAAAAGATTTGTTTTTCTCTTAATATTTACTTCATCTTTACAAAACAGGCCAGAGAGAGTTTGCATTTGCCTGAATCCCTTAAAAAAAGCTATGGACTATGGGCAGGTACAGGTCAACACTGTACATGTGGGGCTTGTCTTAAACAAATATTTGCAACAAAACACATCTTTTGACAATAAAAGTATCTATGCTATGGACTATTCAGCTATAAATGGATAAATTTTAAGTGAAATTACAATAACTATAGCCAAAAGATAGAAAAATGCCCATTTTCTTTCTTTATACTAATCAACTGTATAGTGTATTATTTAAAGCATCTTCTTATGTGAAGCCAAACCCAAAGTTTCTATGGAAAGGTACTATATATAAAGTTCAGTATAATGAAAACTATCACCACATGGAACAAAATACAACTACTAAAAAAATACTGACTTGCTCCAAATACTAACTAGAAAATAAATTAGTTAATACGATTACTTGAAATAACAGGAATCCAATGTGTACCTGTCCCTAACATAAAATCTCGTTTCATTTTTATACCTTCTACTGCACACAAGAATCAAGGGTCATTCAGCAAAGTCAACATGTATGCATATCATGTGGTACAAAGAAACACTTATCAGATAAATTCTTTGCTACTTCTGAGGGTTTAGATTAGGTAACTTAAGAGAACTAAATAGCTCTATGAACTTACCAACTAGAGTAAAGTCTTAAAGCAACACAGTGGCTTCTCAACTGTTCATTTAATTATCATCTCTGTAGTGTCAATTTCTGGGGTAAATCTTACCCAGAAAAATGATTCACACAATCATGAAAATTCTGCATACTGAAAAAAGTCTCAACTTCAGCAATCACTAACCAAGCAATAAAAAACAAGCGAACACATCTTTAAGTACATCAAGTTAAAGGTAGTTGGAAATGAAGTGTAACCTTTAGATAAAACTGAAAATAAATTTGATAGAAAAAAAAAGTAACTGACTTTTGGGAAAATAATGTTTAAAGTAAAAACTAAAGATGGTACAACTACTAATAACGACAAAGGGACCACTTGAACCTTGCACTGTCCAGATGCAAGTGTGGATCTCAGAGTAAAATTAATACTGTTTAATCACTTCCTAAATGTTTTAACTCCAAAAATAAAATCTAGTTGATTGTCCTTTCTCACTTCAACTTCAAATCTGTTCTGTAAAAAACAGTTAAAAGAGGTTTAAAAGAAAAAGGCTTATAAATAAAGCTTAGCATGGAGTTGCTTTTTTGATAACCAGGAGAACAGTACTTATAGAAATTTCTAATTTTTTCCCCCTCTGACTACATTTTGAAAGATTTGGAAAGCTCTTGTATTTAATCCTTCATAGATAAAGCTCTGGCATCAGACAATACATAAGTATTTTTACTTAGTATGGACTTTAAATATATATAACTGTTATTAGAAATCCTTTTTTAAATAGTACCTTTCTTGAAGCTCAAATAGTTCATGATGAATTTTAAAATGCAACTTACTAAATTTAAGATAACTTGTTTAAAATATATAACAGGTTATATACCTGGGGCACTCAGAGTCAAATACCCTTAATGCAGGTTTGTGGTCAGTCTTTATGGAATCACCCTGAATTATAATAAATACTACTTTTACCATCAGGAAATAACAATGAGAAAGAATGCAGTGTGAATATTTGTTTCAAGGTATTCCAAACAATCTTATAATCATTACACTATTCAATTCTGCAAAAGCTACAATGCCAAATATGCATCATTATTGTATTAACCAATGGAAAATACCGTGTTAAGCATTGCTTTAATCAGTACAAATAGCATTGGGTGGCTAATGGATTTACCAAGAAGTTATCCTGGTAATACAGTTGACATGATATTGACAAATATTAAAATACAAAACTCTAGGACTACTATTAATTGGAACTTTGAAACTTCTTTTCAAATGAGGCAGGTTTTGTGTATGCTGGATGTTTAATGTTTTATTTAAAAGAGATTACAGAATAAAAGGCCACACATCACAAAAATAGCAAAATACAACACATAAAACTCTGAATGGACTTTGGATATGTTTAGTGTTAAACTCTGTAAGCTATCAAACTTTGCAACTTTCTATTCTACTCTACATGGCAATGTTATACATGCCAACTTAATGTTAACTTAGGTAATGGTATAAAACCACCTGAACAGAAAGAAACCAGAGTCATAAACATGCTACAGCCTATCATGGTACACATACAAAAAAAGATGCATTTTCTTGCCTTTTGAAACTCACAGCTATGAGAGTTAGAGTAGTTAGTTCAAGTTTACAAAAACAAAAACCATGCAGAGGTCAACACTATTTGATTGGTGCCCCCCAAAATCTTAGAGGTTAATTTGTCAATACTAACGATTTTTAAAATCTTTCTAGCTTAAGGATCTGTACAAGTAGTATGTTTCACTGATTTCTTAAATTTTAGAAAAAGGTAATAATAAGGTTCTCAAAAATCAACAATTTAAACTCTTCAGACCAAAAAAGCAACATAGGGAATTACAGCCTGATCCAAGATATAGTTTCTGTTAAATGCTGTATAACAGCAACTCAAGATCAATCAGCACATCAACTGAAAAAAAAAATACTTAGGATTTTTACAGTTAAGTAAAACAAAATGAGGAAAGACTAGGAAAAGGCTGGACTATAAAGAATAAGGTATAAATTGCAAGATAATTATTTAAAGAATAAGTGTAAAATAAAAATGATGATTTAAGAACTCAAATTATTAGGATCCTGCTTCTGTGAAATTTAAAGAAATTGCTGCAAGCCTCTATTATAAATGCAATCAGAAAATCTATATAAAATTTTTAGTGGCTTCTAAAGTTAATCATGAGAAATATAAGCTTTTGTAATAATGTATTGCAACCATCAGCTATTCCTATTTCCAAATGGCTAACTAAACAAATGATTGTAATTGGCTGATTGTTGCAACACAAAATGATACATAAACAAATTTAACATAGCACACAGTATTACACCGAAGTATTTTTCTCATTTCAAGTTTATTAAAACTTTAGCAGTACAAATTATCCAGGTTGCAGATTATCAAAAGATCAACTCAATGAAGTCCACATTAAAAAAAAAAAAAAAAAAAAAGGACAAACATATCCCCCAAACAATGAAAACAACATAAAGGAGAATAATCAGCAAGTCTCGAACACTTAAAATCTAGACAGAAAGGAAATAATGTTTACACAGCTCACTCATCCACTTTTGTCTTCATCTGTTCCAGGGCTTGATTCATGATCAAATTTTTTATTTTTATCATGTACATGGTCATTTTCTTGAGCCTTTGATTTTTGGTTTTCTTTTTCCACCAAGGATATGGTCTTCTCATCCTCATTTTTCAGTGTGGAGGACTTTAATTCATTGTCCTGACTGCTCTGTTTTATTTTTGAGAATGGACTTTGATCTCTATCAGCCTTTTTTTCCCTGTTATTATTTGAGCTATTATGATCATGACTTTTAGAGTACATTCTTTTCTCACCCTCAGAATTTTCTCTTCTGTGTGAACTCTTACTTTCTTGGTTTCTGTATTTATCTTTGTTTCTATTCTGACTTTCTTCTCTCTCTGAGCTATGAGAGCCTCTCCTCCTCCTTCTCCTATCTTTACTCCTTGATCTTCCTGGTGTTGCTCTTCTCTCCCGGCTTCGCGACCGTCCCCTTCTCCTGTACTCCTGTTCTCTGTATCTATGGTACTCCTTGCTTCTGCTGCGATCCCTGTCGTGGCTTCTGGATCGCACTCTTCTGCTCCTCTCCCTACTTCTGCTTCGTTCCCTCGTTCTACTATTGTAACTGTGTTTACCTTTAGTGATATCACGTTCTCTGCTCCTGGACTGTGCGCGTCTATCCTTTTCTTTACTTTTACTGTGATCGTGCTCATTACTTTTTGACTCTAACTGTTTAGACTTCTCTTTACTTCTACTCCTTTCCTGATCTTTTCCTTTGGACTCAGACTGTTTTTCTTTTTCCTTAGCGTTTTCATGATCCCTTTCTTTACTTCTTGACCTCATTCTCCTTTCTTCGTATCTACTGTGTTTTGAATCTCTTTCCTTACTCTTTGATTTCTCTTTGCTCTTACTCCTACTTTTAGATTTGCCCCTTTTCTTTACTTTGTTTTTGTTATATTTGTCATCTTTTTCTGAATTTCTTCTGATGTCTCTCTCTTTGCTGTTAGATTTATGGTCTTTAACTTTCTTTTCCTTTTCATTTTTTCTGTTTGGACTCTCAGACACATGTCTATGATCAGTTATTTTTCTCTCTTTTACTCTAACTGGGCTCCTTTGATTTTCTTTTATATCATTCAACTCACTCCTAAAAAATAAACAAAAAGATATTTGGAAATGTTATTAGAAAAAGAAAAGAACCAGCATAAAAATTAGCTAAAAAGACACTCCATTTTCCTTAAGATATTCAGAATTAATTAAAATGGCTAGTAATAATTAGCATTATGTACAACAGTGAAAACAATCACACATTTGAACAGTTAAGTCTTACTTATCCCCTTTGATCCATCTTTCACCACTTGATACCCTCATTCTTTGCGCTCTCTGCATCTCTTGCCTCCAATGTGGAGGAGTTTCACTGCGTCTGAAACGATCCCTTGATCTGGATCTAGAAGGAGTTCGATAACGCTTAAGAAAGGAAGAAGAAAAAAGTCAACATGTAAAAATTTAAAAGCAATAAAATAAGAGCTAAAACATCTGTATTTCTTCATTCAAACAAAATACCTTATATTTCTATGTGCTCTAAGATTACTAAAATTAGAACTGGAGACGAAGTTCAGTGTGCTGTGTGCTTATTCCCATGAATGAAACCCTGGGTTAAATCCCCAGCATCAATCAATCAAAATACCCCTACTGTTACATAGAAAATCAAGAAGGCAGAGAGATTTTAAGTAGTTGAATCGCAAATTCCAACTAAAAAACAAAACATCAACCAAAGAAACTCTAGCCACCCTATTCTCCAATGAAAGAGTACTATCCAAGTGATATTAGAACATACTAGGTGTTATCAACTTTTACTACTTGCAAAGTTCCAATTTGAGTGCTATAAATACTTGAGGTTTCAAAGCAAACATTATGAGAAAAACAGAGTAGATGCATAGATGTTTATTTATTCAGCCAAAATTTACCCAGCCTTTAGTATGGAGGATCACTCTACCATGCACTGAGGAAACACTAATGACGCAAGGTATAATTTTGCTCTTCTAGAACTTACACCCACAAATTAAAGATATCAAACACATATACAACTACAACAGAATGAGTATAAAAGGAGAAAAGATTGGCTGGGTATGGTAGTGCATGCCTGAAATCCCAACACTTGGAACAGTGTGACAAGAGGATCACAGGTTCAAAGACATCCTCAGCAATTTAGCTATATCCTTTATCAAAACAAAAAATAAAATTGGGCAGGGGGTGTAGCTAGGAGGTAGAATTTCCTGGGTTTAATCTTTAATATGGCCCCCAAAAATGAACTAAAAAAAAAAAAAAAGGATTAAATCAATGATTCTCAAAGTATGATCTGGGGATCCTGAGACACAGGGGATCTATTAAGTCAAAGCTATTTTCATAGTAACATACGATTTGCCTTGTTCACTTTTATCCTTTCGTTACCATATGTGGAGTTACTCAGAGACTATGATATATATCTATTATATATTTTATCATATATAATAATATCACAGTCTGAGTATGCATATACATACATACTGAGAACACAAAATTGGAAAGAATTGAGGGTATATAAGATATACAGGACATGAATAAAAATAGAAGATTCAGCCAGGCATGGTGGAGCATGCTTATAATTTGGGAGGTTGAGACAGGATGATTGTGGTTTACAGCCAGTCTCAGCTACTAAGTGAGGCCCTTTGCAACTCACTGAGACCGTTTCAAAAAATAAAAAGAATAGCCGGGCGTGGTGGCGCACACTTGTAATCCCCGTGCTTGGGAGGCTAAGACAGGAGGATCGCACGGGTTCGAAGCCAGCCTCATCTACTTAGTGAGGCTTTCAGCAACTTAGCGAGACCCTGTTTCCAAATAAAATATAAAAAAGGTCTGGGAGTATAGCCCGGAGGTAGAGAGCCTCTGGGTTCTACCCCTAGTACCACCAAAAAAAAAAAAAATAAAAATAAAAATAAAAATAAATAAATAAAAATAAAAATAAAAAGAATAAAAAATAGGACTGGGGGTGTAGCTTGGAGGTAGAATGCCCCTGAGATTGTAGTACTAGTCACTAAGAGTCACTAAGACCAGGAACTTAAGCATCAAGTTTGAGGAATAAATGCTTACGCTCAACTTCTGTATGCTAAGTCTGAGCTGCACATTAATCAAATTGAGCCTTGGTGTGAAGAACAGCAGTTATTTATAAAAGTTGCAGAAGTTGGGTGTGGTGGTGCACACTTGTAATCCCAGCATTTAGGAGGCTAAAACAGGAGGATTATGGTTTGCGGACAGCCTCAACTACTTAGTGAGGCCCTTTGCAACTCAGTGAGACCGTTTCAAAATAAAGAATAAAAAATAGGGTGGGGGGTAATCTCAGCGGCAGAATGCCCCTGGGTTCCATCCTCAGTACCACCACCAAAAAAAAAAAAAAAAAAAAAAAAAAAAAAATCATAATAAAATTGCCCAAACAGGATGTGCAGTATGACAGGAGCTAGAATCTTGAGAGCTAGCTACCATATTTAAAGGTCAGTTACAAGAGTATGAACTAGGTAGGTGAGGTGGTATACACCTGCAATCCCAGTACTTGGGAGGCTGAGACAGAAGGATTGCAGGTTTGAGTGGGCGTAGTACAGCACGCTTGTATTCCCAGTACTCGGGAAGCTAAGAAAGGAGGATCACAGGTTCGAAGATAGCCTCAGCAAGTAGTGAGACTCTTATCATCCTAGTAAGACCCTGTTTCCAAATAAAAATAAAATAGGCCTGGGGACATAGTTGGAGGTAGAATGCCCATGAGTTAACCCCCCTACACACACACACACACACACACACACACACGAAAAAAAAAAAAAAGGATTACTGTTTTGAGACTCTCAGCAACTTAGCAAGACCCTTTTTCAAATAAAAAATAAAACAGAGCTAGGGCTACAAATTGGAGGCAGAACATTTCTGGGTTTAATACCTAGTACCACAACCCCCCCCCCCCATCAAACAAATAACAACAAAAAAAAATGAGCATGAACTAGTGTTGAAAATTTAAGACTAAGAAGAAAACTGTGATGAAAGCAATAGGGAGAGATTATTATGAGGATGGAGACTGAAAAGAACCCAATGGATTTTGTGACTTGGAGCTGACCATATAGCAAGTATTGTTTTTAGACTGGTGAGAGGAAAAAATTTGAAACATTTAAAGAATGACTAGGAGCTGCGTGGTGGCACACACTTGTAATCCCAGTACTTGGGCCTCACTAAGAAGATCCTGGGTGCCACCCCAGTATCACCAAAAAAGTTACTATAAAAAGGGGTAAATAAGCCTGGAGCAGTGGCATAGGTCTGTAATCCAGTACTTGTTAGGCTGAGACAGGAAGATTGCAGGGTTGAGGCCAGCCTCAGCAACTCAGTGAGACCCTTTCAAAATAAGAAATGAAATAAGGCTCACAGGCATTCAACGAAAACAACAACAATCTCAAATTTTAGTAATTTCTATAGTAAAATGTTTAAAAACACTCTAAAATAATTTTTTCCCCAGTATTAGGGAATGAACCCAGGGCTTTACATGTGCTAACTAAAGGCTCTATCATCTACCTATATCCATAGTCCTTTATATATTTGGTACTGCTGATCAAACCCAGGCACATTCTACCTTCCAGCTACAACCCCAGCCCAATATTTTTTGTTCTGAAACAGAATCTCACTAGGTTCTTAGGCTGTTCTCGAATCTGTGATCCTCCTATCTCAGCCTGGGATCACAGGTGTGAGCCACTATGCCCGGCTCCCCATTGCTCTTTAAAATTCTTTTTCTTTCTTTCTTTTGGTACTAGGGATTAAAATCAGGGGCATTCTACCTGTGAGATACACACCCAGCCCTATAGTCTATTTTTTATTTTGAAGCAGGGTCTTGCTATATTGCTGAGGCTGGCCTTGAACCTATGATCCTCCTGTCTTAGCCTCCCAAGTACTGGAATTGCGGGTATGTGCCACCATGCCTCGTCTTTCTAAACTTCTTTAAGATAAATTCAATATTTAAGATAAATCCAATAATATCAAATTATTATTTCTTAATAATTGTTAAGATAATTATTAAGATTTCTGGGCAAAGAATTACCTACCCTTGGTCCTCTTCCTTTAATTTTCCTCCCAGACCTAGTAACTAGGAGACGTCTCTGGTATGAAGGAGGCTGAGAGTTAAGTGGATTACTAGAAGAAAGGAAAAGTTAAAAATACATTATCCTTATAAAAATGAATGTGGAGAACGTACCTTAACTGATTTAAGTGAACAAATTTAAAATTTTATATGTAATCCGTGATTCTTAAAGTGCTATCAAATCCTAGTTAAATATTTGGAAAAGTATATAAAAAAATGAAAACGATTGCCTTAGCTACTTTGTGAGGCCCTTTGCAACTCAGAGAAATCCTGTTTCAAAATAAAGAATAAAAGCCGGGCATGGTGGTGCACACTTGTAATCCCAGCGCTTGGGAGGCTGAGACAGGAAGGAGGATCACACAGGTTCGAAGCTAGCTAGCCTCAGCTACTTAGTAAGGCTCTCGGCAACTTAGTGAGACCCTGTTTCCAAATAAAATATAAAATAGGTCTGGGAGTACAACCCGGAGGTAGAAAGCCCCTGGATTCCACCCCTAGTACCACCAGAAAAAAAAAAAAAAAAAAAAATTAGGGCTGGCTGTGAAGTTTGGAGGTAGAATGCCCCTGGGTTCCATCCCCAGAACTGGAAAAAAAAAAAAAAAAGCTCAAGAATTTAATTCCCGGCATCAGCGATGGGTAAAGTAACTTTAGTTCAAATAGTTTCGTTTTATTTTATATATATATATATATATTTTTTTTTTGGTGGTAGTGGGAGTGGAACCCAGAGGCTTTCTACCTCCGGGCTATACGCCCCAGACCTATTTTTAAATATTTTATTTGGAAACAGGGTCTTACTAAGTTGCTGAGAGCCTAAGTAAGTAGCTGAGGCTGGGTTCGAACCTGTGTGATTCTCCTGTCTCAGCCTCCCAAGCGCGGGGATTACAAGCGTGCACCACCACGCCCGGCAAATAGCTTCATTTTAATCTTCATGTTCTTAGAAACATCTTTTCCCATAGTAGCAGAAAAATAAACACAAGTCAATCCAACAAAATTACTTCAAGTTTCAAATAAATAAGCCTTATAAAGATATAGAGTCACTCAAATTTTATTACTTGTATGTTATAACATATTTCTGATGATAAGAGGGATTTCAATTTTTTTTTTTTTTTTGCTTTGGGAAATAATTATTAAAATGACTCATAACATAGGTGGGTGTGGTGGAACACGCTTGTAATCCCAACATTTGGGAGGCTGAGACAGGAGGACTGTGGTTCATGGCCAGCCTCAGCTACTTAGGCCCTCTGCAACTTACTGAGACCCTTTTATAGGACAGGGAGTGTAGCTCGGAGGTAGAATGCCCCTGGGATCCATCCCCAGACCCGCAAAAAACTCGTAACAAATCAGTAGGATTATTGATACTAATATGGATTTAAAAGAAAATGTTTAAAATACTTGAACATGTGACTTCTTTCTACTATGCAAATTTAAATTAAAACAAAAAGGTTCTGACTTGTTTAAAAGTTTAACGTAGCCAGGAGTGGTGGTACATGCTTGTAATCCTGCACTTGGGAGGCTGAGACAGGAGGGATCATGCAGGTTCGAAGCCAGGCTGGCTTAAGAGACCCTGTTTTCAAATAAAAAATATAAAATAAGTCTGGGACCGGAGGTAGAAGGGCCCTGGGTTGCATCCCCAGGACCACCAAAAAAAAAAAAAAAAAAAAAAAAAAAAAAAAAAAAAAAAAAAAAAAAGGTTTAACATACACAAAATACACAAATAATTGTAACACAAAATTGGCTTAAAAACTATCTTTTTATTAATTTGGAATGTCACCTAGCATATTTTGTATTTGCAGATTTATATTACTTTACAAAGTAAAAGTAACCTTTCCTTAAAGTGCAATTTAAGTCTATTTATCTATGTATATAATTAAGCAAAAAGGAACTTTGCTAACATCCTATTAAAAAAGAATCTGAGACTATAATATACCAATAAAAGCTTAAAAAAGGGATTTCAATCTTGAGACAAAGTCAACAATTAAATCTTACTAAAATAAAAGGTTTTGAAAATGAAAAGTTCTATGAACCTCTACAAAATACATGTTTACATACCACTCTCTTTCTCTTTCTCTCTCCCTGTTTTTTCTTTCCTTGTCATCAGCTTTAGGAGGACTTTTTCTCATTAGAAATCTATTTTCTGGTATAGGAGGGATCTCTTCTGGACGGACAGTAGACTGGGGTTGTGCTTCAAGATTTTCAGCCTCACTTTCACTAGATGCGCTTAATGGATAGAAATGCACAAAGTAAGTTACATTTATTATTACGTACCCCCGCCTCAGATGTCCACTTTTTGTATTTCTTTGTCTTATATACACCATCCTATTCCTCCCAAATATATGATCACATGGGGATAATTTTCCATTTCTCTCAAACCAAGTAGCCAAACCAAACCCAAAAGTCACATCTGGGCATGGTGGCGCATTCCTATAATCCTAGTACTTGTGAAGCTGAGTCAGGATTACAGGTTAAGGAAACTAGTTGATCAGCAAATTAGCAAGACCTTTTGTACTGAGTGAGATCCTATTTCAAAATAAAAATATAAGCCAGGCATGGTGGTTCATGCTTGTAATCCCAGTAGTTGGGAGGCCGAGATAGGAAAATCATAGGTTTAAGTCCAGCCTTTGCAACTCAATGAGCTCCTATTTCTTTTTTGTGGTACTGGAGATAGAACCAGAACCCATGGGCATTCTACCTATGTGTTACATCTCCAGCCCAATTTTTTATTTTAAAACGGTCTAAGTTGCTGAGGGTCTCACTAAATTGCTAAGGCCAGCTGTGAACCTATGAGACTCCTGTCTGTCTCCCAAGTACTGGGATTAGAAATGTGTGCCACACCATTCCTGGCTGTGAGAGCTTGTTTCAAAATAAAAAATAAGTAAGCCAGGCGTGGTGGCACACACTTGTAATCTCCGCACTTGGGAGGCTGAGACAGGAGGATCGCACAGGTTTGAAGCCAGCCTCAGCTACTTGGTGAGGCTCTCAGCAACTTAGTGAGACCCTGTTTCCAAATAAAATAGAAAATAGGTCTAGGAGTATAGCCCGGAGGTAGAAAGCCTCTGGGTTCCACCCCCAGTACCACCAAAATAAATAAATAAATAAATAAATAAATAAATAAATAAATAAATAAAAATAAAACAGGCCTGAAGCTAGCACACACTTGTAATTCCAGAACTTGGGAGGCTGAGACAGAAGGATCGCAAGTTTGTGGCCAGCCTCAGCTAATTAATGAGGCACTCCACAACTCAATTTGACCCTGTTTCAAAAACAACACAAAACAGGGCTAGGGGGATAGCTTGAAGGTAGAATGCCCCTAGTACCACCAAAAAAGAGGCAGAATGGTCCTCCGTTCAACTCCCAATACAAAACAAAAACAAAGGTAAGAAATTAATGTATGTAGGTATGTATGTATGCAATAAAACAAAGGAGATAAAGGTAAAAAATATCTGAGAGACCGCTACAGAAAATAGGGAACATAATTGTTAGTTTACTGTAATTCTCACCAATCCTCTAATCCTCACATAAAATAAACAAACCTAAATGTAGTACTGCATGTGCCTATCAGCCCATCTACTTGGGAGGCTGAGGCAGAAGGATTTTTTCCCCTCCTCTTTTGGTAGTACTGAGATTGAACCTAGGCACATTCTACTTCAGAGCCACACTCTCGGTCATCCATCATCCATTCTTTCATTCATTTATTTTTTGTGGTATAGGGGAATGAACTCAGGGGAATTCTACCTCTGAAATACACTCCCAACTCTTTTCATGTTTTTGTTTTGAAACAGGGTCTTCCCAGGTTGCTGAAAGTCTCACTATATTGCTTGAGGCTGTCCTTAAACTGGCAATTCTCCTGTTTCAGCCTCCAAAGTATGGGAATCATAGGCATGCACCATCATGCCTGGATTGGTGTGTGTGTGTGTGTGTGTGTGTGTGTGTGTGTGTGTGTGTGTGTGTTACTGGGGATTGAATCTAGGGGCATTCTACTTCCAAGCTACACCCTCACCCCCCCCCTTTTTTAGGAGGCCTATGGTTCAATCCCCAGTACCTCAAACAAAACCAAATACAACAAAACCAAAACAATATCCTACAAAAGTATCATTTGAACCAAGAGGTTTTGTTAACAATGAAAACGTACACAAATTTAATTTTAACAACTATAATTGGGAGTTCAACTCCATGCTCTAAAATTTCCATTTTGGGGCTCCAATATACTTAATTCAAAATCTCAATAGTTTTACTGGGCAAGGTAGCACATACTTGCTTATAATTCTAATACTTTGGCTACTGAGACAAATAGATCATTGGCCAGGCAACTTAGCTAGACCCTGCTTAAAAGCTTAAAAAAAAAAAAAAATTGGCTAGAGGTATAGCTGGGAGTAGAATGCCCCTGGGTTCAATACCCAATACCAAAACAAAACAAAGCACCACCTCAATATTTATTTATAAGCAGAAGAGAATAGGAATATAAAGCTATTATAAATGTAAAGACCTTTTCTTGCTTTTCTTTCGCTTCTTCTTTTCTTTCTTGTGTTTTCGAGAATTTTTCCTATGTTTCTTTTTTCTTTTTTTGGATTTTTCTTCAGAAGCACTTTCAGAATCAGAAGAATCAGAAGAGGACTGAGAATCACTTGAGCTATCTGAATCACTGGATGATGATGAGGAAGACGATGATGACTTATGCCTTTTCTTTTCATCTTTCTTAACTTTAATAAAAATAAAATGATTCTGATAAATATTTAGACAAACTTTATAGGCAAAAATTCAATTTTTTTGGTAGATTCCAGTATTTAATACTTAGCTCATCCAGCTATCTGCCCTGAGGGATATAGGAAAGAAATCAAGATTCAGGATTAGAACCCAGATCTCCAGATTCATGGGCCAAAATTGTACCTAATAAACCAAACAACTTTTGAAAAGAAATAAGTATGTCCAAAATGCTAAACCAAGCTTATTTTAAGAAACATTTGAATAACAAAGATTTAGCCTTCCATATTTTCTATGATTACCAAGACTGGAGGTAGAACTGGAACAGGGTAATAACAGAAAAAAATACCTTGCAAAAACACAGAAAGATAAAAACCTGATTTAGTTGGTATGAACTTATGGTTTATTTTATTTTATTTGCGGGTCTGGTGATGGAACCCAGGGGCATTCGACCTCTGAGCTACACTCCCTGTCCTATTTTTTATTCTTTATTTTGAAACCGGGTCTCACTGAGTTGCAGAGGGCCTCACTAAATAGCTGAGGCTGTCCGTGAACTGCGATCCTCTAGTCTCAGCCTCCCAAATGCTGGGATTACAAGCATGCGCCACCATGCCTGGCTTGAACTTATGTTTTAATGCCTGAACAGTCCTCTAATGATTAAGGAAGATAGCTTTAGTTAAAGAGCAGTATTCATAACAGAAGTCATTCGCCCATGATGAATACAAGAATGTTTGGGGTTTCTAAAAAAAGTCATTTCAAATTGAAATTTTATGTTGGGGGAAGAATTACAAAAGTTTAAAATTTTAAAAGGGAGCCGGGTGTGGTGGTGCACACTTATAATCCCAGTACTTGGGGGGGACCCTCTGCAATTTACTGAGACCCTGTTTCAAAAGCAAGAATAAAATAGGGCTGGAAGTGTAGCTTGAAAGTAGAATGCTCCTGGGTTCAATCTGTAGTGTAAGGGGGAAAAAAAAAATTTAAAAGGGTCCCAAAACTGAACACCTTAAGGACCAGGTAATTAATGTAAGTGAAGCTAACTAAGTATACTACATAGAACTAAAAGAAAATGTAACAAACTGGGTAGAGAGTAACCATTTGAAAATAGGTTCATTCCAATCAAGGTGAAATTTTTTTTTGTGTATGGTGATAGAAATTGAACCCAGGGGCATACTACCTCCGAGGTACAACTCCCTTACCATTTTATTTTTTGTTTGGAAACAGGATCTCACTAAGTTACTGAAGACCTTTCCAAGTTGCTAAGGCTAGCCTAAATTTTCAATTTTCCTATCTCAGCCTTCCAACTACTGGGATTACAGGTGTGTGACACCATGCATGGCTCCATGGTGGATTTGAAGAGACTATTTCAGGCCAAATATGGAACAACAGAGATGTATAAGTGATAACTACAATACATTAGAATATATAAAACATATAAAAATCTCCATTCACAGCCATATTGGTAAATATACTATTTGTCCTGTCTTTTGTGAACCATATGCCCTGCCTTTTATGAACTATACCCCTGGCTAGCCAAATAGATGAAAGAGGTATCAGAAGTATTTGAGCATTAAATAAAGAAAAAAATTACAGTTAAAATATTATCATTTTACATTTCCTAATAAGGCAATGAACATCAATAGCTGCTGCAGAACACAGAGCAAACCAGTCCTGTATGATTCCCATTCCTATCAAAAGGAATTTAGAAAATTACATGTTTTCTAGATCTACCTACTGTTATATGAAATAGAAGCATAGAGAGAACATAATGACCCAATTAATAAAATCCAGGGTATGCAATTATGGGAAATACTACATAACAAATTACCTAGATTCATCAACATTTATTTCATGGAAACATAAAAGGAGATGACAGGGGAACAAATACACACTTTTTGGTACTAGGGACTGAACCAAGAGGCATTCTATCTCTGAGCTATGTCCCTGTCCCTTTTAATTTTGTAATAGAGTTTCCTGAAGGCCTTAGGGTTCACCTCAAATCTGTATTCCTCCTGTCTTAGCCTCTCAAATACTAGGATTACAAGAATGTTGCACCCTGTCTAGTTTTCTCTGTGGTACTGAGATAATGAGCTATACCCTACCCCTTGCTAAGTTGCTGAGGATGGCCTCAAACCAGCAATCCTCCTGTCCAAGCCTAGCTTTTTTTGTTTTGGAGACAGGGTCTTACTATGTTGCTCAGGCTGGCCTAAGCTGAACTAATCTTCCCATCTCAGCCTTCCAAATAGCTGAGACTTTTATTTGAGCCAGGTGTGTGTCACCATGCCCAGTTCAAATAAATAAAAAAACAGCTTATTCATCAGGAGGATTGCAAATTTGAAACTGGCCTCAGCGATTTAGAATGACCTTGTCTCAAAATTAAAAATAAGCCAGGCATGGTGGTGTACCCTTGTAATCCCAGTACTTGGCAGGCTGAGACAGAAGGATTGTGGGTTTCCGCCAGCCTCAGCTACTTAGTGAGACCGTTTCAAATAAAGAATAAAAAAATAGGGCAGGGGATGTAACTCTGAGGTCAAATGCCCTGGGTTCCATCCCCAGACCTGGAAAAAAAAAAAAAAAAAAAAAAGGCAGGGTGTGTATCTTGGAGAAGGTTGAATGCCCCTGGGTTCCACCCCCAGACCCATAAATAAATAAATAAATAAATAAATAAATAAATAAATAAGAAACAAGAAAAATTGGTAACATGGAAGTCCACAGAGACTCATAGCCATTTTTATATTAATATAGTCTGTCTGTGCATTGACATAATTATACAAAGAAAATTAGTTGTGTTTTAGGAAAGGTGCCTTATAATGAAGCTTAGAAAGCTCTAAGATAAAAAAGATTGCCAGTGGTGCATGCTTGTAATCCCCACACCTGGGAGGCTGAGACAAGATGATTATGCAGGTCTGAAGCCAGCCTCAGCTGGTTTAAGAGACTCTGTTTCCAAATAAAATATACAATAGGTCTGGGAGTATAGCCCGGACATAGAAGGCCCCTGGGTTCCATCCCCAGTACCACCACCACCAAAAAAAAAAAAAAAAAAAAAAAAAAAAAAGCCAAGGTGGTGGCGCATGCTTGTAATCCTAGCATTTGGGAGGTAGAGACTGGAGGATCACAGGTTCGCAAACAGCCTCAGCTTCTTAGTGAGGCCATTGAGTTTCATCTCCAGTACCGCGGCGGTGGCGGTGGCGGCGGGGGTGGGGTGATTGTTCCTGGCTTCTTGTTTTAATGTTTACCAATATTATTTTGAGTAAAATTTAATAAGATAAGCTGGGCATGGTGGCGCATGCCTGTAACCTCAGCATTTATTTGGGAGGCTGAGACAGGAGGATTGCGATTCCTGGACAGCATCAGCTACTAGGGTTGGGGGTGTTGCTCTGATGTAGAATGCTCGTGGTTCCATCCCCAGCAAAACACACACACTACACACACACACACACACACACACACACACACACACTCCTTTTCCCTACAAATATGCTAAAAAAGGAGAAAATGAGAAAGAAATATCAGTTAAAGAGCCAACAATTAAGTCTTCCAATACATTTAAGTGAATAGCATATAAATATGCACTCAATATGATGCCAATGATTAACTGTACAATACATGGCAAAATTCTAGTAGGAAAATTTGTAAAATAAACTCTACACTGCAC
This sequence comes from Muscardinus avellanarius, assembly GCF_963383645.1. Taxonomy (NCBI): domain Eukaryota; kingdom Metazoa; phylum Chordata; class Mammalia; order Rodentia; family Gliridae; genus Muscardinus; species Muscardinus avellanarius. The sequence continues at coordinate 66,185,911 of NC_137787.1, forward strand.
TATTTGGGAAAATAAAGCCAGAAGTATGAGTTCAACAGCAGTAGTATCAGAAAATACTTCAGCAACAAAATACATTTTCTGACTATAAACTGCATATAGGTTTGGAAGTGAGAATGGTCAATGAAGAAAAAAAGTAGTTTTGGAGAAGTATAGTCAATTTCTGCCGTAACACAATAAATAAATAAATAAATAAATAAATTTCTAGAAAGCACTATATTTCACAAACAGCAATAAGGCAACATGGTTTACATAAGGGAAAATGTTAGGTGCATAAACACTGAAACATAATTTAAAAAGATTAGAAAGCAAATAAAAACGGCAGCAGTTTTACATGCATTAAACGGTTAAGAAATTTAAAAATATTTGCAAGTATTAGAAGGTCTGCAGGTTTTAGTATTGGGGATTGAACCCAGAGGTATTCTATCTCTGAGCTATATCCCTAGCCCTATTTTTTTTTTTATGAAACAGGACTAAGTTGGTGAGGCTGGCCTCAGACCTACAATCTTTCTGTCTCAGCCTCTCAAGTATTGAGACTACAGACATGTACCACCATGCCTGGCTTGTGATTTTTCAAAAATGGTAGAAACAGCCAGGTATGGTGGCGCACACTTGTAATCCCAGTACTTGGGAAGCTGGGACAGGTGGATCGTGCAGGTTTTTCTTTTTTTCTTTTTTTGGTGGTACTTGGGGTGGAACCCAGAGGCTTTCTACTTCTGGGCTATACTCCCAGACCTTTTTTATATTTTATTTGGAAACAGGGTCTAAGTTGCTGAGAGCCTCACTAAGTAGCTGAGGCTGGCTTCGAATCCATGTGATCCTCCTGTCTCAGTCTCCCAAGCGCGGGCATTACAAGCATGCGCCACCACGCCCGGCTCAGATCGTGCAGGTTTAAAGATAGCTATCCTCTGTTACTTAGTGAGGCTGTCAGCAACTTAGTGAGACCTTGTTTCCAAATAAAACATAAAATAGGTCTGGGAGTGAAGCACAGAGGTAGAAAGCCCCTGGCTTTCACCCCCAGTACCACTAAAAAAAAAAGGTAGAAACAGAACGATCTGAAATCAGATTGAAAGTTTTTTGGCAGAGGGTGAGGGTTATGGGGAATGAACCCAGGGGTATTTTATCTTCAAGCTACACTCTAGCCATTTTTTATTTTATTTTTGGTACTGGGAGTGGAACCTAGGGGCATTTTTTTATGAAACAGGTCTCACTAAGTTGCTGAGGGTGGCCTCAGCTATACCTCAGACTCTTTTCTTTTTATTTAATTTTTAAACTTTGAAGCAGGATCTTGCTAAGTTGTTGAAAGTCTTGACTGGCCTTGGACCTGAGATCCTCCTGTCTCATCTTCACAACTACTGTGATTAAAGCCATGCTCCATCACTTGCAGTTTCTTATTTTCAAACAAGGTCTCACAAAGTTGCTGAGGCTGACATTGAAACCTGCAACCTTCCTGTCTCAGCCTCCCAAGTACTGGGATTATAGGCACTTGCCACCATGCCAGGCTCCCAGGTAAAATTTTAAAAGCAAATAGTATATGGGTACTACGGCTTATAACAAATGTTATGAACTGAGGTAGTAGGTTTGAGGTGTGTGGATGTAAATTTTTTTTTTTTTTGTGGTACTGGGGATGGAACCCTTCTACCTCCATACTACACTCCCAGACCTATTTTATATTTTATTTGGAAACAGGGTTGCTTAAGCCAGCAAGGCTGGCTTCAAACCTGCGTGATCCTCCTGTCTGTGCCTCCCAAGTGTGTGGATTACAAGCATGTGTCACCACGCCCAACTCGTGGATGTAAATGTTAAAAAAAAATCCATATGAAGATATTCAGCAGGGCAAGGTTTTCTGCATTCACTTAGTATTTGAAAAGATCATATACAAATATGAAATTGATATTATATTCCAACTGTTTCCTAATATTATGTCATGCTGAAACAAATTATGTTTTCAAAACAAGAAGTCTAGCAAAAATGACACACACACACACACACACACACACACACACACACACACACACACTTGTACTGGGGATTGAATCCAGGGGCATTCTACCTTCAAGCTACACCCCTAGCCCAATTATTCTTCCTTTAGTACTGGGATTACAAGTGTGCACTATCACGTCCAGCTACATTAGATTTTGAAATAGGGGTAAATAGTAGGGATTCAGGTGTGGTGGCATGTGCCTATAATCTCATTACCTGGGAGGCTGAAACAAAAAGACTGCAGGTTCAAGGCCAGCATGTAGATTTAGTAAGATCCTGTTTCAAAATAAAAAGTAAAAAGGTCTGGAGATATAATGACCCTGTATTCATTCCCTGGATGGGTGGGAGAGGGTGGAGAAACAGTAGATGTGGCTTAAAAGATAAAAAGATTTTGAGATAAGATGAAAAGCTTGGAAAAAAGGAACACAGTAATTCTCCTTAGTCCAACTAGATACCCTAGATATGATACAAAGAACAAATATCAAGAAGACTGAGAGGTAGAAAGACGGCAGAGTGGCCGGGTGTGGTGGTACACGCTTGTAATCCCCGCTCTTGGGAGGCTGAGACAGGAGGATCGCGCACCGGTTGGTAGCGAGGCTCTCAGAAACTTAGTGAGACCCTGTTTCCAAATAAAATATATAAAAAAAAAAGTCTGGGAATATAGCCCGGAGGTAGAAAGCCTCTGGTTTCCACCCCCAGTACCACCAAAAGAAAAAAAAAAAAAAAAAAAAAAAAAAAAAAAAGGCAGAGTGGTCAGGGATCTCCAGATTTAGAGATGACACAGTTCTCATTTTTCCTCTAATATACCCCAGACTGAATGCTGTAGAAACCTGCAACTTAGAAATGCCAATAGGTAGGGTGTTTTTTTTTGGGGGGGGTGGGGAGGCAGGTCTTGGGATGCGATCTCTGAGCTACACCCCCGTCTTGCTTTTATTCTTTATTTTGAAACAGGGTCTCATTAAGTTGTGGAGGGCCTCACTAAGTAGCTGAGGCTGTCTATGAACTGCGATCCTCCAGTCTCAGCCTCCCAACTGCTGGGATTACAAGTGTGCACCACCACGCCCGGCTAGGTAGTTTTTTGTTTTTTTTTTAAAGACCCAAAAGACCTTACTCCCTCCAATACTTGACACCAACCAAATAAGAAAGATAAAAACTGTGTATTCCTTCCCCTCAGCAACATCTGTAAAGGCATATAGAGAACTTGTATTTCAAATCATCCTGCCTTTGGTAATTTTGAATAGATTCCTCTTTCCTTGCCAGAGTGATTTTCACTGGAGACAAGACAGGAAAGTCTGAACTTCAACTACCCCAACCTTTCCTCCTATGCTGACAAATAGCACATATTTCAGAGAAAGCTGTGGGCAAAAAGAATGCTTTAAAACTGTACATAAAGTCCTGGGCAGAACTGACCCCCATAGACCAGAATTAACATGGCAAAAGGTTTCATAACTATGGTGCTGATTCCCAACTGGCCTCTGAGTAGAAAACAAATGATACCAAAATGAATCAAACTGCAATCTTCAGGAAGATTTATTAATTGAAACCACAGTCCATAACAGTAGGCCAGGCTGAGAGTGGTGGCACACACCTAGAATCTCAGTATTTGGGAGGCTGAGATAGGAGGATAAGACATTCAAAGCAAGCCTCAGATACTTAGACCCTGTTTCAATATAAAAAAATATACAGCCGGGTGTGGTGGCGCACAATTGTAATCCCCGCGCTTGGGAGGCGGAGACAGGAGGATCGCGCAGGTTCGAAGCCAGCCTCAGCTACTTAGTGAGGCTCTCAGCAACTTAGTGAGACCCTGTTTCCAAAATAAAATATAAATGGGTCTGGGAGTATAGCCCGGAGGTAGAAAGCCTCTGGTTTCCACACCCAGTACAAAAAATAAAATATATATATATATATATATATATATAAATATATAGTAGCCAGGTGTAGTGGTGCATGCTTGTAATTCCAACATTTGGGAGGCTGAGACAGGAGATCATGGTTCGAAGATAGCCTCAGCTACTTAAGCCCTCTGCACCCCAGTGAGACCCTGTTTCAAAATAAAAAATAAAAAATAGGGCTGGGGGTATATAGCTCAGAAGTAGAATGCCCCTGGGTTCCACCTGGAGTGATACACACACATAATCAACCTGATCTGGGTGTGTGACTCAGCAGAACATGAGAGAAGCCCTGGGTTCAATCCCTAACACTGCAGGAGTAGAATGCCCCTGGGTTCCATCACCAGTACTGGGAAAAAAAAAGAAAAGAAAAGAAAAAAAAAAGACTCAGGGGTTGGAATTACCTGAGAAGAAGGATCATTTTTTGTTTTGTTTTTCTAGTGGTAGGAATTGAATCCAGGGTTTTACCTATGGCTAGGGAAGTGTCTACCACTGAGCTACATTCCCAGTCCTTTTTATTTGGAGATAGGGTAGGGTTAAGTTGAGCAGGCCAGCCTCAAACTTGTAATCCTCTTGCCTCTGCCTTCTAAGTAGCTGGGATTAGAGGTGTGTCACTACACCTGGTCTAAGTATCCCAGTTTCGGATCCCAGGTTTGAGGCCAGCCTCAGCTACTTAGTGGGGCCCTCTGCAACTTCGTGAGATACCGTTTCAAAATGATACCGTTTCAAAATGAAGAATAAAAAACAGGGCTAGGGGATATAGCTTGGAGGTAGAATTGCTCTGGGTTCAGTCCCCAGTAACTCTAAGGAGGAGGAGGGGAAGAGGGAGGAAGAGGGAGGGGAGGGGAAGGGAGAAGGAAAAGAAGAAAAACAACTCTGAACCACATAGTTCCAGGAATCCAAAACCAGATTAGGCAACATAGGGAGAAAAGTCTCAAAACAAAACAAAAAAAACAAAAAAAACAAAAAATTCAATGAGCAATTACAAACTCTTCAAATAAACAGAGTGAAAAATCTCAGGGAGAGCTGAGTGTGGTGGCGCATGCTTATAATCCTAGCATTTGTTTTTTATTTTGTTTTTGGTGGTACTGGGGGTTTAACCCAGAGGCTTTCTACCTCCAGGCTATACTCCCAGACCTATTTTATATTTTATTTGGAAACAGGGTCTCACTAAGTTGTTGAGAGCCTCACTAAGTAGTTGAGGCTGGCTTCGAACCTGTGTGATCCTCCCGTCTCAGTAGGCAAAGCGCAGTGCACAAGCTTCCGCCACCACGCCCGGCTATAATCCTAGCATTTGAAAGGGTGAGTCAGGGAGGATCATGATTCTTAAGACAGCCTCAGCCACTTAGACCCTTTGCAACTCAGTGAGATCCTGTTTCAAAATAAAGAATAAAATAGAGCTGGGGATGTAGCTTGGAGGTAGAATACCCCTGGGTATCATCCCTAGTACTACAAAGAGGAAAAAAAAATACAAAATACAAAATACCAAATAAAAAAATAAGAATTAAAACATAACTGAAATAAACTCACTAGACATGTTGAACAACAGAGTAGAGGTGAGAGTTAAGAATTATGAGCCTGATGAGCGATCAAACAAATTGCCTAATCTGAGTATTACCAAAAAAATACACTAGCTGGGCGTGGTAGTTCATGCTTGTAATCCCAGCATTTGGGAGGCTGAGACAGGAGGATCATGGTTCTTGGCCAGCCTCAGCTACTTAGTGAGGACCTCTGCAACTCAGTGAGACACTGTTTCAAAATAAGGAAAAGAAAATAGGGCTGGGATGTAGCTCGGAGGTAGAATGCCCCTGGGTTCCAGCCCCAGTACTAAAAACAAACAAACAAAAACAAACAAAAACAACAACAAAAAACACTGAACCATAAAAAAGTAAAGTGTCAGCTGGGCGCAGCAGGGCAAACATGTAATCTCAGTACTTGGGAGGCTGAGACAGGAGGATCAGAGGTTCACAGCCAGCCTCAGCTGCATAGTGAGGCCCTCTGCAACTTAGTGAGATCCTGTTTCAAAATAGAGTATGGTGGCACACGCTTGTAATTCCAGCATTTGGGAGGCTGAGACAGGAGGATTGTGCAAGTTTGAAGCCAGCCTCAGCTACTTAGTGAAGCCCTTTACAACTCAGTGAGATCCTGTTTCAAAATAAAGGAAAAAAAAAAAAAAAGGACTGAGGGTGTCACTTGGAGGTAGAATATCCCTGGGTTCCATACTCAGTACCGCCAAACGAAAAAATGTATGTCTCCACTAAAAAAACAAAAAAACCTAAAGCAGAAGGTTCAGAGTGTTTCTGGATAGCTGAACATAGAGGATGAAGGAGAGTAACGTACCAGAGGATGTGGATGTGTAAGTTTTGCACCCTTTCTCTGCACCTTGCCTTACGTATGTCTTCATCTGTACCCTTTATAATAAACTGATGCATGTTTCCCTGCATTCTATGAGCTTACTTCAGCCAATCAGTTGAATCCAAGAAGAGGATGTGGAAACCCTGGTTTATAACTGGTTAGGTAAAGTAAGTTGGGGCTTGCAACTGGCATCTAAATGGGGTGGAGGGACAGTCTCGGGGACTGAGCCCTCAACTTGTGAGATCTACTGCCATCTCCAGGTATATAGCATCAAAACAAGTGCTTGCTTGATGTGTGTGAGGGAACTGATACAACTAATATCGGAAGTGATGTGTTTTAAGAATATAGAACAAACAGAATTTGAGTTTTTTCATGATATTGTCACACATTATAAACATATATTCATTAGCCCTGGAAAAGATCAATATTCAAAACTGAAAGTTTCCACTGAATGAGCATAACTTTTGCACCATCATAAAGTAAAAAAATCCTAAAATAAACCGTAATTTGGGACTATGTACAAAATTCACAAACTACTTCCTTCTTGGCTGTTTTTTCTGTACTGCCAATAAGATTCTTACTTTTTCTTCTCATAAAACTATTAATGACCATGTTGCTACATCATAGTTCTTGTGTTTCTGTGTACTTTATAATGTAGTAATACCCTCACACTTGTTACAGGTCCAAGATGGACAGACTCCTTTTTTGGTGTATGTGTGGTACTGGGGATGGAACCCAGGGTCTTTCTACCTCTAGGCTACACTCCCAGACCTATTTTTTATTTTATTTGGAAACAGGGCCGCACTAAGTAGCTGAGAACCTCACTAAGTAGCTGAGGCTGGCTTTGAACCTGCACGATCCTCCTGTCTCAGCCTCCCAAGTGCTGGGATTACAAGTGTGCGCCACCACGCCCGGCTCCAGACTCGTCTTTTAACAACTGCAGTGAACTCTAAAGAGAACAGTATGACCCAAGGTCATGTCAATTACTAAAAATAAACAGAAAAAACCTTAATCAAGGTATTAGTTTCCTTTTCTGGTGGTCCGTGTTCTAGCCTCCATTCTTATAGGCCTTGATTGAGACTCTACAGGGTATACACATTTTTTTTTTCAAACCTTCAGTGTTCCATTCCTGCATCTACTGAAAGGTTCCTCTCTTGGACCCTGAACCTTCTCCAGTACATTGAAATAGCCACAAAAGCAGAACCTCTAATTTTGCAATAGCAAAGGGAAAAAAGGCCCAAGATTGCCCAGACTCACCAAGACCATATACAGGTGGGCCCAAACAGTCAGAATTCTTCAGAAGTCTTTTTGTTTTCTTTCAGGAAATTAAAAAAAGAAAAAAAAGATTCTATATTTATTTTTAAATTAGGGCGAAAACCTCTCACACTCAAGGTTTAAACTGAAGGTTTTATTTTTTATTTTTTTAAAATATAATATTTGGCAACAGGGTCTCACTAAGTTGTCGAGAGCCTCAGTAAGTAGCTGAGAACCTGCAGGATCCTCCTGTCTCAGCCTTTCAAGTACTGGGATTACAAGCATGCACCACCAAGCCTGGCCATAACTCAAGGTTTTAAAATATAATGATGATTAACACCACAGTGTTGCATAAAGTTTTTTGATTGTTATTTGTTTATTGGCACTGTAGATTGAACCCAGAGGCATTCTACCTTCAAGCTACACTCCAGCTTTATTTTATTTCTTATTTGGAAACAGGTCTCGCTAGGTTTAGAGTCTCACTACTTGCTGAGCCTGTCCTCAAACCTGTGATCCTCCTGTCTCAGTCCATCAAGTACTGGGATTAGACATGCTCATCACCATGTCTGGTAATTGTTTTCAATTTAAAATTATTTAAGGAGGCCAAACTTCTATTTTTGTGTGTGTGTGTGTGTGTAACGGGGGATGGAACCCAGGGGTCTTCTACCTTCAGGCTATACTCCCAGACCTATTTTTTATATTTTTTATTTGGAAACAGGGTCTCACTAAGTTGCTGAGAGCCTCACTGAGCAGTTCAGATTGCCTCCAAATTTGTGCAATCCTCCAGTCTCAGCCTCCCAAGTACGGGGATTATGAGTGTGCACCACCACACCCAGAAAGGCCAAACTTATTAACTAGATATAAGACAAAGTTCTGTCTTAAAAAGAATAAACCGATGTATAACAAAATCTATTCTAGAAAATATTCTGAATGGTAGTTGAATTAACTGTGATCTCAAATATAATGATCTTTACTTCTTTCCAATGTGATTCAGAACACACTGGCACTGGAGGTCCAACTCCAAACAAATGAAACTTTCAAAGAGCTCTTGAGTAAACAGATACTGATAAGGGGTCAAACCTTTCCTAGGCAGAAGTGAAAGAGGAAAGGTATGTCAACTTAGCACAAGTGTGAGGGACACATAGGAGAACACTGTTATCAACTTTCAGAACAACCTCCTAGCTCCAAAGGCATGGGTAAAACTGGCATTTCTTTCTTCAGGTGAGGATGTACTATAAAGTTGTAAGTACTAATATAGTAAGATCTATATATACTTCCTCTTCCTTCAGGCAAACATCCAAACACTGTCCTTTAAATACCAAAACAATCTTTACTGCAAATTTATCAGTCTATGATCACTGTTCATAGTTTCAAATGTGAGCTTTTATCACTTTACTCTCATGAATGTATGTCTCACAGATCCTTAACTTTTATAAACACGGAATAGATCCTAATAAAAGAGACTTACTTAAAGATTTTAATACAAGAAAAAACAATCAGTTGTCAAGTAGAGAACAAGAGAAGACTTTCTAATGGAAAGAAAAGAAACATCTTAAACCAAAACATTTCAATTGAATAATCTGAAAAATTAAATACCAGCAGGTCCAGGGTCTAAAATTTGCTAACAGTACAAATTGCATTTTGGTGATTTTTGTTTTTGTTAATGACTCTATTTGTGGAGCACCACTCAGTTCTCAACGATACCTCATTCTTTACTGAAATCTTCAAGAAAAAAAAGGATATATGGTACCCATTGTTTGTTATTCTGAATAGAGAGTAAGTTTTATGTATAGTAAGAAATTGTTTAAGCCGGGCGTGGTGGCGCACGCTTGTAATCCCAGCATTTTGGGAGGCTGAAACTGGAGGATCGCGGTTCATGGACAGCCTCAGCTACTTAGTGAAGCCCTCTGCAACTTAGTGAGACCCTGTTTCAAAATAAAGAATAAAAATAGGGCAGGGGGTGTGGCTCGGAGGTCAAATGCCCCTGGATTCCACCCCCAGACCTGCAAAAAAAAAAAAAAAAGTTTGCTTATTTATTTTTATTTTTTGCAGTCTGGAAATGGAACCCAGGGGCATTCAACCTGCGAGTTACACCCCCTGCCTGATTTTTTATTCTTTCTTTTTTTTTTTTTGGTGGCACTAGGAGTGGAACCCAGCGACTTTCTACCTCCGGGGTACACTCCCAGACCTATTTTATACTTTATTTGGAAACAGGGTCTCACTAAATTGCTGAGGCTGGCTTCGAACCTGTGCGATCCTCCTGTCTTAGCCTCCCAAGCACAGGGATTACAAGCGTGCACCACCACACCCAGTATTCTTTATTTTCAAACAGGGTCTCACTGAGTTGCGAAGGGCATCACTAAGTAGCTGATGCTGTCTGCAAACCATGATCCTCTGTCTTAGCCTCCCAAATGCTGGGATTACAAGCATGTGCCACCACACCCAGCTGTAAGAAATTGGTTAAACAGTCCCATTATGACTGGCAGCATATCCCTAGTCAATGCTTTAATAAGAATTTAATATGCAATGGATACAAATAAAAGCACCAGAATCAAAACAGAATATAGACACAGAAAACTTAAAACATTTTTAACTGAGCATGATGGTACAGACCTATAATCTCAGTATTTGGGAGACTGAGACAGGAGGATAGCAGGTTCAAGTCCAGTATCAGAAATTTAGCAAGCCGGGCGTGGTGGCGCATGCTTGTAATCCCCGGACTTGGGAGGTGGAGACAGGAGGATCGCGCTGGTTCGAAGCCAGCTTTGCTGGCTTAAGAGACCCCTTTTTCAAATAAAAAAATACAAAATAGGTCTGGGAGTGTAGCCCCGAGGTAGAAGGGCTTCCAGGAACCCCAGTACCACAAAGAAAGAAAGAAAGAAATTTAGCAAGATTTTGATTCAAAATAAAAAATATGGACGGGCACAGTGGCGTACGCTTGTAATCCCAGCATGGGGGAGGCTGGGATAGGAAGATCACGGTTTGAAGACAGCCTCAGCTACTTAGGCCCTTCGCAACTCAGTGAGACCTTATTTCAAAATAAAGAATAAAAAAAATAGGGCTGGGGATATAGCTCAGAGGTTAATGTCCCTGGGTTTCACTCCCAGTACCTCAAAATAAATAAAAAATAAACAAAATAAATAGGGCTGAGGGAGTCTTAACTTGAAGGTAGTATGCTAAATGGCCCCTGGGTTAAATCCCAAGTAGAAAAAGAAAAAGAAAAAAAAAGGCTGGAGGTGAAGCTCTAGAGGCAGAATGTGCTTGGGTTCAATCACCAGTACTGAAATAAAATAAAAATTTTGCTAGCCAGCTGTGGTGGCACATGCTTATAATCCCAGTAATGTGGGGGCGGGGAGTGAGATAGGACCACAGGCTTGCAGCCTGCTTCAGCTACATAGTGAGGCCTTTTACAACTTAATGAGATTCTGTTTCAAAAGATAGAATAAAAAATAGGGCTGGGGGATACAGCTCTGAGGTAGAATGTCCGTGAGTTCCATCCCCATTACCCACCACATACCCACCCACCCCCACCCCCCTCCCCCCCCAAGAGTAAACCCTAAAAAGTTCATATATATTTCATATTATAGAGCACATCAGTAGACCTAAAAGGTATGAACAGTATGTTTGACTTAAAGACATTCTGAAAGGCATGTTAAAGATATTTAAGCTTTGAGCCGGGCGTGGTGGCGCACGCTTGTAATCTCCGCACTTGGGAGGCAGAGACAGGAGGATCATGCAGGTTTGAAGCTAGCCGTGCTGGCTTCAGAGACCTTGTTTCCAAATAAATATATAAAAAAAATTGGTCTGGGAGTGTAGCCCAGAGGTAGAAGGGCTTCCAGGAACCCCAGTGCCACCAAAAAAAAAAAAAAAGATATTTAAGCTTTGCCGGGTGTGGTGGCACACGCTTGTAATGCCAGCGTTTGGGAGGCTGAGACAGGAGGATCACACAGGTTCAAAACCAGCCTCAGCTACTTAGAGAGGTTCTTAGGAACTTAGTGAGATCCTGCTTCCAAATAAAGTATAAAATAGGTCTGGGAGTATAGCCCAGAGGTAGAAAAGCCTCTGGGTTCCACCCACAGTACCACAAAAAAAGATATTTAAGCTTTAATAAACTAGTGACATAATATTACAAGGTCAAACCTGGGTTCAAGGCCTAGTTCCCTGATGTACTAACAATCTCCCTCTCCATCTTCATCCATAAAATGAAGAAATTAATAAAGGGTTATATTGAGGATCAGAAGATTACAGATGACCCTCACATTTGCTAACCATAAGCAACTATTGATATCAATACTCTCCTGATTAGCAAGAATAGTGTTTAATGTTTTACTGCTCTCTGCAGGTTTTAAGGTAAACTATTCCATTACTTTTAGAACATCAAAGTATTTGTAATTAATGTAGCAGTACAAAAATTACAAAGACTTAAAATAGTTACTCAAACTTCTTAACCATTCAGATATATCATATCAAATTAATCATATTACCTTCAAACAGTCTGGTTTAAGTAAAAGAGGTTATTAAAACCATGTAGAAGCTGGGCATGGTGGTGTGTTCTTGTAATCCTAATGCTTGAGGCTGAAACAGGAGGATTATTGTAGGTTTGAGGACAGCCTCAACAAAATAGTGAGACCCTCATTAACCTAGAGAGACCCTGTTTCAAAATAAAAATAAAATAGGACTGGGAGGGTACCTTGGGGATGGAATGCCCCTGGGTTCTATCTCTAGTGCCACAAAACAAAAACAAAAACCAACCATGTAGAGCTGGCTGTGGTAGTGCATGCCTGTAATCCCAGTACTCAAGAGGCGAAAACAGGATTACAGGTTCAAAGCCAGCTACTCAGGAGGCTGATTAAGGTAGAAGAATCTCAAATTTGAGGCCTGCCTGAGCAAACCGTCTTTTTAAAATGTTTATTGTACTAAGGATTAAACCTAGGGCATCCTACCTCTGAACCGTACACTTAACTTTTTTTTTGGTGGTACTGGGGTTCCTGGAAGCCCTTCTACCTCCGGGCTACACTCCCAGACCTATTTTATATTTTTTATTTGGAAACAGGGTCTCTTAAGCCAGCGCGGCTGGCTTCAAACCAGCATGATCCTCCTGTCTCTGCCTCCCAAGCGTGGGGATTATAAGCGTGCACCATCACGCCTGGCCACACTTAATCTGTTTTATTTATTGTTTTGAAAAAGGGTTTAGGTTGCTGTGCCTGTACTCAAACCTGTAATCCTTCTGTTCAGCCTCCTAAGTACTGGAATTACAGGCATGTGCCACCACATTAGCGCAAACCAGGCACAAACAAGCAAACAAACCCACCCTACTCAAAGGCTGAGGAAAGACTGCACAAATTCAAAGCCAGACAGGGTGACTCAGAAAACTTGCCTCAAAATAAAATTTAAAAAGGACTGATGATGTATAGCTCAGTGGTAGAGGGCTTGCTTAGCATATGGGAGGCCCTGGATTCAAACTCCGATATAGGGGTGGAGGAAACAATGATTGTATTGTTAAGAATCACTAAAAATAGATTTTAAGCCTTCTCACCACAAAAAGACTGTGAGGTAACGTGTGTGGTACTTAGCTCAACTAAATCTACAATTTATACATATATCAAAACATCATGTTGCCCATAAAAATACATATATCTGTCAAGTAAAAAATAAATTAGAAAAATAAAAGCACATAAAATCTTTATACTTATATCAACCTTTGGATAAATTTCACACCAACTATTTAAGAGTTACCCCGGCTTACTTTATGTATAAGAATTCTCTGAAATATGTATTTGTCCTTACCTTTAGATTTAGGGATTAGCTCTCCACAACTGAGAATCCGTACCTCAGCAAATGGTTTACTAGCTGCGTCTGTTTTCTGATTTTCTATTTCTCTCACAACTTCTTGACCAGAGATCACTTGCCCAAAAACAACATGATGCCTAAAGAGTCAAGTAAAGAAGATTAAATAAGAGACTCCTACTTTAATATTAATATTAGCTTATTTTATAAAAAAATTAAAATAAAGTTTACCCATCTAAGTGAGGAGTTGGTTTCGTGGTTCTTTTGGAAGTCATCAGATAGAAGAATAAAAACAAAGTCAGAGAAAAACAAAGTTAGCATCTCTAAAAAGGAAAAAGAAAATAACTGCATTGGAAACAAAGCTGAAAACAAATCATGTGCTACCTTAACAGAACTATATCACTTTAACCTTAAGTTGGACAAAATGCAAAATATTTTTTATACAATGTATTCCCCCCCTCAAAGTACTGGAGATTGAACCCAGGGTCTCCATACCACTGAGCCATATCCCCAGCCCTTTTTAATATTTGACAGGGTCTTGCTAAACTGCCCTGGCTGACCACAAACTTGTTACCCTCCTGAATAGCTAAGCAGGTGGGATTGAACCCAGAGGTATTCCTCCTGAGTTACACCACCAGGGCTCTTCCACTCTATTTTTTGAAACGGGGCCTTGCTAAATTACCATGTGCTGGCTTCAACTTTCCATCCTCCTGTTTCAGCTTCCTAAGACCTGGGACCCTCAGACATATTTTATTGAACCTAAACAGAAATGGCCCACTTGGTATTTTCAAGTTTTTAAATGGCTACCAATGTTTAAAACTTTTGAATACTTTCACCAAGTACCATAACACTTGGGAGGAAGAGGCAGAAAGGATCCCAAGTTTGAGGACAGCCTAAGCAACACACTAAGAACCCCATCTGAGGGGACATTTTTCTTACTTTTAAATTTTATAAATTTCACATGAAAATCCAACTGTCTGGAATATTTGGAAGCTGTGGTATCTGGCATGTGGCAATAAGCAACCAGAGCAAAGTATTCCTGTCTTCTCTAACACAGAGCTTAATAGCTCAAGTTTCTTGTACCAATAGGTTTACTTATCTTATTTATTGTGATTAGGGTTTTAGTTTGTTACCGCTGACATAAGATATCAACTTCAAGTTGAAAAAAGAAACTTGAATTAAAACTTGAGTTGAAAGCCAGGCGTGGTGGTGCACACTTGTAATTCCAGCATCTGGGAGGCTGAGACAGGAGGATAGCAGTTCGCGGACAGCCTCAGCTACTTAGTGAGGCCCTCTGCAACTCAGTGAGACCCGGTTTCAAAATAAATAATAAAAAATAGGGCAGGGGGTGTATCTCGGAAGTCGAATGCCCTGGGTTCCATACCTGGACCCACAAAAAAAAAAAAAAAAAAAAAAAAAAAAAGCTGGGCATGGTGATATATACCTGTAATTCCAGTACTTGGGCTGAGACAGGAGGATTGTAGGTTTAAGGCCAGCCTCAGCAATGTATGGAGACTGTTTCAAAGTTAAAAAAATATTTAAAAAAAGGAGTCAGGCACGATGATGATGGCACATGCTTATAATCCCAGTACATGAAAGGCTGAGACAGGAGGATTGTGCAGGTTCAAAGCCATCCTCAGCTACTTAGTGAGGCTCTCAGGAACTTAGTGAGACCTTGTCTCCAAATAAAATATAAAAATAGGTCTGGGAGTGTAGCCTGGAGGTAGAAAGCCCCTGAGTTCCATACCCAGTACCGCAGGAATAAAAGGGGGATGGCTAGGGTGTAGCTTGGAGGAAGAATGTTCATGTTCAATTCCTAATACCAAAAAACAAACAAAAACCTGAAAATAGACTCAAGCAAATATTCATTCATTACAGTATTATTTCAATTAGCTAAAAAGGTAGAAATAACCCAAATATTCATCAAAAGATGGCCAGAAGAATAATTACTCAGGGATAAAAATGATCGAACAATGTTCTGATATATGCTACAATATGAAAGAATCTTGAAAGACAAGCCAGCCACAAAAGACAAATATGATTGTTAATATGACTCTACCCAAATAAAATATCTAGGATAGGCTAATTCATAGTCACAATGTAGATTAGTGATTACCAGGGGCATTAGGGAAAGAAAAACGGTAACACAGAATGTGGGACAATAAAACAGTTCTAGAAATAGATTGTGGTAATAATTGTTTAATTTTGTGAATGTAATATATGCAACTGAACAACATAGTTAAAGATGATATCCAAAAATTTAATTTAAAAAGGTAAATTCTAAACCGGGCGTGGTGGCACACGATTGTAATCCCAGCATTCAGGAGGCTGAGACCGGTAGATCGCAGTTCGCGGACAGCCTCAGCTACTTAATGTAGATCGCAGTTCGCGGACAGCCTCAGCTACTTAATGAGGCCTTCTGCAACTCAGTGAGACCCGGTTTCAAAATAACGAATAAAAAATAGGGCAGGGGGGTGTAGCTCGGAGGTCGAATGCCTCTGGGTTTCGTCCCCAGACCCGCAAAAAAAAAAAAAAAAAAAAAAGCAAATTCTATATTATACATGCTGTACTAAAAAATAAATTTAAACTAAGGCTGGGACATAGCTTAGTGGACAACTACTTGCCTAGTATGCATGAGGTCATGGGCTCCACCCAATGCATGGGTAAATTCTCAAATACAGAATCTAAATAATGAGGATCAACTTTTATTTCTTTATTGTTTTCCTTTTTACAATTACTTTACAGAGAGATAATCTATGTAAACTGGTTAATACTGCACATCTAAGTTCAGTATCCAGAGATTTTCTTGCCTAAACAATTACAAATGATGAGTTTTCTTATCCTCATCATTTCTTTTATACTTAAGGTTGACATTCTACGGAAGTGCTTTCCCTTTTTTCTTCCTACTTTGCTACTTACTCATTTATTTACAATAATCCTCTCTAATCTACAGAAGATATGTTCCAAGATTCCCAGTGGATTCCTGAAGCTGCAGAGAGCACAGTCTTTTTTTTGTTTGTTTTTGTGGGTCTGGGGATGGAACCCAGGGGCATTTGACCTCTGAGCTACACCCCTATTTTTTATTTTGAAACAGGGTCTCACTGAATTGCAGAGGGCCTCATTAAGTAGCCGAGGCTGTCCACGAACCACGATCCTCCAGTCTCAGCCTCCTGAATGCTGGGATTACAAGCATGTGCACCACACCTCGCAAGAGTACAGTCTTATATCTAAACATTTAATAAGAGATTAACAAAAAATAGAACAATTATAAAAATATACTGAGAATGTGGTTATCTCTCAAAAATAGTGTTTTTTTGGGGGTTATTGGGAATTCTACCTGAGCAACACTCCCAACCTTATTTTATTATGAAACAGGATCTTTCTAAGTAACTGAGGGCCTCACTAAGTTATTGAGGCTGGCCTGCAATCATCTTGTCTCAGTCTTCCATGTACTGGGATTACAGGCATGTACCACCACACCTGGCTTAAAATAACTGTATTGCACTCACCCTTCTTCTTACGACCACATGAGACTATGCCAAGGCCTACATGATGAGATGAAGTAAAATAAACTTCATAGGCACTGTGATACAGGGTTAGTCTACCATGAAAGGATTACAGTACTTTGAAGACTTGACAGATGATCTAATTAATGATGTATGCAACCAAGAGAACAGAGAAGATTTCAACAATCCAGTCATTTTATTTTATTTGCAGTACTGGGGATGGAACCCAGGGGCATTCTACCTTTGAGCTACACCCCTAACCCCATTTTTTATTCTTTATTTTGAGACAGGGTCTAACTGAGTTGCAAAGGGCCTCACTAAGTAGCTGAGGCTGTCTGTGAACTTCAGCCTCCCGAATGCTGGGATTACAAGCATGTACCACTACGCCCATCCAAGCCAGTCAATTTTAAATAGTATGAATTGCTTATTTCTGGATATTCCTACTTAATATTTGCAGACCATGGTTGACTGTGGAAAACTACAACTATGGAAAGTGAATTGCATAGAAGGCAGGACTACTCTGTCATTATGGACTCTGGGTTTCCTGTTTTTTAATTATAGTCTAATGTTATTATTTTTTGTTACTGAGGATGGAACCCAGGGGCATTCTACTCCCAAGTTACACCTTCAGCTCTATTTTTTATTCTTTATTTTGAATCAGGGTCTCACTGAGTTGCAAAGGACCTCACTAAAGTAGTAGCTGAGGCTGTCCTCGAACTGCGATCCTCCTGTCTCAGCCTCCCAAATGCTCTATTATTATTATTAATGTTGATGCTCAAACTATCCTAAGTTGGCCAAGAGAAATGCCATTCAGCTATCATGTCTCCTTGACAATTTTCCATATCTGAAGACTTTACCAGCACTGTTAATCTCTCACTTTGTCTGTCCTGTCATGGTATAGATGTGAAATGTCTCCTAGAGTCTCATGTTGAAGGTCTGGGCCTCAACACAGCAGGTTCAGAAATGAGACTTCTGGGAAATGACTGGATTATGAGGACTAACCTCATCAGTGAATTAATCCACTGATGGCTGAACAGACTACTGG
Organism: Muscardinus avellanarius; assembly: GCF_963383645.1. Lineage (NCBI taxonomy): Eukaryota > Metazoa > Chordata > Mammalia > Rodentia > Gliridae > Muscardinus > Muscardinus avellanarius. The sequence continues at coordinate 66,203,727 of NC_137787.1, forward strand.
GAGACAGGATCTAGTGGAGAAAGTAAATCACAGAGGCATGCCCTGGAGGAAATTATCGCCTTCCCAGTCCTGTCCTTTTCTCTCTTGGCTTCCCTGCTGGCACAAGCTAAGAAGCTTTCTTTGCCATTCCATTCCACCATGATGTTTCTGCCTTGAAACCAGCTGACCATGGACTGAATTCTCTGAAACAGAGTCAAAATAAATCCTTTTTCCTCTAAGTTTTTCTTATCAGGTACTTTATCACCATGACAAAAAGTTGGCCAAAACACTCTTCATTCAACATTCCCCCTTTGTATGGATTTCTCTCATATTTCTTAGTGACTGATGAAAAGCAAACAAACAGAAAAAAATGAAATATTTTAAACCATCAGGTTATAAGTACTTACATGAAGAACTGTGAGCCATTTGTATCCTTTCCTCTGTTGGCCATTGACAAAAGAAATTCTTTGTTGTGTTTAACAGCAAAACTTTCATCTATAAAAAAAGTATAGTTTTCATTACATTTTAAGTATAACCTTAAAAGATTTCACTGTCATTACTCTTTTTAACAGATGTATTCTTTAGTGCCAGGCAGAATGTAGACAAATAACAAAATTAGATTTGAAGGAAGAAAGAAAAAAAAATAAAAACCACTTTTCTCTCTAGATTAAAATATTAAAAAAAATTTTAATCTCTTGCTTCATGCCATGAGGCCCTGGGATTGTTCCCCAGCACCACACATTAAAAATGAAAGAACTGGGCATGGTGGCATACGCTTGTAATCCCAACATTCAGGAGGCTGAGACAAGAGGATCACAGTTCGCGGCTAGCCTCAGCTACTTAGTGAGGCTCTTTGCAACTCAGTGAGACCCTGTTTCAAAATAAATAATAATAATAATAATGATGATGATGATGATGATGATGATGCTGGCGGAGTACCTCAGAGGTAGAATACCCCTGGGTTCTATCCTCAGTACCACCAAAAGAAAAAAAAAAAAAAGAAAAGCAAGTGTCTAGATAGGATTCTTTTATATTTCAACTGTTTCATCAGCTGTAAGTACAGTCTGGACTTTTTTACTTAACCTCTGTCATAGGCACTTGTAAAAACAACTTGTCTTCCAGTCTTGAGTTAGAATATGAGATCAAAGCATGTGAAATTTGAAATAAAAATTTCAGCTGGGTGTGGTGGTCCATGCTTGTAATCCCGGAACTTGGAAGGATGAGACAGGAGGATTGCAGTTTCAAGACAGCCATGGCAACTTAGTGAGGCTCTCAGCAAACTAGTGAGACCCTGTTTCAAAATAAGAAACAAAACTGGGCTGGGGGGTGTACGTTGAAGGTAGAATACCTCTGTGTTCAATCTCAGTAAAAAAATAAATTCAATAATACCTAAAGTGAAAGATAAAAGCCATTAGGTTATTTCCACATTTACATACTTATATTTTCTTTCTGGAATTTTATTAATGTGAAGATTATATGGAAAACAATAAGTTTTGGGAAAACTGGCCAAAATTCAAAACATCAAAGAAGCCAGGTGTGGTGGTGCACACTAGTAATCCCAGCATTTAGGAGGCTGAGACCAGAGGATTGTGGTTCGCAGAGACCAGAGGATTGTGGTTCGCAGACAGCCTCAGTTACTTAGTGAAGCCTTTTGCAACTCAGTGAGACCCTATTAAAAAAAAAAAACAAAAAAAAACTACGGCAGGGGGCATAGCTTGGAGGTCGAATACCCCTGGGTTCAATCTCCAGATCCAAAAAAAAAAAAAAAAGATAAATAATTAAGCCAGAAATTATGGTTTATGCCTGTAATCTCAGTACTTGGGAGGCCAAAACAGAAGGATCACAGATTCACAGCCAGACTCAGCAACTTAGTGAAAAACTGTTTCAAAATTAAAAAATAGCTGGGCATGGTGGTGCACGCTTGTAATCCCAGCATTTGGGAGGCTGAGACAGGAGGACAGAGGTTTGCGGACAGCTTCAGCTAAGAAAATAAAAAATAAAAAGACAGGGGGTAGGGTGTTGGTTAGAGGTAGAACACCCCTGGGCTCAATCCCAAGTGCCCCCCCCCCACACTTTCAAAGTATAAAAAGGATTTTTTTTTTTAAATTAAGAAAGGCCAGGCAGCTGGGAGTGGTGGCGCATGCTTGTAATCCCCGCGCTTGGGAGGCTGAGACAGTAGGATCGCGCAGGTTCAAAGCCAGCCTCAGCTACTTAGTGAGGCCCTCAACAACTTAGTGAGACCCTGTTTCCAAAAAATATATAAAAATGGGTCTGGGAGTATAGCCCGGAGGTAGAAAGCCTTTGGGTTCCACCCCCCAGTACCACCAAAAAAAAAAAAAAAAAAAAAAAAAAAAAAGGCCAGGCATTGTGGTACACACTTTTAATTCCAGCATTTAGGAGGCCAAGACAGGAGGATCGTGGTTTAGAGACACCCTCAGCTACTTAGTGAGGCCTTCTGCAACTCAGTGAGACCCTGTTTCAAAATAAAGAATAAAAAATAGGGCTGGCGAGTAACTCTGGGGTAGAATGCCCCTGGGTTCCATCCCGAGTACTGCAAAAAAAGAAAAAGAAAGAAAGAAAGCCTGGCAAAATGGTTTGAAGGTTGAGACAGGAAGATTTCAAGTTCAAGGTCAGCCTCAGAAACACAGCAAGACCCTGCCTCAAAATAAAAAATAAGCATGGTATGGTGGCCTATACCCATAATCCCAGTACCTGGGAGGCTGAGACAAAAGCATCTCAAGTTCAAGAGCAGCCTCAAAATCCTAGCTGAGGCCTTCAGCAACATAGTGAGTCCCTGTTTAAAATAAAAAAATAAAAGCCCAGAGACAGAATGCCCCTGCGTTTCATCCCCAGTACCAAAAAAAAAAAAAAAAGAAAAAAAGAAAAAAACCCAGAGTTCTATATAGAGTATCAAAACCATTCAAATATGATGTACTAATACCCTCAAAACAAAATAAATCTTTATCTCTATAGAAAATATATCGAAACTAGGACTATTGGCAAATACCTATAATTCTAGTACTTGGGAGGCCAAAACAGAAGGATTACAGGTTCAAGGCCAGCCTCAGCAACTTACCAAGGCCCTCAGCAACTTATTTTTTATTTTTTTTGGTACTGTGGTAAAACCCAGAGGCTAGAATTTCTACCTCCAGGCTATACTCCCAGACCTATTTTTATACTTTATTTGGAAACAGGATCTCACTAAGTTGCTGAGAGCCCGCTTTGAATCTGTGCAATCCTCCTGTCTCAGCCTCCCAAGTGCGGGGATTACAAGCGTGTGCCACCACAACTGGCTCCTCAGCAACTTAATGAGACTCTTGTTTTAAAAGATATAGCTCATAGCCGGGCGTGGTGGCACACGCTTGTAATCCCAGCTCTTGGGAGGCTGAGACAGGAGGATTGCACAGGTTCGAAGCCAGCCTCAGCTACTTAGTGAGGCTCTCAGCAACTTAGTGAGACCCTGTTTCCAAATAAAATATAAAATAGGTCTGGGAGTGTAGCCCGAAGGTAAAATGCCTCTGGGTTCCACCGCCAGCACCACAAAAATAAATAAATAAATAGGTCTGGGAGTGTAGCCCGGAGGTAGAATGCCCCTGGGTTCCACCCCCAGTACCACCAAAAAAAAAAAAAAAAAAGATATAGCTCACCAAGCATGGTGGCGCACAATTGTAATCCACACTGGGGCACTGGGGAGGTTGAGACAGGAGAATCACACAAGTTCAAAGCCAGCCTCAGCTACTTAGTGAGGCTCTCAGCAACTTAGTGGAAGTATAGCTTGGAGGTAAAAAAGCCCCTGGGTTCCACCCTCAGTACCACAAAAATATAAAATTAAAAAAAAAAAAAAGATTTTGCTCAGAGATAGAATGTACCTGGGTTCAATCTCCAATACCAAAAACAAAAAAAAAGTGTATCACATAATACTTGTTATTAACAAGAAACTTTCACATTAGTTGAAGGTTATTTGGATACTAGTATACTATTTAAAGTACTTGAATGATTATAAAATATTAAAAACATAATTAAACAATTTTACCTTCAAAAAATCCTCCATAAATAGATTCCCCTCCTCGTCCATTTCCTAGGAATGAAAAACACAGACTCAGGACTCTCAAGATAGCAAACTCCTTGAATGCTGCTGCCTTAATCAAAATACTCCCTACAAAGTAGGTGTCTGAATGATTTTGAACCAATAATTCTCAAAGAATCACCACAAATTGTAAGATAGTAATTTTAACACTGATAAAACCTAATAACCCTTATGATAGTGTATTAATAATATGACAAAGCCTATTAAGAATCATGAAAAGCTGGGCATTGTGGTACATACTTGTAACCCCAGCATTTGGGAAGCTGAGACAGAAGGATCATGGCTTAAGGACATCCCCATCTAATTAGTGAAGCCTCCGTGAGACCCTGTTTCAAAATAAATAATTAAAATAGGGTTGGGGGTACAGCTGAGAGATAGAATGCCCCTGGGTTCCATCCTCGGTACCTTAAAAAAAAATCACGGAAAAAGTTTTCAGAATCTAATGATGATTAGCAGGTGTTTGAATAGTAATTAATGACATTTTTACCCAAGTGTCTAAAAATATAGTTCCAGCATTTTATAAGAAGTATAGGAGCCCAGGCATGGTGGTACACGCTTGTAATCCCAGCATTTGGGAGGCTGGGACAGGAGGATCGCCATTTGCGGCCAGCCTTAGCTACTTAGTGAGACCCTTTACAATTCAGTGAGACCCTGTTTCAAAAATATAGGGCTAGGGGTATAGCTCAGAGGTAAAATGCCCCTGGTCTCCACCCCCAGTACCACTAAAAAAAATAAAGAAAGAAAGAAAATTATAGGTAAAAGCTATACAAAGAAATAGTGGCACGCATCTATACTTAGCTACTTAGGAAGCTGAGACAGGAGGATCTCAAACTCAAGGCCAGCCTGGTTAACTTAGCAAGACCCTACTTCAAAATAAAATATAAAAAGGGCTGAAAATAAAGCATGTTTGGGTCCAACCCTTAGTATGGGGGTAGTGAAATACACTGTACTGAGGATTCTCATTTGTGACAAAATCAAACACATACACCAGCTGAGTAAAGCTGAATACAGGCAGGTATGTTTGTACATGCCTGTAATCCTAGTACTTGGGAGGCTGAGACAAGATGACAGGTTCAAGGTCACCTCAGCAACTTAGCAGAACCGATCTCAAAATAAAAAATAAAATAGGGCTAGGGGAGAGGCTTAGAGGTAGAATGCCCCTGGATTTAACACAAGTACAAGAAGAAAAAAGAAACAAAAGAAATGAATAAAGTGTCCTGTTTTGAATCTAGAAACAAATTTCTGAGATTAATTCATATATCAAAAATGAAACTAAAGCTGGGTCCAACAGTATAGGTCTGTATCAATAAGTCTGAGGCCAAGCCGGGTATGGTGGCACACACTTGTAATCCCAGCATTAGGGAGGCTGAGACCGGAGGATTGCGGTTCATAGACAGCCTCAGCTACATAGTAATGCCTTCCATAATTTAGTGAGACCCTGTTTCAAAAAAAAGAATTAAAAAATAAGGCAGGAAGTGTAGCTTGGAGGTCAAATGCCCCTGGGTTTCATCCCCAGACCCACACACAAAAAAAAAAAAAAAAGTCTGAGGCTGATGATTCCAAGTTTAGGGCCAGCTTGGGCAACTTAGCAAGACCTTATCTCAAAAATAACACAAATCACAGTTATTTGGAGGCTAAGACAATAGGATAACAGGTTCAAGGTCAGCCTCAGCAATTCAGCAAGACCCTGTTTCAAAATACAAAATAAAAGGCAGAGGTGTAGCTCGGAGGTAGAAAACCTCTGGGTTCAATCTCCAGTACAAAAATAAAATAAAATAAAATAAAATAAAATAAGCCAGGAGTGGTGACGCACACTTGTAATCACAGCATTTGCGAGGCTGACACTGGAGAATTGCGGTTCGCAGACAACCTCAGCTATTTAGTGCGGCCCTCTGCAACTCAGTGAGACCGTTTCAAAATAAAGAAAAAAAAATTGGGTAAGGGGTGTAGCTTGGAGGTCAAATGCCTCTGGGTTCCATCCCCAGACCCGCAAAAATAAAATAAAATAAAGGGACCCAGGCGCAGTGGTTTACATTTGTAATCCCTTTAAGATCTATGGTTTTTTTTGTCTTGTTTTGTTTTAATGTGGTGCTGGGGATTGAACTCTAGGGCATCCAACCTCTGAGCTACACCCTAGCCTGATTTTTTATGCAACTTATTATTTATTTTAAAACAGGGTCTCACTAAGTTGCAGAAGGCCTCACTAAATAGCTGAGGGTGGCCGCAAACCTGGATCCTCCCAAATACTGAGATTACAAGTAGCACTATCGTGCCCGGTGAGATCTATGGTATTTAACAAAGAATATAAATATACCATTTTCTTTTGTGGGACTGAAAGTCTCACCTTCACTGAAGTCTCCACCCTGAACCATAAAATCCTTGACAACTCTGTGAAAGAGACAACTCTTATAATGTAATGGCTTCTGAGTTGATTTTCCTGTCCCCTTTTCACCTGTAGAGTAGAAAAATGAGTAGGACATTTAATAGATAATCAAGGAGGTAATATTAAAGCAAAATTAACTATAAAAGCTTTTGTCCTATAAAAGAGATCTCCTTTTTAACTTTTTATACTTCTTTAAACTACAGAATTTTCACTTCTAGAACTTTTAAAATTTCATTTAAAAGTTATCAATATTTTTCTGGAGAATACAGAAATCAATCTCAAGTAAAATTCATTATAATTAATATTTCTAAGAATTATTTAGTCAACTGAAAATAGGAACAAACCTGTACAAAGACAACGAAAGTTCTCGCATGTTTTGGGGCACACATCGGAAAATAATTCAAAAACAACTCTGCCAGCTGAAAAAGAAGGTTTAATTTGGTTTAAACTTCTTTATTAAAGTATTAAATACTAATTTATAAATGTTAACAAGAAACTAATATTCTTACCAGGTTGATTGTTAATTGCGATGTCAAAAAAACATCGAGGTCGCTGAACCTTTATTCCCATGGTTCCAATACTTCAATTTATGAGTAATATACTGTTTCAGGCAACTGAACTAAAACAGCAGCAAATATTTCTCATAAATATCTGAAAAAAACAATTCTGTGGAGCATAAACTATAAATGTAGTTTGAATCAATTCTATCATATAATAAAACCATTATCAACCAAATATAGATGGTCAACCCAAACAGAGTATATTAAGTCTGTATGGTTAGTGAACTAGGCAGATTTTACCTGTAAATTAGGCAGATTTTGCCTTTAAACTGACAAAAAGAAAAACATCAAGGGCAGTTGATCCAATCCTTTTGCTCCTAGGAAACAAAAATGAGGAGTTCTGATTAAAATATGAGGCTTTAAAAGTTATTTTTTGGAGTATTCTACCCCTGGGTTCCCCCCACCACCTTTAAACCCCCCCCTTTTAGAAAGAGGTTCTCAGTTGCTGAAACTGGCCTCAAACCTGAGATCCTTCTGTCTTAGTCTTTCAAGGCATGTGCAAAGCTAAAAATACAAGACTTTTTTTTTTTTTTTTTTTTTTTTGGTGATACTGGGGAGGAACCCAGGGGCTTTCTACCTCCGGGCTACACTCCCAAACCTATCTTTATACTTTATTAGAAACAGGGTCTCACTAAGTTGCTGAGAGCCTCACTAAATAGCTGAGGCTGGCTTCGAGCCTGTGTGATCCTCCTGTCTCAGCCTCCCAAGAGCTGAGATTACAAGCGTGCACCACCACGCCCGGCAATATGAGACTTTTAAAAAGAAAAAAATTCACTTAGCACAGTGTTGCACACCTGTAATCCCAGGGTTTTAGGAGGTTGAGATAGGAGGACTACAAATTCAAAGCCAGACTGGGCAACTAAGGAAGACCCTGTCTTAAGAAAATAAAAAAGGAGCCAGGGTGTGCTACTGCTCGCTTGCAATCCCAGCATTTGGGAGGCTGAGACAGAAGGACTGTGGTTCGCAGACAGCCTCAGCTACTTAGTGAGGATCTCTAGAACTCAGTGAGATCCTGTTTCAAAATAAAGAATAAAAAATAGGACTGGGGGTATAGCTCAGAAGTATAAAGCCCCTGGGTTCCACCCCCAGTACCACAAAAATAAACAAATAAACAAAAATAAAAAATAAAATAAAAAGGGAACCGGGTATGGTGGTGCACATCTGCATCTCATCTGCACATCTTGGGAGGTATCTTCAAGAGATCTCCAAGACAGGAGGATCTCAGGCTAGAGGACAGCTGTAGCAATTCACTGAGATTCTCAGAAATTATTGAGACTCCCAGAAACCTAGCAAGACTGTTTTATTTTTGTGGTACTGAGGGTGGAACCCAGGGACTTTCAACCTCCAGGCTATATTCCCAGACCTATTTTATATTTTATTTGGAAACAGGGTCTCACTAAGTTGCTGAGAGCCTCACTAAGTAGCTGAGGCTGGCTTTGGACCTGTGCGATCCTCCTGTCTCAGCCTCCCAAGCGCGGGGATTACAAGTGTGTGCCACCATGCCCAGCGCAAGACTGTTTTAAAACAAAAAATAAAAAGGGCTGGGGATTTAGCTTGGAGGTAGAATGCCCCTAGGTTCAACTATCAGTACCATACTGAATATATACATATATACATACATACATATATGGGGTTGGATGTTGTGGCACATGCCTGTAATACCAATATTTGAGAGGCTGAGAAAGGAGGATAGCAGTTCAAGGACAGGCTCAGCAACTTAGCAAAACCCTATTTCAAAATACAAAATAAAATGGGATAGAGTGTAGCATGGGAGTAGAAAGCTTGTGTGTTCAACCACCAGTAAAACAAACAAACAAAAAACAAAAATAAATAATAAAAAGGCATGTGGATGTAGCTCAGTGATAGAGTACCCCTGGGTTCCATCCTTAGTACCTAAAAAATATTTCAAATTTCTAAATAACATGAAAATAAATTATCTATAAAGACAGCACATTTCAATGATAGCAACATAAGGCAGATATGAATTATGAACAAAAGCATATTAAGTTTAACTGAGACTACTTTTTCTTTGTGTATGGGGTACTATGGATGCAACCCAGAGGATATTCTACCTCTGAGCTACACCCCCAGCCCTATTTTTAATTCTTTATTTTGAAACAGGGTCTGAGTTGCAAAGGGTCTCACTAAGTAGCCAAGGCTGTCTGCAAACAGCAATCCTCCTGTCTCAGCCTCCCAAAAGCTGGGATTACAAGCATGCGCTACCATGTCCGAAACCTTTTTTTTATTCTTATTTTGACACAGGGTTTCACTAAGTTATGGAGCCGAGGCTGGCTGAGAACCTGCGATCTTCCTGTCTCAGCCTCTCAAGTAGTGGGATTATAAGGATATGCTATCACTTCTGGAGAAACTACTCTGTGATCATGAGCAACTACTTTATGATCATGTACAAACTACTTTATGAGCAACAATAGCTTTTACTGAAATGCTACACGGCATGACAATGATGAGATACCTTATAACAGGTTTATCTACATAGCAGATACCTATTGACTTTTTTGGGAAAGGCATTTATTTATTTGTTTATTTATTTAGCGGTGCTGGGAATGGAACCCCAAGGGCATTGTACCTCTGAGCTATACCACCCAGCCCTATTTTTTAATTTATTTTTTTATTTTTTTGGTGGTACTGAGGACCCAGGGGACTTCTACCTCTGGGCTACACTCCCAGACCTATTTTATATTTTATTTGGAAACAGGGTCTCTTAAGCCAGCTGAGGCTGACTTCGAACCTGTACGATCCTCCTGTCTCAGCCTCCCCAGCACAGGGATTACAAGCGTGCGCCACCACGCCCTGCTTTTTATTTTTTGAAACAGAGTCTGAGTTGCGAAGGGCTTAGCTGAGGCTGTCTGTGAACCTCAATCCTCCAGTCTCAGCCTCCCCAAAGCTGGAATTACAAGCATGTGCCACCACGCCCAGCTCCAGGAAAGGCATTTATTTTAAGGAATTAAAAATGCTGAATTGTGAGCCAGGCGTGGTGGCACTCACTTGTAATCCCTGTGCTTGGGAGGCTGAGACAGGAGGATCACATAGGTTCAAAGCCAGCCTCAGCTACTTAGTGAGACTCTGTTTCCAAGTAAAATATAAAATAGGTCTGGGAGTATAGCCCGGAGGTAGAAAGCCTCAGGGTTCTACCCCCAGTACCACCAAAAAAAAAAAAAAAAAAAAAAAAAAAATTACCTTATCTATACTAAGCTGGTGGCTCAGCATACTATATTTTAAGTCCAGGAGAGTTCTAAAAGATTTAAATTCTCTATCTTGAACAATGTATCTTCTTTTTTTTTCCCTTCAGTTTTGGAGATTAAACCACACCCAGCTTGGGAGGCAGAGACAGGAGGATCATAACAGGTTCAAGGTTCGAAGCCAGTTGCACTGGCTTAAGAGACCCTGTTTCCAAATATTAAAAAAAAAAGTATAAAATAGGTCTGGGAGTGTAGCCCGGAGGTAGAAGGGCTTCCAGGAACCCCAATACCCCCCCACACCACACATACACAATAATAATAATAGTAATAATAATAATAATAATGATAATAAATAAGGCGGGGGTGTAGCTCAGAGGTTGAATGCCCCTGGGTTCCATCCCAAGACCTGGGGAAAAAAAAAAAAAAGGAATCTAACATTGAGCTGGGCATGGTGGCGCACACTTGCAACCCTAGCATTTGGGAGGCTGAGACAGGAGGACTGCAGTTTGTGGACAGTCTCATCTACTTAGTGAGACCCTTTGCAACTCAGTGAGATGCTATTTCAAAATAAAGAATAAAAATAGGGCTGGGGGGTATAGCTCAGAGGTAGAATGCCCCTGGGTTCCATCCCCAGTACCGGAAAAAAAAAAAAGTATATATATTTATATATATAACATTAAAATAACACAAAATGAAACTTCTCTAAATATCTCATAATGGGAGAATAGCTGATTATAATACATACATGCTATTTAATACTAGTTAGCATTTTAAAAAGTAGTATTACATAATTCGGGGCTGGGAATGTAGCTTAATGACAGTGTTTGCACAGCATGCAAGAAGCCCTGGTTTGATGCCCAACACCCCCTCTAAAACGTAGTATCTACACAATCCAAAAAACCTATTACTGCTAGTTGAAAAGCTCTCCCAACCAAAAAAATACACAGTAGAATAAGGGCTCCTCTTCTGAATGGACTCTTCAGAGATGGCCTCTATAAAGAGGAAGTGATATTCTCTTTTGTTTGGGCCCTTCTGAGGATGAAATCAAACATTAAACATTAATTACCATTAAGGTACACTACAAACCCTTTTTATTTTGAGACATGGTCTCTCTAAGTTACCTGGGTGGCCTGGAACTTGTGATCTCCTGCCTCAATTTCCAGAGTTACTGGGATCACAGGTGTGTGCCACAGACATACTTTTCAACACATCCAGTTTTTTTTTTTTTTTTTTTTGGTGGTACTGGGAGTGGAACCCAGGGGCTTTTTAGCTCTGGGCTATACTCCCAGACCTATTTTATATTTTATTTAGAAACAGGGTCTCACTAAGTTGCTGAGAGCCTCACTAAGTAGCAGAGGCTAGCTTTGAACCTGTGTGATCCTCCTGTCTCAGCCTCCCAAGCGCGGAGATTACAAGCGTGTGCCACCACGCCTGACTTCAACACATCCAGTTTTAACTAGGCATGGTGGCATACAGGTGGCATACACTTATAAGGATCATAGGTTCAAGGCCAGCAACAGTTAACTGGTGAGGCCCTGTTTCTTTTTCCTTTTTGGTGATACTAGGGTTCCTGGAAACCCTTCTACCTCTGGGCTACACTCCCAGACACCTATTTTATTTTTTAATATTTTTTATTTGGAAACAGGGTCTTTTAAGCCAGTGAGGCTGGCTTTGAACCTGCGCGATCCTCCTGTCTCCGCCTCCCAAGTGCTGGGATTTACAAGCGTGCGCCACCACGCTTGGCTAAGAGACCCTGTTTTAAAATAAAAAATAAGCCGAGCCTAGTGGTTTGAGCCTGGTGGTAAACATCTGTAATTCCAGTACTTGGGAGGCTAATATAAGAAGATGACAGGTTGGAGGACACCCTCAGAAAGTAGTGAGACCCTCAACAACTTAGCAAGACCCTGTTTCAAAATAAAAATAGGGTGGGGAGTGTAGCTCGGAGGTAGAATGCCCTGGGCTCAATTCAATCTTCAGTACAACACACTATATGAAGTGCTTCTTAAATGAGTTATTGCTAACATTTAGTAAGTTCTCCCAGAGTCTACCATTAATCACCCTCTCAGTATGCTCTACTAGTGAAACTAAATTCATTCTCTAGATCTTCCCACTGAGATGCATGACATTAAGAAAGTGGATTTAAGTCAGGCATGGTGGAGCCCACTTGTAATCCCAGTACTTGGGAGGCTGTGACCAGAGGATCAGGGTTTGTGGCCAGCCTCAGTTACTTAATGAGACCCTCTGCAATTTAGTGGGACCCTGTTTCTAAATAAAGAATAAAAAATAGGGAATGCCCTTTGGTTCAATCCCCAGCTCTGGGAAAAAAAAAAAAAAAAGTGGACTTAGCTGGGCATGGAAATAGACTCCTATAATGCCAATACTTGGGAGACTGAGATTAGAGGATCACAGGTTAGAGGCCATGATCACCAACTCAGTGAGGCTCTCAGCAACTTGGTGAGAACCTATTTTCAAATAAAAAATAAAAGCTGGGTGTGGTGGCGCATGCTTGTAATCCCAGCGCTTGGGAGGCTTAGACAGGAGAATCATACTGGTTCGAAGCCAGCCTCAGCTACTTAGTGAGGCCCTCTACAACTCAGTGAGACCCTGTTTCAAAATAAAGAATAAAAAATAGGGCAGGGGTTGTAGCTTGGAGGTAGAATGCCCCTGGGTTCCACCCCCAGACCACACACACACACACAAAAAAAAAGTAGAGCTGGGAGTATAGCCTGAAGATAGCATTTTCTCCTGGGTTTAATCGCCAGCACCATAAAAAAGGGGTAGGGCTGGGGATATAGGTAGAATGCCTTTGGGTCAACCCCCAGTACCCAAAGAAAAGTGGCTTTTTTTCTTCACAGAATCCACTTTTTCAGGACCAAAATACAAAGAACACTCCCATCAGCCAAGTTTAATGAAACAGAGAACTTGCCCCTGGGTTCAATCCTCAGTACCTTAAAATAAACAAACAAACAAATAAGTACAAAACTTCCAGTAAGGCTGGAAGTGTAGCTACAAGGTAGCTACTAGGGCTCAATCCCTAATACTGCCCCCCCCCCCAAAAAAAAACCAAAACCAAAACCATCTTTAAGATTACTTTCAAGGAAAGCATTTTAGCATCTACATCAGCCTTTTAGCTCACTCCCAATGTAATTCACAAAGATCAAATGAAAGATAAAAATGAACTGCTTCAAAAATATTTTAACACAGCCGGGCGTGGTGGCGCATGCTTGTAATCCTGGTGGCGCATGCTTGTAATCCTAGTATTTAGGAGACTCATACAGGAGGATCATGGGTTCATGGCCAGCCTCAGCTACTTACTGAGGCCTTCCACAACTCAGTGAGACCTTGTTTTAAAATAAAGAATAAAAAATCGGACTGGGGGTATAGCTCAGAGGTAAAATGCCCCTGGGTTCCATCTCCAGTACTGAAAAAACAAAAAAACAAAAAAAACCCCAAAAACTTGAACAAATATATAAGTGAAATAAAAACAGGAATATTCTGAGGTACCATATACTGCCCTTTCCTTTAGTGCTTCTGACAGACACAAACCACTGATCTGGTAACAACACGATCAAGTGCCTATCAATTCTGAAATTAAGTTCTATTAAAAGCTTTACAAGCCGGGCGTGGTGGCGCACGCTTGTAATCCCCGCGCTTGGGAGGCGGAGACAGGAGGATCGCGCAGGTTCGAAGCCAGCCGTGCTGGCGTAAGAGACCCTGTTTCAAAAATATAAAATAGGTCTGGGAGTGTAGCCCGGAGGAAGAAGGGCTTCCAGGAACCCCAGTACCACAAAAAAAAAAAAAAAAAAAGGCTTTACAAGAGAAAATTCAGTGTTAAATTAGTTTACACCTAATTTTAGGGACATTAAAAATATTATATAACTCGGGCTTGGTGGTGCACACTTGTAATCCCAGCATTCAGGAGGCGGAGACAGGAGGACCCCAGTTCAGGGACAGCCTCAGCTACTTAGTGAGGCCCCTCGCAACTCAGTGAGACCCTGTTTCAAAAAATAAAAGGACTAAAAAATAGGACTGGGGCTGTAGTTCAGAGGTAGAATGCCCCTGGGTTCCATCCCCAGTACCACAAATAAATAAATGAATGAAATGAATGAATGAATAGCTGGGCATGGTGTCACACGCTTGTAATCCCAGGATTTGGGAGGTTGATACAGAAGGATTGCAGTTCGCAGCCAACATCAGCTACTTAGTGAGGTCCTTTGCAATTCAGTGAGATCCTGTTTCAAATAAAGAATAAAAAATAGGGCTGGGAATGTAGCTTGGAAGTAGAATTCCCCTGGGTTCCATTCCCAGGACTGCAAACAAACAAACAAACAAACAAACAAACAATGTTAGTACTAAATCAGAAATGCAAATATTAACTGGGAAATCTCAATAATTTTTTTTGGAGGGTGGCACTGGAGTTTAAATCCAGAAGCATTTACATTTAAATTATACTTCTAGTCCTATATTGTTTTATATTTTGAAACAGGGCCTTGCTAAGTTGCTGAGAGATCTCACTAAGTTGCTTAGGCTATCCTTAAACCTGGGATCCTCCTGTCTGAGCCTCCCAAGTATTAGGATTACAGGCATAGTCCAGAGGTAGAATGCCCCTTGGTTCCATCCTTACCACAAAAAAGAAGAGATAATCTGGCCCAACATTCTAGTTCTACAGATTAAGAACAGAGAGCTAGATAGCTGAAACATATGGCTGAAGATCACACGAGGAAAAAAAGCATTCTGGTTTAGTATGCTCTATAAATTCACTGTAGACACTAGCTTGGTCACAATATTACAGATAACAATTTAATTTCTACCACATGACCATATGCAATGGTTTAATTATGAATAGTTTTATTATATAAATGCTTTATTCCCTTTAATTATCTTTATATCAAAGATTGATATTTAGGTGGTATGACAGCATACAAGTAATCCCAGCTACTGGGGTATTTAAGGCAGGAAGATAGCAAGTTCAAGGCCAGAACAGGCAATTTAGTGAGATCCTGTCTCAAAAATAAAATAAGGGCTAGGAATGTTGCTCAGTAGAGTGCTTGCCCAGTATGCAGAGGTCCAGGGTTCAATCCCCAGAAACCCACTCCAACACATAGGATTGATGTTTACAAGTATTATATACTTAAATTTCAAAGAGGTTTGTCATCATTTTGAGTCACTACTCTAAAACAAAGTGCAAGTTTCCCTGTCAGTAAAAATGAAGTGTCTCGGTTATAGTAGTTTCTCTGAATATTTATAATACCACCTATAATAAATTTCAAGATGTGTACCCTACAGAAATAAATACACTGAGTTCTTATGGCAACTATATGTACCTTAAACTAGGGAAAATCATCAACACTTAAAATGAAAACTGAGAAGCCGGGCGTGGTGGCGCACACTTATAATCCCAGCATTTGGGAGGCTGAGACAGGAGGATCGCACAGGTTCGAAACCAGCCTCAGCTACTTAGTGAGGCCCTTTACAACTCAGTGAGACCCTGTTTCAAAAAATAAAGAATAAAAAATAGGGCTGGGGGTGTCGCTAGGAGGTAGAATGACCCTGGGTTCCATCCCCAGTACCAAAAATAAATAAATAAATAAAATGAAAACTGAAGGTTTAATGCTAATGTTAAAAGTAAAGAAAATGTATACAACACAGAGTATCTGCAACAATCTCTTCAAACCACTTGAATTATCTGTGGATTCCTACAATAAATGATAACATACTTCAATACAATGAAGTAGACATTGTCTAAAACTAGACAATGTTAGCCAAGTGTGGTGGTGCATGCTTGTAATCCCAGCATTTGGGAGGCTGAGACCAGAGGATCACTGTTCGTGGACAGCCTCAGCTACTTAGTGAAGCCCTCTGCAACTTAGTGAGACCCTGTTTCAAACTAAAGATTAAAAAACAGGACAAGGGCTGTAGCTTGTAGGTTGAATGCCCCTGGGTTCCATCCCCAAACCCACACACACACAAAAAGGACAATGTTATGATTTTGTTAAAATACATTATTTGAGTCAGGTATGGTGGCACATGCCTGTAACCCCAGTACCTGAGAGGCTGAGAGAGGAGAATTACAAGTTCGAGGACAGCCTCTGCAAGTAGTGAGACTCTCACCTACCTAGTGAGACTGTTTCAAAATAAAAATAAAGGCCAGGGTGTGTGTGGCTTGGAGGCAGAGTGCCCCTGTGCTCAACCTCCAGCACCAAATAAATTAATAAATAAAATAAAACAGGGATAGGAGTATAGCACAGAATGCCCCTGGGTTCAATACCTAGTACAAAAAAAGAAAGATAAATGGTGCCTGGCAGAAAATTTAATGATATATATGTCGAGGTCACCTAAACTGCAAGGTCATAATAACAAGCATTACCCTCAAAAGGCTTTTAAGAAATCAAAATAAGTTCTCTTCACTTAAGAAGAGACATGCTAAATTATAATTTAAAGTTACTTTACACACAAATATATTTTTTTGCATGTATTATGTGCTGGGGATTGAACCCAGGCCCTGTTTTTTATTTCGAAACAGTCTTGCTAAGTTGCTGAGAGCTTTGTGAAACTGCTGAGGCTGGCTTTGAACTTGTGATCCTCTGTCTCTGCCTCCCAAGTACTGGGATTATAGGTATGCTCCACCACACCCAGTTTACACACAATTTAACAAACCCGAGTATTTTTTAAGCCAGAGCTTAGATGAAAATCTGAACAGTATCACTTCAGCGATGAAAAAACTCAGACAACTGGGCCAGAAAATCCAAATTTTCTAACGTAGGAAGTTAGTATACATGTACGCTCCTGACAGCAGGGGAAGGCAACCCTGCAGATAAGATGAAAAAGCCTCAGGAAGCAAATGCAACCATTCAAAAGTACAGAATCCTACAAGGTAAGCTCCTATAAGATCTCAAGACATCAATGATCCTGAACGGTAAAGAAACTGTGAAGCAATGTACAGTGACATCTTTTAAGAGAGAGCAATGCAAACTGGTGTAGAAATAATTTCATCCCAAATAGCTGCAGGGTAGAGGACAGCCTCAGCAAGTAGTGAAACTCTCACCAAATAGTTAAAGTAAAACGGGGAGGGGGTGGCTAAACACTACGTTCTCAGGTCTATAAAATTATGAAAGACGGAAAGAGCCATTCTAGGTATCTGTATCGTTTCTGGTTTTTACAGTGCAATAACACAACTTATAAAATATTCACTCCCACCGCCCAATCATTGTTAGGAACTAGCGATTGCTATCATCCTCTACAAAATGGAAATCACACACACATTTTCCCCCTTTCTAGTTTTCGCTTCTGAAAGTTAGTATCTGACCTCCAAAATTTCAAAATATCTGATTCTTCCTTGAACGTAGTTGTGCTGTCTATTGCAAAAATTTGGTACTGCACAGAATGTACTCTTACGGAAAAAATTAAACTAATGTACAAAATGGTGCTTTAAGTAACATTTCCAAGACGACAAGGCATTCTTGTCATCTTTGCCCCAGAAAGGACTAAATATGGGCCAAACTAGTACATTTCTCTGTAAGGCATATGGAGCTCTGAAACCATCACCTTCCCCTTAGAGAGTATCGTCCTCCTAGAAGGCCTGCGCCTCAGAGCTCCTCGGAAACCTGGGTAAACTTCAATGCAATGGAGATAAGGGTAAGGCCCTGTACTTTAGTTTTAGGACAACACTTAACAAAGTGGCCTGTGCCACTGAAGTATGCACGGCAGTCAGCGTTCTACGAGAGGAAAAGGTCGGAGCAGGAGGAAAGCTTGTATTCAAGCTGAATTCCTGTGATTCCGGCTCGTCGCCCGTCCTTTCTCACCCCGACCTGCCAAGACATCGGCCTGCGCCTCCCTCTTCCCCACCAGCCATCCTACCTACCCGCCAGCGCTCTCCGTCTTAGGATTTTGAAGAATCAAAAATCAACCTCGTTCCCAAGAGTTCAGGCCGCCGCCGCCGCCGCCATATTACGGCTTGTGCGGCAAAATGCGTCAGGGAACGAGGTGTGCGCCCGCGAGGGAGGGCGGAGGCCGGCAGAGGAAGAGCCGCTCTCGGCCCGAGGCTCGGCCGGAAGCCGCCCGCAGCTGCGAAGCCAGCCCCGCGAGGGCAGGCCCGCCCTGGGCCCGCCGCCCGCACGCCGCTGGGGGCAGACGGCTCCGCCGCCGCCGGCTCCGCCCCTCCCGGCCTTCCCGCCCTCGCACCCGGACCGCGGCAAATGACGCCACCAGAGCGACTCGGGCCTCTCCCACCTACCTGCACCGCTGCAGCCCCCTGCCCTGGGCCAGGTCCTACGAAGCGCTTCAAATCTACCGCCGTCGGAAAAGGCGCTAAAGCCCACTAACCGCCTCCCTCCCCCACAGCCCAGTCCCGGCGTGGAGCGGAGCGTCGCGCCGGAAGTGCGTCAGGCGCCGGTGACGGCAGCTCCCGCGCCCCCTGGCTTCCTCACCCCGCAGACGAGGGTCTCAGTGCCTTTTATGTGTATATATGTATAGCTACTTATGTTTATATATGTATAAGTTCCTTTTATATGTTTATTTACATGTGGATATAGGGTGTGTATTCTAGGATTTTAGTGCCTTTTATTTTTAATTTTTTAGTGTTTTTTTTCGGTACTGGGGATGGAACCCAGGGGCATTTTACCTCCCAGCTACACCCCACAGCCCTATTTTTTAGTCTTTTAATTTTGGGACAGGGTCTCACTGAGTTGCGAAGAGCACCGTTAAGTAGTTGAGGCCACCTGGGAACCGCATCCATCCGATCTCCGCCTCCCTAATACTGGGGTTACTAGCGTGCGCCACCATGCCTGCTCCTTTTATTTTGATAAATTTGGGTGTGTTTGTATATTCTAGGATTTTAGTTCCTTTTATTTTTATATATTTGGTATGTGTGTGTGTTTGGTAGTTTACTACACCCACAGCCCTATTTTAGTTTTTCTTTAGAAACAAGGTCTCTAGGTTGATGAGTCATCTGCTGAGGTTGTCCTCGAACCTACAGCCCTCATGTCTCCCTTCCAAGTACTGGTATTACAGGTGTGTGCCATCTCGCTCGGCATTAGTTCCTTTTAAATGTCTAGTTTATAGGTAGCTTAAAGCTTATGTGACTTGTCTGGGTGTGTTAGTAGCTGTCAGAATGCCATAACTTTCATGAAATATTTTCTTTAACAGTAACAATAAAAAAAAACATGTATTGATGCATTGCCTGGGTAAAAGGGGCGGTCTACCTTCAAGAAACTTCAAGTTTGAGCTTAGCGTTAACTCTAGAAACCTGCCATGGTTGCATACACCTGTAATCCCAGTACTTGGAAAGCTGAGACAGGAGGATCTAAGGTCCCAGGCCAGCCTCAGCAATTTAGCAAGACCCTCAGAATTTAGACCCTGTTTCAAAAGTTCATTTTATATAAAAAAGTTTATTTTATATAAAAAATATAAAATAGAAGCCAAGCGTGGTGGCGCACGCTTGTAATCCCCGCTCTTGGGAGGCTGAAACAGGAGGATCGCACGGGTTCGAAGCCAGCCTCAGCTACTTAGGCTCTCAGCAACTTAGTGAGACCCTGTTTCCAAATAAAATATAAAAATAAAAATAAGAGGTCTGGGAGTATACCCCGGAGGTAAAAAGCCTCTGGATTCCACCCCCAGTACCACCAAAATACACACACACACACACACATATACACACACACACACACACAATAGATTCCCAGTGTGCTATCACACATCTGTAATTCTTATTCTTAGGAGGCTGAGATAGGAGGATCAAAGGTTGGAGGACAACCTCAGCAAGTAGTGAGACTCTCTCATCAACCTAGTGAGACCCTGTGTCCACTAGGATAATTATATCCTATAAATATATCCTATAATTATACCTGATAATTATATAAATATATATCCGATAATTATATTCTATAATAAATTATATCTGGCTGGAAGGTAGAATAACTCTGAGTTCAATCCTCAGTAACAACATATATATGGTTATTACATATGAAGTAATATAGCTTGGAGTTATAGCTCCAGTACCACAATAAATAAATGAAATGTAAACATTAGGATACAAGTGCCAAAAATCCAGTAATGAAAAAAGTATTATTTTATTTATTTTTGTGGTCCGGGGATGGAACCCAGGGTCATTCGACCTCCAAGGTACACAGCCTGCTCTATTTTTATTCTTTTTTTTTTTTTTTTTTTTTGATGGTACTGGGGGTGGAACCCAGAGGCTTTCTACCTCCGGGCTATACTCCCAGACCTTTTTTATATTTTACTTGGAAACAGGGCCTCACTAAGTTGCTGAAAGCCTCACTAAGTAGCTGAGGCTGGCTTCGAAACTGTGCGATCCTCCTGTCTCAGCTTCCCAAGTGCGGGGATTACAAGCGTGTGCCACCACGCCCGGTTTATTCTTTATTTTTATTTTTTTGGTGGTACTGGGGGTGGAACCTAGGGGCTTTCTACCTCCAGGCTATACTCCCAGCCCTATTTTTGATATTTTATTTGGAAACAGGACTAAGTTCTGAGAGCCTCACTAAGTAACTGAGGCTGGCTTCAAGCCTGTGTGATCCTCCTGTCT
Source organism: Muscardinus avellanarius (assembly GCF_963383645.1). Classification (NCBI taxonomy): domain Eukaryota; kingdom Metazoa; phylum Chordata; class Mammalia; order Rodentia; family Gliridae; genus Muscardinus; species Muscardinus avellanarius. The sequence continues at coordinate 66,224,476 of NC_137787.1, forward strand.
CAGCCTCCCAAGCGCTGGGATTACAAGTGTGTGCTACCACACCCTACTTGGAAAAAAAAAAAGTATTATTTTATTTTATTTATTTATTTATTTTGGTGGTACTAGGGGTGGAATCTAGAGGCTTTCTACCTCTGGGCTATACTCCAAGACCTTTTATTTTTTATAGTTTATTTGGAAACAGGGTCTCACTAAGTAGCTGAGGCTGGCTTCGAACTCGTGAGATCCTCCTGTCTCAGCCTCCCAAGCGCGGGGATTACAAGCGTGCGCCACCATGCCCGGCTTAAAAGTATTATTTTAAAAGAGAGGAGAGCTGTGCATGGTGACGCATGCTTGTAATGTCAGCATCCAGGAGGCTGAAACAGGATGAAGGGTTCGCGGACAGCCTCAGCTACTATTTAGTGAGGCCCTTTGCAACTCAGTGAGACCCTGTTTCAAAATAAAGTATAAAGAAATAGGGCTGGGGGTGTAGCTCGGAGGTCAAATGCCCCTGGGTTCCATCCCTAGTGCCACATGAAAAAAAAAAATATATATATATATATATATATGAGAGAGAAGAAATGACAAAAGATTATGTATTTTGTTTTTAATTTTCAGAGATACTCATGATAAAGATTGTATGTAATAAAACATGTTGGGGTGCATGTCTATAATCCCAGTACTTTGAAGGCTAAGACAGGAAGATCCCAGGTTCAAAGCCAGCCTCAACAACTTGGTGAGGCTCTCAGCAACCTAGAGAGACCTGTTTATGAATAAAAAATAAAATACGGCCGGGAGTGGCACGCTTGTAATCCCCGCGCTTGGGAGGCAGAGACAGGAGGACCACACAGGTTCGAAGCCAGCCTCTTTGGTTTAAGAGACCCTGTTTCCAAATAAAAATATAAAATAGGTCTGGGAGTATATCCTGGAGGTAGAAGGGTTTCCAGGAACCCCAGTACCCCCCCCCAAAAAATAGGTCTAAGTGTGTAGCTTGGAGGTAGAGTGTCCCTGGAATCAATCCTCAGCAACCATACTCCCCTCTGGGCCATTCAACAGATCCAGAAAGGACGGGGTGACTAGACATCATACTGAAAATTCACTCACTTGTAAAATACTTTGAGAACTCGTGTGTGTGTGTGTGTGTGTGTGTTATTGGGTATTGAACCCAGGGGCTTTCTATCACTGAATTATATGAATTATACCTCCAGCCCTTTTAAATTTTTTTTTGTGTGGTTCTGGGGATTGAATCAGCATTCTACCTTTGAGTTATACCTATACCGCCAGCTATATTTTTTATTCTTTATTTTGAAACAGGGTCTCACTAGGTTGTGGAGTGCCTCAGTAAGTAGCTGAGGCTGACTGTAAACTTGAGATCCTTCTGTCTCCCAAGTATTGGAATTACAAGTGTGAGCCACCATGGCCAGCCAGCCTTTTTAATTTTCTATTTGGGATTTTGTTTTTGTTGTTGTGGTGGTATTTTTGTTGCTGCTATTGTTTTTTGTATATGTGGTGTGGTGGATTGAACTCAGGAGAATTGTACTTCCAACTTACAACTCCCACCCCCATTTTATTTATTTTTGGAAACAGTGTCTAAGTTCCTGAGAGTTTTAATTAAATTGCTGAGATTGAACTTGAACCTTGTACTGGGATTACAGGTATAGGCTACCACCACACCCAGCTGTGAACTGTTAATTTTTCCACCTATGAATAGTTTAGCAGAAGATACCTCTGTGTATGTGTGTGTGTGTGTGTGTGTGTGTGTGTGTGTGTGTGTGTGTGTGTGTGATGGTAGCGGGGGTTGAAGGTAGGGGCATTCTACCTCCAGCTACACCTCCAGTCCTTTTTAATATATATATTTTTTGGTAGTATTGGAGATGGAACCCAGGGGCATTTTACCTCTGAGCTACATCTCCAGCCCTATTTTTTATTCTTTATTTTTTTTTAAACAGCATCTCACTGAGTCGCAAAGGGCCTCACTAAGTAGCTGAGGCTGTCTGCAAATGGCGATTCTCCTGTCTCAGCCTCCCAAATGCTGAGATTACAAGCATGCACCACCATGCCTGGCCCTTTTTAATATTTTTTAAATTTAAGGCAGGATCTCACTAAGTTGCTGAGGGTTTCACTAAGCTGCCAAGGCTGGTCTCAACCCTGCAATCCTTCTCTCTCAGTCTCCCAAGTACTGGGATTACTGGCATTTGCAAACACAACTGTCTTGAGAGATATCTACTGAACAGGAAATAGAGGCAAGCATGGTGGCATGTGCCTATAATTCTAGTGCTTGGGAGACTGTGACAGTAGGATCACAGGTTTGAGGCCAGCCTCAGGAACTTATCACGACTCCATTTCCAAATAAAAAAGAAAATAGGACTGGGCTGTAGCTTGGAGATAGAATTCCCCTGGGTTCAATTCCCAGATGGGAAAACAAAAAGGATTGCAAAAAAGATCCAGAAAGGTGATAGTCCACCAAACAGAAAATTCATTCACTTATATCATAATTATCTTAGCATTTTTAGCTATCCCATCTATGAGTAGTTTAAACAAAGAGATACCCAAGATGGATGTAGTGGTGCAGGCCTGTAATTCCAGTAACTGGGAGACTGAGACAAGAGGATCAAAGATTCAAGACCAGCCTCAGCAACTTAGTGAGACCCTGTTTCAAAAACAAAAAATAAAAAAAAGTATAGCTTGGAAGTATAATGGCACTGGGTTTAATGCGCACACACACACAAAGGGAGAGAGAGAGAAAGAGAGAAATAACTATTGATTGAATGTTGAACATCTATCAGGACCTGGAGATGTTTAAAACACCCTAAATCATCTTGTGATTACTGGACTGATGTCTTCACATACCAACCTCTCACCAAGTTTCTTATATAAGAAGAGCCATGGAGCCGGATGTGGTGGCGCACACTTGTAATCCCAGTATTCGGGAGCCTGAGACCTGGAGAATCGTGGTTCAGGGACAGCCTTAGCTACTTACTGAAGCCCTCTGCAACTCAGTGAGACCCGGTCTCAAAATAAAGAATAAAAAATAGGGCAGGGGGTGTAGCTCGGAGGTCAAATGCCCCTGGGTTCCATCCCCAGACCCGCAAAAAAAAAAAAAAAAAAAAAAAAAAAAAAGAGCCATGGAGCCCAGTGGCATGTTGGTGCACACTTGTATGTAATTCTAGTACTTGGGAGGCTGAAACAGGAGAGAATGCCCCTGGGTTCCAATCCCAGAACCGCAAAAAAAAAAAAAAAAAAAAAAAAAAAAAATCAACATGGTTTGGGGGTGTGACTCAGTAGCGCATGAAGACGACCCTTGGGTTCAATCCCTAACACTGCAGGACAAAAATTATCAAAGTTGCCGGGCGTGGTGGCGCACGCTTGTAATCCTCACGCTTGGGAGGCGGAGACAGGAGGATCGCACAGGTTCGAAGCCAGTAGCACTGGTTTAAGAGACCCTGTTTCCAAAATGTATAAAAAAATAGGTCTGGGAGTGTAGCCCAAAGGTAGAAAGGCTTCCAGGAACCCCAGTACAAAAAAAAAAAAAAAAAAAAATTAATGGACGGGATTGAACCCAGGGGCCTTCTACCTCCAAGTTTACACCTCCTGCCCTTTTTACTTTTTATATTGAAACAATTATGGTAGGTTGCTGAGAGTATTGCTACTTGCTGAGTCTGCCCTTTAACCTGTAATTTGGTAATCTGTCTCAGCCTCCCAAGTAGTGGGATTATAGGTCTGTGCAACCACACCCAGCTGTTAGCCATTTTTAAGGAAATGGCTCCGTAGGGTGGAGTATACTCATATTATACAACAAATATCCATACCTTTTCATTCTGCAAAATTTCACCTCATTAAACAACCTCCCACCCCCATGTGGAACTGGGAATTGAACCAGGCGTGCTCTGCAATTGGGCTACCTCTCCAGCCCTTTTCACAAAGTTGCTGAGGCTGGCCTAGAAGTTGAGACCCTCCTGTCTCTGCCTCCCAAGTATTGGGAATACATGCGTGCGCCACCACGCCCGGCTCAATTCTCTTTAACATTACTTTTTAGTGTATAGTATAAAAATATCAATCCGCGGAACGGCCGAACACCTGCGTAATACAGAGCACTGACCTAAAGGACCTTCACACTCTCCATCAGTTTGAGACGCGCCCCCTCAACCTCTCTCCGCGCGAAACTACAAAGGCCAGAATCCCGGGAGCGCGCCGACGCCCCGCCTCTTCCTGCCGAGGCCCCGCCCCTTCCCGCTTCCGCCCCTCCCACCCTGCCGACGTCCCTCCCCTCCCCGCCGACGCCCCGCCCTCGCCCCGCTGACGCCCCTCCCCTCCCCTCCCCGCCCACGCCCCGCCCCGCCGCTAGGCCCTCTGGGAGGAGTAGTGCGGCTCCGCGGTGCATGCTCCCTCGCCCGGAGTTGGTTTATATGGCAAGAGGACGAATTTGATCAAAGTGGTGTCTTTGAAAGAAAGGCTTGAAACCCTGGGACAGGAGTGGTGAGCGAGAGGACCAACCTGTCGCGTCTCCTGCTGGGGACCCCGGGATGACCCTGACACGAAGCCACCCGGATCAGCCGGCTGCGCGACCCTCTGGAAAGTTGGCGGGAGTGCAGGGAAGAAGCTGCTGGCAAGTCAGGGCCGGGTAGCAGCGGCGGTTTTTCATTTCCCACCCCACAGGGGATTCGGCCCGGGGACTCAGGGTTCAGCTGAGAAACTGAGGCCTCCTTGCAAGTATTGGGTTCTCTGAAGCGCGGAGGATCGGGGTAGGGCTGAGCCCATTTTTAACCCGGATCGTGGAAACCGGATTCCCGCGGGTTCAGCTCTGCGACCATGCACACGGTCCCACTGTGTACCCTGCACCTTGCCTGCCCACAACTCGTACCTGCCTCTCATATACAGTCCCAAGGCCCCTCTTTACTTAAGTGACTTCCCAAGGTCACTCAGATCACTGCTGGGGTCGCGACACCTTTTAATTGTTAAGGTACTGGAGATTGAACCCAGTGATGTGCCACCTCTGAGCTACATCCCCAGCTGTATTACTTGTTGTAAGTTGGTGAGGGTTTTACCAAGTTGCTGAGGCTGGCCTCCAACCTATGATCTCCAGTTCTGTCTCCCAAGTACTGGGACAACAGGCTTGCACCACCAAGCCTGGCTGACACCTGTCTATTTATTTGTGCTGGGGTTGAGCTAAGATGTATTCTACCTCCAAATCGCATCTCCAGCCACTTATTTATTTATACTGACGATTGAACCTAAGGACATTCTACCTCTGAACTACACTATTTTCAAACAGAGTCTCTCTCACATAAGTTGCTCAGGGCCAACCCAAATTACTGAGGCTGGCGACAAAAATGTGATCTTCATGTCTCAGCCTTCCAAAGTATTGGGATTATAGGCGTGCATCACCGTCCCCTCCGCTGTTTTTGTTTTTTTTTTTTCCCCGTGGGAGTGCTGCTGATTGAACCTAGGGGCATTCTGCCTCTGAGCTACACCCACAACACTTGTAGTTGTTTTAAAACAGGGTCTCACCAAATAGCTGAAGCTGTTTGTTTTTTTTTGGGGGGGGGGGCCTGGGATGAAATCCAGAGGCATTTGACCTCCGAGCTACAACCCCTGCCCAATTTTTTATTCTTTATTTTGAAACAGGGTCTCACTGAGTTGCAAAGGGCCTCACTAAGTAGCTGAGGCTGTCCGCAAACCACGATCTTCCTGTCTCAGCTTCCCAAATGGCTTGAAGCTGGTCTTTAACCTGAGATTCTCCTGTCTCAGCCTAACTAGTACTGGGATTACAGGCAAACACCACCACGCCTGGGCCCTCATGTAACATATATGCAGACTTTAGGACAGCAAACTTTTTTTTTTTTGGTGGTGGTCCTAGGGGTGGAACCCAGAGGCTTTCTACCTCCGGGCTATACTCCCAGACCTTTTTAATATTTTTTTTATTTGGAAACAGGGTCTCACTAAGTTGTTGAAAGCCTCACTAAGTAGCTGAGGCTGGCTTCGAACCCGTGCGATCCTCCTGTCTCAGCCTCCCAAGCATGGGGATTACAAGCGTGCGCCATCACGTGGCTAGGACAGCAAACATTATAAGACTAAGGGTGATAAGATTATCTCTTCCATAACCTTTTTTATTTTTTTTATTTTATTTTATTTTTTATTTTTGGTACTGGAGATGGAACCCAAGGGCATTCTACCTCTGAGAGACACCCCCAGCCCTAATTTTTTATGTTTTATTTTGGAACAGGGTCTCACTGAGTTGCAGAGGGCCTCACCAAGTAGCTGAGGTTGTCCGGGAACTGTAATCATCCTGTCTCCACCTCCGGAAATGCGAATGCTGGGATTACAAGCACAGGCCACCCACCTGGCTATTTGGGAGAATTTAATGAGAATGTATTATAAAAGTTTTGTACATGTAGATGTGTTTGATGATATGATTTTAGTCTCAGCCTTTCCAATCATTGCTTCTCAAGCTAAACATGTAAATATCACTGCATTTATAATATATATTTAAAACAAAAATTTTTTATACTGGGTATAAAAAAGAGGCATTCTTCCTCTTAGCTACACCCCCAGCCCTATTTTATTTTTTATATGAAAGAGGGTCTTGGTAAGTTGTTGAGGGCCTTCCTAAGTTGTTGGGACTGGCCATAAACCTGTGGTCCTCCTGTCTCAGCTTCCCAAGTACTAGGATTACAGATGTACATTATCATGCCTGATTCAAATTATTTTTCATATATATATATATATATATATATATATATTTTTTTTTTTTTTTTTTTTTTTCCTGGTACTGGGATTGAACCCAGGGGCATTCTACCTCTGAACTACACCCCAGGTCTATTTTTTTTTTTTTTTTGAAACAGGGTCTTGTTAGATGAATGAGGGTCTCACAACTTGTTGAGGCTGTCCTTGAACCTGTGATCTTCTGTCTCAACCTCCCAAATACTGGGAATTTAAGCATGGGACATGCCTGGCTGTAAAAACAAATCTTGGATGCCAGCATACCAAAAAAAAAAAATCCTTCTAAAAAACAACAACAACAACAACAAAAATTATGGGTTTGAATTAATGACTAATTCTTTTTAGAATTTTTAAAGGTCACATATTTGTTTCAAACAGATTTTTTTTTTTTTTTTTTTTTTTTTTTGCGGCACTGGGGATAGAACCCAGGGGCATTCCACCTCCAAGCTATATCCCAACCCTAATTTTTATTCTTTATTTTGAAACAGAGCCTCACTGAGTTGCAAAGGGCCTCACTAAGTAGTTGAGGCTGGCTGGGAACCGTGATCCTCCTGTCTCAGCCTCCCAAATGCTGGGATTATAAGCGTGCGCCACCATGCCAGGCTTATTCTTTATTTTGAAATAGGGTCTCACTGAGTTGCAAAGGGCCTCACTAAATAGTAGCTGAAGTTGCCTGCGAACTGCGATCCTCCTGTCTCAGCCTCCCAAATTCTAGGATTACAAGCATGTGCCACCACATGAGGCTTGTCACTTCTAATTTAAATTTTGGAGTTAATTTGATATTAATGAGTTAAGAATAAGTATACTAAACCAATTCTCTTACAGAAGCTGCATATTCAAATGGATTTAGAGTCATCATAATGGAAACAAAACATAGGAAAGAAAAACAGTTATTTCTGGAGCATATTGCATCTGACTACTCTTTGCAGATGGCTTTCTTTACCCAAGAAAATTTGTGATGTAAATTAAAAGATACCTTTTCTTCTAGACTTACTGGTTATAAACATGATTCGTCTAAGAGCTATTTGTGCATTCACCTGGAGAGTGTTTCAGTTTCGACCCGTCAATTATGAATCATTAACCGTTCAGATAAATAAGTGTACAGATATAGAGCAAATATTTGATCTTATTGAAAGAAACAAAGCCACACTTTCAGAAAAGCAAGTGGGATGTGCATTTAATGTACTTTGGCGGCTTGGAAAAGAGAACACCAGCTTATTAAAAACCGTGAAGGATGTCAGACACCATCCCCAGTTTCTTACTCTTCATAATTTAGCTACAAATAAAATAAAATTAATGAATGACAAGACCCTGGTGAATGTATTATACATCACACAACAGTAAGTTGCTTTTGCCTTTTGTGGAAATTATTATAGTTCACATTTTAATTTTCTAAAAATTATTTTCAAGTGAAAATATGTTTTTCCTCTGAAGATAGTTTTCTTAATAAATTAATAGTTTCTAGAGATGTTTGGATGATATTCTTTGACACCTATTACTGGGATGACAGTTTTAAAAATTAGCATATAATCCAATCATGGCAGTAGAAAGAATTGGCTTTGAATTTATAAAACTGGATATTTGTAGAAGTATGGGCTAAAGATAAGTAGGTCTAGCCAGGCGTGGTGGCGCACGCTTGTAATCCCAGCATTTGGGAGGCCGAGACTGGAAGATTGCAGTTCGCAGACAGCCTCAGCTACTTAGTGAGGGCCTGTTTCAAAATAAAAAGAATAAACAATTGGGCAGGGGGTGTAGCTCAGAGGTCGAATGGCTCTGGGTTCCATACCATACCTGCAAAAAAAAAGGTAAGTAGAGATGGGTGTGGTGGTGCATGCTGGTAATACCAGTACTTGAGAGGTTGAGACAGGAGGATCACAGGTTTGCAGCCAGCCTCTGCAACTTAGTGAGGCTGTCAGCATCTTAGTGAAGCTCTCAGCATCTTAGCGAGACCCAATTTCCAAATAAAAAATAAAATAGGGCTGAGGATGTAACTCAAAGGCAGAATGCCTTTGTATCACAATAAATAAATAAATAAATAAATAAATAAATGAAGGATATAATAAGTAACAAGTTGTAGATTAATGCTTAATAATAAATCAGCAGTTAGTAAATTGTATCTTTGTTGATCTGTTTGTAATCTTACTTCCCATAATTAAATTGATAGCAGATATATTTTAAGAGCTATTGGCATAATATGTTGTGTTCTTTTTTTTTTTTTGGTGGTACTGGGGGTGGAACCCAGAGGCTTTCTACCTCTGGGCTATACTCCCAGACCCATTTTTTAAAATATTTTATTTGGAAACAGGGTCTCACTAAGTTGCTGAGAGCCTCGCTAAGTAGCTGAGGCTAGCTTTGAACCTGTGTGATCCTCCTGTCTCAGCCTCCCAAGTGCTGGGATTACAAGTGTATGCCACCACACCCGGCTCCTACATATGTTTTTTTTTTTTGGTGGTACTGGGGTTCCTGGAAGCCCTTCTACCTCCGGGCTACGCTCCCAGACCTATTTTTTATATTTTTATTTAGAAATAGGGTGTCTTAAGCCAGCGCGGCTGCCTTCGAACCTGCACGATCCTCCTGTCTCCGCCTCCCAAGCGTGGGGATTACAAGAGTGCGCCACCACGCCCGGCATCCCTACATATGTTTTTAATGACTTAAAAATGTGTATGTATTGAAAGTTATTTTCTCTTGTTTTCATTGAGGTTTGCTGTTGAGCATCATGACCCGCTAATTCAAGCACTAGTTACAGAAGCTTGGGAAAGGCTGGAAAGGCAAGTATGGGTTCATCATCTATGATCAGAGTTAGCACAGCGAAAATCTTTCGGAAAAAGAATGGGAGCTGCTGCCTGCCTGTCAAGCTTTTGGAAAAAATTGTATTTAGCCCTTTTTCTATTTGTTTGTGGTACTAGGGATTGAAACCAGAGGCATTCTACCTCTGAGCTACACTCCCAGTCCTATTTTATTTTTTACTTCAAAATAGTCTTACTGACTTGCTGATAGCCTCACTCACTAAGTTGCTGAGGTTTGCTTCGAACTTGCAATCCTCCTCTCCTAGCCTCCCAAATATTGGGATTACAAGCATGCACCATCGTGCCTGGCTACTTAGCCCATTTTGACTCATCATCTCAGATGTGGAACACTCAGGAAAACTAAAAAAATATAACTATATGATATATAGTATAATAATGTAATAATATTAATATAATGAACTGTAAATTGTTATTTCTAACCTATTTTAATGTGCCTGCATCAATTTTGCTAAAATATTTGCAGAATTGAAAACTCGAGACTTAATAGGTTAAACTCAATTTAGTTTCAGGGTTTTTGATTGTGTAACAACTTTTTTTGTTTGATACTGGAGATTGTACCCGGGGATTCTACCTCTGAGATACACCCAGCTCTATTTTATTTTTATTTTGAAACAAGGTCTTGCTAGGTTGATGAGAGTCTACTACGTGCCATGGCTGTCCTCCAACCTGTGATTCTCACCTCTCACCCTCCAAAGTACTGGGATTAGAGCCCAGTGTGGTGGCGCACGCTTGTAATCCCCGGGCTTGGGAGGCTGAGATAGGAGGATCACACAGGTTCAAAGCCAGCCTCATCTACTTAGTGAGGCTCTCAGCAACTTAGGGAGACCCTGTTTCCAAATAAAATATAAAATAGGTCTGGGAGTATAGCCCCGAGGTAGAAAAGCCCCTGGGTTCTACCCCCAGTACCACACACACACACATACACACACATACAAGTACTAGGATTACAGGCATGCATTATCATGCCCCATCAGACATTTCAATTCTTACTTTGTTACTTTTTTTTCTTTTTTGCGGGTCTGGGGATTTAACCCAGGGGCTTTTGACCTCTGAGCTACACCCCCTGCCCTATTTTTTAGTCTTTATTTTGAAATTGGGTCTCACTGAGTTGCAGAGGGCCTCACTAAGTAGCTGAGGCTGTCCGTGAACCGTGATCCTCCGGTTTCAGCCTCCCAAATGCTGGGACTTTGTTACTTTTTTTTTTTTTTTGGTGGTAATGGGGGTGGAACCCAGAGGCGTTCAACCTCCAGGCTATACTCCCAGACCTATTTTTTAAATATTTTATTTGGAAACAGGGTCTCACTAAGTTGCTGAGAGCCTCACTAAATAGCTGAGGCTGGCTTCGAACCCGTGCGATCCTCCTGTCTCAGCCTCCCAAGCGCGGGGATTACAAGCGTGCACCACCATGCCCGGCTTGTTACTTTTTTGATAATAACATTTTAGAAAAAAAATTCATCTCAGTAATATGTTAGTATTTTTATTGCTTTTTATTTTGTAACTGCATTGCCTGTTTTAATTAAAAGCAAATACTAATGATCTTCTTTATGTATTTCTAATAGGTTCGATATTACTGTGCTGTCAACATTTTCCACTTGCCTAGCAGATCAGCACTTGTACTTTAGTCCATTAATGGGAAAAATAGCCGGTGTTGTAAATAGGAACTTGGAAACCATACAGGACTTAAGGTAAATTATTTTTAGGGGCCTTATGTTGTGCTGTAAAGATCATAAGCTGGGTCTGTTGGTGCACACCTATAATCCAATACTTAGAAGGCTGAGACAGGAGTATCACAGGTTGGATCACAGTATCACGGTATGAGCAACTTAGTGAGGCCCTGTTTCAAAATAAAAAGTAAATAGAGCTGAAGATATAGCTCAGAGGTAGAATACCCCTGGGTTCTATCCCTAGAACTCCTTCTCCCCATAAGAAAAAGATAGCAGGCCTTGGATGCATATTTGACTTAAGGTTAATTCTATTTTTCAATGTTTTTGTGGGGATTAGAGATGTTTGTTCATTTATTTTTGTGGTACTGAAAATTGAACCCAGAGTCAGTCTACCTCTGGGCTACACCCCAGCCTTTTTTTTTTCTTTTCTTTTTGGTGGTACTGGGGTTCCTGGAAACCCTTCTACCTCCGGGCTACACTCCCAGATCTATTTTTTATATTTTGAAACAGGGTCTCTTAAGCCAGAGAGGTTGGCTTCGAACCTGCGTGATCTGTCTCTGCCTCCCAAGCGCGGGGATTACAAGTGTGTGCCACCACACCTGGCTACCCCAGCCTTATTTTTATTCTCTATTTTGAAACAGGGTCTCACTAAGTTGTGGAAGGCCTAAGTAGCTGAGACTGGCCAGAACCTACGATCTTCCTGTCTCAGCCTCCCAAGTACTGGGATTATAGGTGTGTGCCACCATGCCTGGCTGAGTTAAGATATTTGAAATGTAACACAGTATTGTTGAGATCTGTGAAGGGTCTAAAATTTTTTTATCTTACTTGCAAATGAACAAGTTTGTCTGCCACATTTTCTTTTTCTGTTTTGGTGGTGCTGGGGATCAAATCGAGCATCTCATGTTCATTCTACCACTGAGCCACACACCTGACCCAAACATACAGAACCTTTATTTATTTATTTTTTCCTTTATGGGTCTGGGGATGGAACTCAGGGGCATTTGACCTCTGAGCCACATCCCCTGCCTTATTTTTTATTCTTTATTTTGAAACACAGTCTCACTAAGTTGCAGAGGGCCTCACTAAGTAGCTGAGGCTGTTGGCGAACTGTGATCCTCTGGTCTCAGCCTCTCAAATGCTGGGATTACAAGTGTGCACCACCATGTCCAAACTTTTTTTTTTTTTTTTTTGGTGGTACTGGCAAATGCTGGGATTACAAGTGTGCACCACCATGTCCAAACTTTTTTTTTTTTTTTTTGGTGGTACTGGGAGTGGAACCCAGAGGCTTTCTACCTACGGGCTATACTCCCAGACCTATTTTATATTTTTTATTTGGAAACAGGGTCTCACTAAGTTGCTGAGAGCCTCACTAAGTAGCTGAGGCTGGCTTCGAACCTGTGTGATCCTCCTGTCTCAGCCTCCCAAGCGCGGGGATTACAAGCGTGCGCCACCACGTCTGGCTATATAGAACTTTTTAAAAAAAATTTTTATTATTATTTTGTGTTTTGGGTGGTACTGGGGATGGAACCCTTCTACCTTCGGGCTACGCTTTCAGACCTATTTTATTTTTTTTAATTTGGAAACAGGTTCTATCACAGGTTGAATCATAGTCTCATGGTATGAGCAACTTAGTGAGGCCCTGTTTCAAAATAAAAAATAAATAGAACTGAGGATATAGCTCAGAGGTAGAATACCCCTGGGTTCTTTCCCTAGAACTCCTTCCTCCCAGAAGAAAAAGATAGCGGGCCTTGGATGCAGACGCATGTTTGATTTAAGGTTAATTTACTTTTTGGAAGTTCTTCCTTGCTCTGCCTCCCAAGCACGGGGATTACAAGTATGCGCCACTACGCCTGGCTCATATAGAACTTTTAAGTTTCTGCTTTTGCAGAGTAGGGTGGCATGACTTTATAATACCAGTACTTGGGAGGCTAAGACGGGATGATCATAGGTTCAAAGCCAGCCTTAGCAACTTAGTGAGACCCTGTTTCCAAATGAAAAAATGATATAGGGCTGGGAGTATAGCTCAGAGATGGAATGCCCCTAGGTTCAACCCCTCTTACCATGAGAAAGAAAGAAAGAAGAAAAATTTTATGGTAAACAATACTTTTACCAGTTTCTTTTTATATTTAGTCATTTAGTTTTAGAATCATTTTTCTTCAGTAATGTAAAAATCATTGTTTCTTTTTTCTCCTGCAGGCCCTTGTCTGTCTTGATGGTCAACATATCGTCTTTAATATCAAAACATTTTCAAGAACAATTAGTGAATAAAACAGAACTTCTTTTTGACAATTTAGATTCTTCTGAGGCCAACGTTGCAAGAAGAATAATACAATTTCTTCAAAGTATTAAGTATAGCCATTACCCACTATTAGAAAGGTGCAATAAAGTATTTTTAAGCAATGCGGACCATCTTGATTTGGATTCCATCAGTAGAATACTTGATCTATACCAGCTTCTACAGTTCCATAATTTTGAATTTATTGCAATGGCGAGGAAGAGACTAACGGAGATGATTCCTCTGTTTAACCACCCTGCAAGCTTTGTCAAATTGTTTGTCACATTGGGACCAATAGCAGGACCAGCAGAAAAAAAACGGTGAGTTCAATTTAAAATGCTCTTTGAGCCTGCCGAGGGGTTAGGCTGGTGCCGGGGCCAATGGCTGGCATTGGAGCCTGCCGTGAGGCATGGCCACTACTGGGGCCTCCAAGGCCGGGATCAGAGCCAGCTGAGGGGTTAGGCTGGTGTCGGGGCCAGCAAAACCAGAATCGGGGTCTCCCATGAGGCAAGGCTGCTGCTTGAGCCAGCGAGGTCTGGATCAGTCCACCAGGTAGCCAGGCCACTACTGGGGCCGTCAAGAGTGGGATCGGTACTTGAAACGCGGCATGCACAGAGAAATATCGCAGAAAATATAAATCAGATGCTTCCCCTAATCAGCAATAACTAGGAGGAAAGGGGCAACAGGAAGAGGTCGCGCTATAGAAAGGGCCCTATAGTGAAGCAACTAAGGTGACCAATCAGAGGGTATGGAATAGGGGAGGATGGAGCCTCTTTAAAACGCAGGAGGTAGCCGGGCGTGGTGGCGCACCCTTGTAATCCCTGCGCTTGGGAGGCTGAGACAGGAGAATCGCACAGGTTCGAAGCCAGCCTCAGCTACTTAGTGAGGCTTTCAGCAACTTAGTGAGACCCTGTTTCTAAATAAAATATAAAAAAGTTCTGGGAGTATAGCCTGGAGGTAGAAAACCTCTGGGTTCCACCCCCAGTACCACCAAAAAAAAAAAAATAATAATAATAAATAAATAAAACGCAGGAGGTACATAAACAAACACCAAACAAGCATGGGATCGAGGGAGGGGGAGGGAATGGGATGGGGACTGGATGAGGGCTAATTGGATGATGTGTACTTGTATATCCTCTCAAGTTTTGTACTCCAATGTGATTGATATATGACTACAATGCACCAATTAAAAAAATAAATAAGCCGGGCGTGGTGGCGCAAGCTTGTAATCCCAGCATTCGGGAGGCTGAGACCGGAAGATCAGGGTTCGTGGACAGCTTCAGCTACTTAGGCCTTCCGCAACTCAGTGAGACCTGGTTTCAAAATAAAGAATAAAAAATAGGGCAGGGGGTGTAGCTCGGAGGTCGAATGCCCCTGGGTTCCATCCCCAAACCCGCAAAAATAAATAAATAAATAAATTAATTAATTAAAATAAAATAAGATAAAATACTCTTTGAGCCATGTGTGATGGCACAGATTTGTAATCCTAGTACTTGGGAGGCTGAGACAGGAGGATTGCAGGTTCATAGCCAGCCTCAGCTACTTGGTAAGGCCCTCCACAACTTAGTGAGACCTTGTTTCAAAATAAAGAAAAAATAGGGCTGAGGGTGTAGCTCGGAGGTAGAATGCCCCTGGTTTCAATTCCCAGTACCACCAAAAAAAAAAAAAATGTCACTTAGAATTGTTAAAATCTCATCCTAGCCAGGCATGGTGGTGCATGCTTGTAATCCCAGCGCTTGGGAGGCTGCGACAGGATAATCGCACAGGTTCGAAGCCAGCCTCAGCTACTTAGTAAGGCTCTCAGCAACTTAGTGAGACCTTGTTTCCAAATAAAGTATAAAATAGGTCTGGGAGTATAACCCAGAGGTAGAAAAGCCCCTAGGTTTCACCCTCAGTACCAAAAAAAAAAAAAAAAAAAAATCCAGGACCCAGACATGGTGGCACACGCTGTAATCCCCGCATTTGGCAGGTTGAGACGGTGTGTGTGTGTGTGTGTGTGGTTCGCAGACAGCTTCAGCAACTTATTGAGGTCCTCCAAATTAGTGAGGCCCTGTTTCAAAATAAAGAATCAAAAATAGGGCTGGAAGTGTAGCTTGAAAGTAGAATGCCCCTGGGTTCCATCCCTAGTACCACCAAAAACAATAACAACAAAAAATCTAATCAGATTAAAAATCCAGACACAGCGGTTTATGCATAAAGTCCCAGTATTTGGGAGGCTGAGACAGGAGCAATACAAGTTTGAGGCCAACCTTAGCAATTTATTAAGACTTTTTTGTGTGTGTGTGGTACTGAGGTTCCTGGAAGCCCTTCTACCTCCAGGCTACACTCCCAGACCTATTTTTTAATTTATATCTGGAAACAGGTTCTCTTAAACCAGCGCGCCTACTTCGAACCTGCGCGATCCTCCTGTCTCTGCCTCCGAAGCGCGGGGATTACAAGCGTGCGCCACCACGCCTGGCTTATTAAGACTTTTTCAAACTAAAAATTAAAAAGGGCTGGGAGTGTAGCTCAGAAGTAGAATCCCCTTAGGTTCAATTGCCAGTACCCCGCCAAAACCCCATCAAATTTAATTCTTGTTGTTAGACTATCAATTGTTAGTTCCTTAGGTTTCTAATACTGATACTAATACGAATACTTTCTAATACTTTTTTGTTTGTTTTTTTTTGGTGGTACTGGGGAACCCAGGGGCCTTCTACCTCCGGGCTACACTCCCAGACCTATTTCATATTTTATTTGGAAACAGGGTCTCTTAAACCAGCTGAGGATGGCTTTGAACCTGCGCGATCCTCCTGTCTCAGCCTCCCGGATTACAAGTGTGGGCCACCAGTCCTAGCGATACCTTATCTTTTTTGGGGGGTACTGGGAATTGAACCCATGGGCATTGTACCTCCAAACTATATCCCCACCCCTATTTTAGTCTTTATTTTGAAATAGGGTCTTACTAAGTCGTGAAAGGCCTCGCAAACTGCTGAGGGCGGCCTCAAACCGGCTATCCTCCTGCTTCAGCCTCCCAAGTAGTGGCATTAGAAGTGTGCATCACCATGCCTGGCTCAACCTTATCACATTTGAAATTCATTAGAAGTCTTTTAATCTGTTTTTTTTTTTTTTCTATCCTTCTGTCTCAGCCTCCCAAATATTGGTATTACACTGTGCTTGGCTTTTCTGTATTTTTATTAGGAAACAGTTTAATATCGGATTATATGAGGCATTAATTGCTTTGAAGAAGGTACTGTAGTTTTCTTTATTTAATAATATTTTATACTATTCCCAAGTATGTGAGGAGAAAGTTAGAATTAGATACGGAATTCAAACTCTATTATTTCTTTTCTGTTTGTTACCCAACAACTGTTCTTTTTAGAAAATTGAAAGTTAATTCTCATTTTTAAAAAATTCTGTCTTTTGGCCTAAAAATATTTTCTTTTGCTTTTAGACTTAAATCAACCATATTAATGATGTCAGAGGAGCTGACCAGCCAGCAAGCCCTGGCACTGTTGGGAGCAATGGAAAGCATGGAAAGCAGAAATTCACACTTGATTAAAAAGTACTGTTTCCTGAAATTCACGGTGGGAAGTTTAGTCATCATTCAGAAGTAGCCATTTTTTTTCTGAGTAAAGAATTTTTTTTTTGTAATCTAATCGTTGATTTGAAGAAATAAGGAATCAACACATAGAGCATTGATTTTGTTCTAGTTTCTTTTTCAAAGTAGAGCTGGCAAAATCGTTTCTAGCATCTTTCACTTACTGCTGCTTTTGTTCCAATCAAACAGGGCCTCCGAATCCACACAGGGGGACATAGAGCAAGAAACCTACTTTTCAAAGGGACAGTTTCTGCAGAACAGTTAATATCTATCTCAGCTTGAATTGTCTCATAGCACAGTGTTACCTTAAAACCATAATTGAATATATGGGCTTTATGTGTGTGTGTGGTACTGGGGGTAGAACCCAGGGGCTTTTTTTACTCCCAGACGTATTTTATATTTTATTTTGAAACAGGGTCTCACTAAGTTGCTGAGAGCCTCACTAAGTAGCTGAGGCTGGCTTCGAACCTGTGCTATCCTCCTGTCTCAGCCTCCTAAGCATGGGGATTATAAGTGTATGCCATCACACCTGACTTTATATGGGCTTTTTTGTAACGAGTTTTTGTTTGTTTGTTTGTTTGTTTGTTTTGTTTTGTTTTTGTGGTGCTGGGGATGGAACACAGGGGCATTCTACCTCCGAGCTACACCCCAGCCCTATTTTTTATTCTTTTTCTTTTCTTTTTTGTGGTACTGGGGTTCCTGGAAATCCTTCTACCTCCGGGCTACACTCCTAGACCCATTTAAAAAATATTTTTATTTTGAAACAGGGTCTCTCACTAAGTTGCAGAGGGCCTCACTAAGTAGCTGAGGCTGTCCATGAACTGCGATCCTCCTATCTCAGCCTCCCAAATGCTGGGGTTACAAGCGTGCGCCACTATGCCCGGCTATTCTGTTATTTTAATATTCCTTCTGTCCCATTTCCTTTAACTTACTCTTAGCATTTTTTTCCTTTTCTTTTCCTTTTTTATTTATTTTTATTTATTTATTTTTTGGTGCTGGGGAAGGAACCCACATTCTAGCTCCGAGCTACTCCCCAGCCTTATTTTTATTATTTTGAAAGAGGATCTCACCGAGTTGCAGAGGGCTTCACTAAGTAGCTGAGGCTGTCCGTGATCCGCGATCCTCCTGTCTCAACCTCCTACATGCTGGGATTACAAGGGTGTGCCACCATGCTCGGCTTCTTGGCTTTTTTCTTTTTTCTCTTTCTTTCCTTCCTTCCTTCCTTCCTTCTTTCTTTCTTTCTTTCTTTCTTTCTTTCTTTCTTTCTTCCTTTCTTTCTTTCTTTCTTTTTTTGGTGGTGCTAGAGATGGAATCCAGGGGCATTCTACCTCTGAGCAGCACCCCAGCCCAATTTTTTGTTCTTTATTTTGACATCCACTCTAGGATGATTGATTTGTGGTTTAGGAAGAGAAAAGATGCTTTTCTAGTTTCATACTGTTGATAATATTTTTTCACTCATACTTCATTGATTGCTCTTATTTAATTTTAATTGTTTACATTTCTGTTGCTATCTTGAGACAGAACATAAGTGAAGCTGGGCATAGTGGCACATGTCTGTAAACCCAGTTCTTGGGAGGCTGAGACAAGAGGATTGCAGTTTCAAGACCAGTCTCAGCAATGTAGTGGGACTCCCAGCAACCTAGGGAGAGCTTGTTTCAAAATTTAAAAAAAGGGGGGAGAGATTAGGGATATAGCTTGGAAGTAAAATGCTCTTGAGTTTAATTTGCAGTGCCCCCTCAAAAGTGAAATAATTAAGTTTTATCCTTTTTTAAAGAATTGTTTCAGTTCTGCATAAACATTTGGATAACTATAAACCAGTAGAGTTACTGAAGATCACGCAAGCATTGATTTTTCTACATTTTCAAAGTAAAGAGCTTTTTGTGAAACTCAGAGAATTGCTGCTTAGGTAAGATAAAAAAAGAAGTATTTATTTATTGTTTTGTTTTATAACCTAACTGCAATATGTTTTGCTTTTAACTATACAGAGTAATTGAGATTTTTTTTTTTGAAGGAAAATTGGGTAGCTTATTAAAAATATTAAGGTCTGGGGTTATAGCTCAGTGGTAGAACACTTGCCTAGCATGTGTAAGGCTTTGGGTTCAATCCCCAGCAAACACACACACACACACACACACACACACACACACACACAGAAATTATTAAGACATAGGCTAGGGATGTAGCTATGGGTTCAGTCCTTAGTACCAGTGTTGGGGCTGGAGGTTTAGCTCAGTGGCAGAATGAGTGCTTAGCATTCAGGAGGTCCAGATTTAATCCAGGTACCACACACACAGAAGCTAAGACACTTGTGTCCTCCGTGTGCACTTTGCCTGTGCCTGTGATTGCCAAATGCAAATGAGGCCAGTAGCGTTGATTGGATTAATTAGAAGAAGGGCAGTAAAGTCATGAAGAGCAGGCCATTTTACTTTCATTTAGGAATATAATAACCGTGAAAATGTTGAGCTGCTGAAAAGGCAAAACTCCCTTTGGAAACAGTCCTATTTATAGCCCTTGCGCCTTTGCCCCCACCCCACTCCCCACCTCCCATACTAGAGATTGAACCCAGAGGTATTCTACCTCCAAGCTGCACCCCCAGCCTGATTTTATTTCTTATTTGGAAATAGAAAAAGGGTCTTGCTAAGTTGCTGAGAGCCTCACTGAGTAACTGAGGCTGGCTTTGAACCTGTGATCCTCCTAGCTCATCCTCCCAGGTACTGGGATTATAAGCAGGGGCCACTACACCCAGCTCCTAGTTTGATTTCTTTCTTTCTCTCTTTCTTTCTTTCCTTCTTTCCTTCCTTCCTTCCTTTCTTTTTTGAGTGTCTGGGGATGGAACCCAGGGGCATTCGACCTCTGAGCTACATCCCCTGCCCTATTTTTTTATTCTTTATTTTGAAACAGGGTCTCACTGAGTTGCGGAGGGCCTCACTAAGTAGCTGAGTCTGTCCGCATACCGTGATCCTCTGGTCTCAGCCTCCCGAATGCTGGGAATACAAGCGTGCGCCAACATGCCCAGCTCTAGTTGGTTTCTTAACATGATTTCTGAGAGACCAGGCATGGGACTGTGTGCCATAATAAAAACATTGATGTATAGCTGAAAATTAATTTTATTAGCTGGGAGTGGTGGTGCATGCTTGTAATCCCAGCATTCAGGAGGCTGAGACAGGAGGAGGATCGCATATTCACGGGCAGCCTCAGCTTCTCAGTGAGACCCTCTGTAACTTAGTGAGACCCTGTTTCAAATAAAGAATAGAAGCCGGGCATGGTGGCGCACACTTGTAATCCCAACATTCAGGTGGCTGAGAGTGGAGGATCATGGTTTGCAGACAGCCTCAGCTACTTAGTGAGGCTCTCTGCAACTTAGTGAGACCCTGACTCAAAATTAAGAATAAATATGGCAGGGGATGTAGCTCGGAGGTCAGATGCCTCTGGGTTCCATCTCCAGACCTGCAAAAAAAAAAAAAAAAAAAAAAAAAAAAAAAAAAAAAAAACAAGAATAGAAAAGGTTGGGCGTGATGGCGCACACTTGTAATCAGGAAGCTGAGACAGGAGGATCGCACTGGTTCGAAGCCAGCCTCAACTACTTAGTGAGGTTCTCAGCAACTTAGTGAGACCCTGTTTCCAAATAAATTATAAAATAGGTCTGGGAGTATAGCCCAGAGGTAGAAAGCCTCTGGGTTCCACCCCCAGTACCACCAAAAAAAAGAGAGAGAGAGACCCTGTTTCCAAATAAAATATAAAAAAAAAAAAATAGGTCTGGGAGTGTAGCCCGGAGGTAGAAAGGTAGAAAGGGTTCCATCCCCAGTACCACCAAAAAAAAAAAAAAAAAAAAAAAAAAAAAAAATTGGGGGGGACATGCTTTAGGACATCCTAGGCTTCCATCTCTTAAAATTAACTTGTATTTTCAACTTACTTTCATTTGTTAATATTAATGCCACATGTATATTCAAGTACACTTCTATCTACCTGTTGCCGATGTATTAATTTCGTTCTCTTCATTTACCCCCCTCCGTGGCAGCTATTTGAAAGACAGTGTGGTGCCGACCGAGATCTCCATCCTGGTCTCTGCGCTCTCCTTGCTCCCGTCTCCTCGGCTCGGTGAAGCGGGGATGTCCCAGATTGAAGCAGTTCTACCACAGTGCAGCCTCAGCGACCTGAATGGCTTCGCCACATCTGTCTTAAGATGTATTCAGTATGACCACGTGTATTTGAGTAGCAGCACTGGGAGACAGCTGAAACTACTTCAAAAATTAGATCGCTACGGTCATCAGAGATTACAGCAGATCCACAATTTGGATGGACTGTGGCTGGAACTTAAATCCTTAAAAGGGGACTGGTTTGATGAATCCCTTCTTGAAGAAACAATTGCTACTTTGCAGCATTTCAAGGATGAAATTAATTACATAAATGTTGCAGGAATTGCATCTTTTATTTCTAGAACTAACTACCTCAGTACTTTGCTGCTTGATAGGATTGCTTCAGTGGTGGTTCAGCAGATTGAAAAGGTGAAATTTAAATGTTACATATTAGTTTTCTGTTGTTGTCAGCTTGTAGAAGCATAATTTATAATTTTGTTTTTCTTTTTCTTTCTTTCTTTCTTTTTTTTTTTTTTTTGGTGGTACTGGGGATTGAACCCAGGGGCATTCTACCTCCAAGCTACACCCCCAGCTGATTTTTTATTCTTTACTTCGAAACAGTCTTAGTAAGTTTCAGAGGACCTCACTAAGTAGTTGAGGCTGGCCACAAACCTGGATCCTCCTTTCTCAGCCTCTAAGTACAGGGATTACAAAAGTGCGCCACCACGCCCTGCTATAGTTTTCTATCATAAGTATTTTAACAACTTCATCTAAAACTTGAAGTTTAAAAATTAAACTCTGATTTCTTATTTTTATTTTTTTATATTTTGGTGGTGCTGGGGATGGAACTCGGGGAACTTCTACCTCTGGGCTACACTCCCAGACCTATTTTATATTTTATTTGGAAACAGGGTCTCTTAAACCAGCGAGGCTGGCTTCAAACCTGCGCAATCCTCTTGTCTCCGCCTCCCAAGCGCAGGGATTACAAGTGTGCGCCACCACGCCCGGCCTTAAACTCTGATTTCTTTTTCTTTCTTTCTTTTTTTTTTTTTTTGGTGGTACTAGGGTTCCTGGAAGCCCTTCTACCTCCGGGCTACACTCCCAGACCTATTTTATATTTTGAAACAGGGTCTCTTAAGCCAGCGCGACTAGCTTGGAACCTGCGCGATCCTCCTGTCTCCGCCTCCCAAGCGCAGGGATTAGAAGAGGGAATTAGAAGCACCACCATGCCCGGGCTTTAAATTTTGATTTCTAACTCAACAGTTTGTTCTTCCCTTAAAGCTACTTTCTTCCTCTAGTATTGCAGATTTGGAGAAGACAGCAATTATTCTTTGTTTTTTACGATATTGTTAAGACCAATAATCAGAATGTGTGTGTGTGTGTGTGTGTGTGTGTGTGTGTGTGTGTGTGTGTGTGTAATACTAGGGATTTAACCCAGGGGCATTGTACTTCTGAGCTACAACCTCAGCTCTATTTTATTTTTTATTTTGAAATTGGGTCTTACTAATTTGCTGAGTAGCTCACTAAACTGCTGAGGTTGACTGCGAACCTGTAATACTCCTGTTTCAGCCTCTCAAATACAGAGATTAGAAGCATGTGCCACTACACCTGGCTAAAATTCTTTGACTAGAAAGAAATACTTAAAATGATATAGCCGGGCATGGTGGTGCATGTTTGTAATCCCATTACTGGGGAGGCTGAGACAGGAGGATCGGCTTCACAGCAAGCTCAGCTACTTAGTGAAGCCCTCGGCAACTCAGTGAGACTCTGTTTTAAAATAAAGAATAAAAAATAGGCCTGGGGGTACAACTCAGAGGTGGAATGCCCCTGGGTTCCATCCCTAGTACTGCAAAAAATTAAAAATAAAGATATTTGCATTCAAAGGTGCAAATTAAGTGTGAAAAATTGAAAAATTTTAAGGTATCAACTGATTTAAGATAAAGAATAAAAAATAGGCTGAAGGTGTAGTTTGGAAGTAGAATGCTCTTGGTTCCATCCCCAGTACTGCAAAAAAATAAAAAAAGAAACTTCTTTTTTTTTTTTCCTTTGGTGGAACCCAGAGGCTTTCTATGTCTGGGCTCTACTCCCAGACCTATTTTATATTTTATTTGGAAACAGGGTCTCACTAAGTTGCTGAGAGCCTCACTAAATAGCTGAGACTGGCCTCATACCTGCGATCCTTCTGTCTCAGCAGAAACTTCTTTATGTTATATAATAATTCTACAAAATGCACTGATTTCATGGTGCTATTTTCTATTTAATTGGTGATTTTATACCTAACAAACTAATTTGTAGATTGTCTGATTTTTCTCTATTAGCACTTGTGGGGTTAAATAAAAAATGAGCAGTGTGATAGACTTATCATTTAACTATAGGTATATTAGAGAAAGATTTCACCTAAAGTAATAATTAGACTAAAGTTTTGTTTCCTGTCACTGAAATGTGAATATAACATTTCTGTTCTCTTTATACAGATCCATCCTTTTTCAGTCCTTGCTATTATTCTTCCATTCAGCATCTTGAACTATGATCCACCTCAAAAGGATGAATTTTTTGGAGTGTGCATGCAACGCCTTCATCCTTACTTAGGTAAGCACATTGTTTGGTAGTGCAGTGAGTGAATAGGTCAGCGGGCACTTCAGATAAGTATGAGCTTAGCAGTGGTCCTCATTTTAGGGTAGCCATAGTGGCCATGAATTCTGTACCTACACATATTTTGTATCTGTCATTGAATTACTTTATTTTGAAAAGTGTCAAATTTATATAAAACCTGACTATCACTGTGTAAATTTAGTAATGGTACTGTATTATCATATATGGTTTATCTGTTTTTCTCTATTGTTTACTTTTTTTGTATATGTGGTAGTAGGGATGGAATCCAGGGGCATTATACCTCTTCGCAATACCCCAAGCTTTTTTTCCCCTTGAAACAGAGTCTCACTAAGTTGCTGAGAGTTTCCCTCTACATTGCTGAGGCTGTCCTCGAACCTGTGATCCCCTGGCCCAGGCTCCCAAGTACTGAGCCATGCCTGGCTCTACTGTTTACTTTTTTCTGAGCCATTTCAAAGTACCTTGTTAGGTGCCGGGCATGGTGGCGCTCGCTTGTAATCCCAGTACTTGGGAGGCTGAGATAGGAGGATCGCAGGTTCATGGCCAGCCTTAGCTACTTAGTGAGGCCCTCCACAACTTATTGAGATCCTGTTTCAAAGAAAGAATAAAAAATAGGGTTGGGGGTTTAGCTCAGAGGTTGAATGTCCCTGCGTTCAACCCCTAGTACCGCAAAAAAGGTACCTTGTTAGGTATTGTGACTCTTCCTCCCTAATTACTGTAGCAAAAATACCTTTGCTAAGAATAATGACACTCTCAGCTGGGTGTGGTAGTGCACATCTGTAATCTCAGTACTTGGGGGGCAGAGACAGGAGGATCAAGAGGTTCAAGGCTAGCCTCAGCCATTTAGTGTGACTCTTAGTAACTTAGTGAGACTCTGTTTCAAAGTAAAAAATAAAAAAGGCTGGGGGTATAGCTTGGAGGTAGAATGCCTCTAAGTATAATCCCCAGTACCACACACACACAAAAAGAAAGAAAAGAAGAAAGGAAGGAAGGAAGGAAGGGAGGGAGGGACACTCTTATCACCACATACTGTTAGCATACTTATTAATGGTCCCCAATTATCTAATTTAGTCCATGTTTAAATCTCCATAAGTTATTCTAAAAATACATTTCAGAGTGGTTATTTTGGACCCAGGATCTCATCAAATCTCATTGCTTTCAGTTGATATCTCTTTTATCTCTCATAGCCTATTGTCTTTTTTTGGTGGGGGCATTGATGTTTGAGGTTTTGGCTTTTTCCTAACTTTGTAATTAAGATTTTTAAATATACAGAAAAATTGAGAGAACAATATAACAAACATCTATATATTACAGTCTAGCTTGAATACTGATTCACATTTGCCACATTTGCTTTGAGTGTGTACTTGTGTGTGTCTGATGAACCTTTGAATTGTCAGCTCTGTATACTTACAGATATAAGGATATTTTCCAGTATAACTGCCATACCAGTACTACACCTGGTATGAAAAAGTACCATCTACTACCCAGGCCACAGTCACATTTTCCCAATAGTCATCAAATCGTTTTTTCTTTTTTTTTTTTTTTTTTTTTTCTTTTTTTTTTGGTGGTACTAGGGGTGGAACCCAGAGGCTTTCTACCTCCGGGCTATATTCCCAGACCCATTTTATATTTTATTTGGAAACAGGGTCTCACTAAGTAGCTGAGAGCCTCACTCAGTAGCTGAGGCTGGCTTCAAACCTGTGCGATCCTCCTGTCTCAGCCTCCCAAGAGCTGGGATTACAAGCGTGCGCCACCACGCCCGGCTTCTGTTTTTTCTAACATTTTAAAAATAACCAGCATGAAGCTGGGCATGGTGGCACATGCTTGTAATCCCAGCATTCGGGAGGCTGAGACCAGAGGATCGCGGTTTGCGGACAGCCTCAGCTACTTAGTGAGGCCCTCTGCAACTCAGTGAGACCCGATTTCAAAATAAAGAGTAAAAAATAGGGCAGGGGCTGTAGCTCAGAGGTCGAATGCTCCTGGGTTCCATCCCCAGATCTGCAAATAAATAAATAAATTAATTAATTAATTAAAAAAATAACCAGCATGGAGTGGTTATATTTCTTTTCTCCTGCCTTTTTTTTTTTCCTTGATATTTCTTTTTATTTTCCTACTGAGGATCAAACTCGGGTAGGGGGTCTACCTCCAAGTTACACCCCCCAGACCACCGACTTCATTTTTTATTTGAAATAAGGTCTTGCTAAGTTACTGAAAGCCTTGGTAAGGTTTGAAAGCTGGCTTCGAACTTATGATTCTACCGTCTCAGCCTTCAAGAACTGGAATTCTAGGAGTGCACCACCATGCCCGGCTTTTTCTTGATATTTCTCTCTTTCTCTTTTGGTACTGGTACCAAGTACCTCTACCTCTGAGCCCCAGCCCTTTTTATTTTGAAACAGGGTCTTACTAAGTTGCTGGTTACAGGGGTACACCACAATACCAGGCTTTCTTTCTTTCTTTCTTTTTTTTTTGAAACAGGATCTCTGGTTGCTCAGGGCCTTGCTATGTTGCTGAGGCTGGCCTTGAACCTGTTATCCTTCTGTCTCAGCCTCCCAAGTACTGACTCGCCATCTACTTTTTTTTGAGCGGGTAGAGAAAGTTACCTGGGATTGAAACCAAGGCCTGTACCTCCTGGGCAAGCACTCCACCAAGAGCTATCTCCCCAACCTTCTCCCTCAGCATCCTGAGTAGCTGGGATTACAGATGTGCACCACGGCACCTGGCTTCACCATGTACTGTTGTCGGGCACTCGCTAGGCAGTGGAGATAAAGGAGAGAGAAAAAACAGGTAGCTACCATTATTGCGTTTACTTTCTGAGGGGAGATATCGACATAAACAATAAATCCTTAAGGTCATATAGTGACAAGCACTCTCAAGAGCATTATTGCAGCCAGGTCTTGTAGCACGCGTTAGGGTACATTTATATAGACGTATAGACCTTTGGTTAAGCTGATGTGAAATTAATGTATAAATACTACACTAGCAATACTAATTGTTAATGTTAAAATAGTCTCTAATCATGACTGATACTACTGTGTCTGCTAATAGAAAAATAGCAAGGGACTCGAATACATATATGCATGTATGCATATGAATGTATACATGCTACCCATGTTTATAATCCTGTGTGTGAACCTGTGATCCTCCTGTCTTGGCTTCCCAAGTACTGAGATTATAAGTACATACCAGTACACCTAGCTTACTAGGGATTGAACTCTGAACCCTGGAGCATTCTATCTCTGAACTATACCTCTAGCTCTATTTTTTATTCTTTATTTTGAAACAGGGCCTAAGTAGCTGAGGCTGGTTGCGAACCTGTGATCCTCCCATCTCGGCCTCCCAAGTACTGGGATTACAAACATGCACATTCACACCCAGCTTAAGAAGACTAGTTCTGCCGGGCGTGGTGGCGCGCGCTTGTAATCCCTGCGCTTGGGAGGCGGAGACAGGAGGATCGCGCTGGTTCAAAGCCAGCCTGGCTTAAGAGACCCTGTTTCCAAATAAAAATATAAAAATGGGTCTGGGAGTGTAGCCCAGAGGTAGAAGGGCTTCCAAGAACCCCAGTACCACAAAAAAAAAAAAAAAGAGGGACTAGGATTCCTTTTTTTTTTTTTTTAACAGTATTGGGGATTGAACCCAGAAGCACATTTAGCTACACACTCCCAGCCCTTTAAAAAAAATTTTTTTTTTACTTGAAACAGGGTTTTGTGGGTTGTTGAGAATATCTCTAAGTTGCTGAGGCTGGTCTCAAACCTGTGATTCTCCTGTCTCAGGATAATGAACGTGTACCACCACACCTGGGTCACTTCTTTTATTTATTTATTTATTTTTAAATTTTTTTAAGATTTAAAGAAGTTTATTAAAAATATAGAAATACAGAAAATAGAAATACAGAAAATAGTTACAGCCCCATGCCAAATGGCATGAGTGGGGAGGATGGCCCGGGCCAACTCACCACTCCCCAGGTCACTTCTTTTATATACACCACTCTTTTTTTGTTTTGAATTCTTTCTCCTTTCAAGGCAGTTTTAAGAATTTAATAAAAGTATAATAACAGTAGTAATCATAAAACCTTAGTGTAATAGTTTGAATTTACCTATATTCAATCTTCTAAGGAATCAGCACCCAGATCAAGAAACAGACTCTTACCACAGTACCTGTCTTCTGTTGTCTGCCCTTTCTTCCCCTACTCTCCCACCCAGATAACCACTTAGCCACTATCTTGACTTAAAATAGTATAGATTTGTTTTGTCAATGCTGTGTTTATATCATTTTTTAAAATGTGCCTTTAAGCTGGTCGTGGTGGTATATGCATGTAACCCCAATACTTGGGAGGCTGAGGCAGCCAGATTGCAGGTTCAAAGCCAGCCTCAGCAACTTAGCAAGACTCTCAGCAACTTAGTGAGACTCTGTTTCCTGATAAATAAAATCAGGCTGTGAGTATAGCTTGGAGCTGTAGAATGCCTCTGGGTTGGATACCCAGTACCAAAACCCAAAAAAGTGCCTTTATCTGAATCATTTATATATTTATGTATATATGAGATGCTATGCATTATACATTTTTTTTAAATCAAATTTTTTTCAGGTATATTGGATCCTCTTATGTTAGTGTTTCTTGGTTTCTACTTGGCCACGCTTGAATATTTTCCAGAAGATTTGCTAAAGACAATTTTTAACATCAAATTCTTAGCCAGACTAGATTCTCAACTTGAAAGTATGTATCTACATTTAATTTTAAAAACTATCACTTGTATTTTTTTTATCCAAGTTTTAACTCTATACTGAAGTGTTTAATGTTAAATATCACTTTTTCTATGAATAAAAGTGGTACCTTATTGGCTGGGGGATATACTCAGTGGTAGAGTGCTTGCCTATCACCAGATCTACAAAAAATATAATACAGAAAATTTAAAATTACCCATGATTTACCACCAACTGCTACTCAATATTTTGGAGTGGTTTCCTCCCTCCTCTCTCCTTCCCTCCCTCTCTCTTTCCCCATTCCCCTTCCTCCTTCCCTCCCTTTTCTCCTTGGGGTGTTTCTTATCAGTCTTTCTCCTGCTCATATGTATATGTTCATGTATATATGTGTATTTTTTTTAAAGTTTGGATTATTTACAAACTTACTTTTCATTTTTGGTCCTGGGGCTTGAACCCAGGGCCTTCTACATGCTATGCAAGTGCTCTGACACTGAGCTTCATTCCCAGCCCTTGGTAATGTGTTTTAAAATGTAGTTTTAAAATTCACAGTCAATGAAAACAGAAGTTTGTCCTAGTCAAGCTACTGAATGTAATAATTTTAATATGTAAATCACTTGTGTATACATGAAGTGATTGGATAATATGAATAAAGTGTC
This sequence comes from Muscardinus avellanarius, assembly GCF_963383645.1. Lineage (NCBI taxonomy): Eukaryota > Metazoa > Chordata > Mammalia > Rodentia > Gliridae > Muscardinus > Muscardinus avellanarius. Next base: position 66,253,535 of record NC_137787.1, read on the forward strand.
ACCCAATAGTGGGATAAATTATGTGAAAAAAATGTTTTTGCTAGGTTTAAATGATCAAAATCTATTTGTATTTTATTTTTAATTTCAGTTATACCTTCATCTCTATGTACGAGGGTCCAGGTTCGTCTAATGGAGTTAAATAGAGCAGTCTGCCTAGAGTGCCCTGAGTTTCAAATTCCATGGTTTCATGACCGCATGTGTCAGCAGCAGTATAATAAAGGTATGAGTTTTCTTTTGGTGGGATAGCAAAGTTTAATTCTAAGGTAAATTATTACCTTAGAAATATTAAATATTACATTAAATATGTTATATAAATATGTAAAATATAATATGTAAAATGTGTAATATAAAATATTAAACTTACTATTAAATATTAACAACAGCAAGCACATTGTACTTACTGTATTTACAACGGCAAATACAGCAAATTTATATAACAAAGCCAGACTTTGTTTTATAATACTGGGGATTGAACCCATGGATATTCTACCTTTGAGCTACACCCCCAGCCTCATTTTTTTATCCTTTATTTTGAAACAGGGTCTCACTAAGTTGCGGAGGGCCTCATTACGTAGCTGAGGCTGACTGCGAACCAGGATCCTCCTGCCTCAGCCTCCCATATAAATTTTTTAATCAGGACACTAAACCTCTTGTTCAAGATCAGGAATTTGTAGCCGGGCGTGGTGGTGCACACTTGTAATCCCAGCATTTGGGAGGCTGAGACAGGAGGATCTGGGTTCATGGCCAGCCTCAGCTACTTAGTGAGGCTCTTTGCAACTCAGTGAGACCCTGTTTCAAAAAAAAGAATAAAAAATAGGCTGGGGTGTAGCATGAAGGTAGAATGCCCCTGGGTTTCATCCTCAGTACCGCAAAAAAAGAAAAAAAAATCAGGAATTTGTATTTACTGTCAGTACATACAGTATTACATTAAAGCTCTCATCGGAAATATATCTTTATTTTTCAGTTTATGAAACGGGAATGATTTTCATCAAAAACTAACTGAAGTGGACTAACTGTTTTTATTTCCATAAAGATATTGGCAGCATGAATGGAGCACAACAGCAGATTTATAAAATGTTAGCAGAGGTGCTGGGAGGAATCAATTTTGTAAAAGCCTCAGTTCTCTCACCTTATTATCACACAGTGGGTAAGTCATTGAGAAGAATTTACTACTTTCAGAGGACCAACTAATTGGAATAGAATTACCAGTTAGCATTTTAAAGTTAAATCTAGCCGGGCGTGGTGGCGCACGCTTGTAATCCCCACGCTTGGGAGGCTGAGACAGGAGGATCACATGGGTTCGAAGCCAGCCTCAGCTACTTAGTGAGGCTCTCAGCAACTTAGTGAGACCCTGTTTCCAAATATAAAAAAGGTCTGGGAGTATAGCCCGGAGGTAGAAAGCCTCTGGGTTCCACCCCCAGTACCACCAAAAAATAAAATAAAATAAAGTTAAAGCTAGAGCTGGGCGTGGTGGTGCACTGCGCTTGTAATCCCAGCATTTGAGAGTCTGAGACAGGAGGATCACAGTTTGAAGACAACTTCAGCTTCTACTTAGTGAGGCCCTTTGCAACTCCGTGAAACGCTGTTTCAAAAAATAAAGAATAAAAAATAGGGCTGGGGGTGTAGCTCAAATGTAAAATGCCTCTGGGTTCTATCCCCAGTACCATAAAAATAAATATATAAAAAATAAAGCTGAGCGTGGTGGCACACACTTGTAATCCTAGTACTTGGGAGGCTGAAACAAGAGGATCGTGGGTTGGAAGCCAGTTTCAGTAAGTGAGACTCTCATTAACCTAGTGAGACCTTGTTTATAAATAAAAATAAAATAGGGCTGGGGGTATAGCTTGGAGGTAGAATGCCTGTGGGTTCAATCCCCAGTGCTACAAAAAGAAAAACAAAAAATATATATTTTTTCAAGGTGTTGTTATGAAAATTTCCACACAAGCTGGGCCAGCCTGGGCAACTTAGCAAGACTGTGTCTCAAAATAAAAAATAAAAGGGTGTAACTCAGTGGTAGAATGCCTTGTGCCACAGAGAAGAAAAAAAAAATTCTGAACAGATAAAAGTAGAAACAACAACTCAATGAATCCTCATGTTCCCATGGCCCAGATATGATAATCATCAGCATTTTTCTGTTAAAAAAAAAAAAAGCTAGGTAGCCAGGCGTGGTGGCACACGCTTGTAATCCCAGCATTCGGGAGGCTAAGACAGGAGGATCGCACAGGTTTGAAGCCAGCTGTGCTGGCTTGAGAGACCCTGTTTCCAAATTTAAAAAAAGTATAAAAATAGGTCTGGGAGTGTAGCCTGGAGGTAGAAGGGTTTCCAGGAACCCCAGTACTACAAAAGAAAAAAAAAAAATCTTAATGTCCTTAAGTTAGGACAAAGATTTATTCATTATTTTAAGCCTATCACAAAAACTAAATTGGACTACCAATCTGGATAAAGGTTTACAGAGATATTGTGCTTGTCCCTGAGCTGTTTTGTAGGTAGTCAAGATGTAGAAGGCATTTTGATTTAACTGACATAAAGCTGCTTTGCTAACTGATGCTGGAGGGCAGTACTGTAGAAGGTTCAAAAAGATAATAAGTTCAAGTGGTGGGCTTAAATGAAAAAGATCATTTTAAGAGGATTAACATAAGCTTTCTACTATTAGGTTAGAAAATATCTGCTTAATGTAAATGGTTGCCAAATATCAAGGTTTTTTTTTTTTTTTTTTTTATGGAACCCAGAGGGAATTCTACCTCCAAACTATACCCTCTGCCCTATTTTTTATTATTTATTTTGAAACCGGGTCTCATTGAATTGCAGAGAGTCTCACTAAGTAGCTGAGGCTGTCCGTGAACCGCGATCCTCCAGGTCTCAGCCTCCCGAATGCTGGAATTATTATCCTTTATTTATTTAGTTAGTTTTTGGTGGTACTGGGGTTCCTGGAAACCCTTCTACCTCTGGGCTACACTCCCAGACGTATTTTTTTTTATATTTTTATTTGGAAACAGGGTCTCTTAAACCACTGAGACTGGCTTAGAACCTGCGAGATCCTTCTGTCTCCGCCTCCCAAGTGCAGGGATTATAAGCGTGCACCACCACGCCCGGATTTATCCTTTATTTTTTAACAGGGTCTCACTGAGTTGCAAAAGGCCTATCTGCACTCCTCCTTTCTCAGCCTCCCAAATGCTAGGATTACAAGTCCACCACACCCAGCTTTCAAGTACTTTTTAAATTATACATATACTCCCAGTACTTGGAAGGCTGAGATGGGAGGATTGCAGGATAGTGACCCTGCAGTTTGAGGCTAGCTTGGGCAACATAGCAAGACATTGTCACAAAACAAAACAAAACAAAACAAAACAAAACAAAGCAAAATGTAGAGTAACATAATGAGTGAATTTCTATCCAGGGTCATTGTTATCAACATTAGTCACCAGAGTTCACCTGAATTTTTTTTCTTTTCTTTTTAGTACTGGGGGTTGAGCTCAGGGGCATTTTACCTCTAAGCTATACCCCAGCCCTATTTTATTTTTAAGTTTGAAATAAGAACTTGCTAAGTTGCTGTGGCTGGCCTTAAACCCGTGATCCTTTTGTCTCAGCCTCCTAAGTATTGAGATCACTGGTGTGTGCCACCACACCTGGCTTCTATTTGTTTTGTTTTATAATTTATTTGTTCAAATTAGGATCCAAACCTTACATGTAGTTTATCTGCCGTTTCTTTTTGGTGCTTTGTGGCTGGAATGCAGGGCTTGGGCATATTAAGCAAGTACTCTTAGCACTGAGCTACATCCCTAACCCTGATTTTTCTTTTTTTTTTTTTTTTTTTTTTTGGTGGTACTGGGGTTCCTGGAAACCCTTCTACCTCCGGGCTACACTCCCAGACCTATTTTTTTTATACTTTTTTTATTTGGAAACAGGGTCTCTTAAGCCAGTATGGCTGGCTTCGAACCTGTGCAATCCTCCTGCCTCCGCTTCCCATGCGCGGGTATTACAAGCATGCGCCACCACGCCCGGCTCTGATTTGTCTTTTTTGTTTGTTTTATTTTTGTGGTCCTGGGAATTGAACCCAGGGGCATTCTACCTCCGAGCTATACTTCCACTTCTGTTTTTTATTTTTTATTTTGAAACAGGGTCTCACTAAGTTGCAGAGGGCCTTACTGAGTAGCTGAGGCTGACAGTGAACCTGCCATCCTTCTATCTCAGTCTCCCCAGTACTGGGAATACAAGTGTGTACCACCACACCTGGCTCAGATTTGTCTTTTTTATTTTTTATTTTAGGTGCTACAGATTGACCCCAGGGGCATTCTACCTCTGAACTACACCCTCGGCCCGATTTTTATCTTTTATTTTTATTTATTTATTTATTTTTGTGGTACTGGGGTTCCTGGAAGCCCTTCTACCTCTGGGCTACACTCCCAGACCTATTTTTAATATTTTATTTGGAAACAGGGTCTCTTAAGCCAGTGTGGCTGGCTTCGAACCTGCGTGATCCTCTTGTCTCCGCCTCCCAAGCGCAGGGATTACAAGCGTGCACCACCACGCCTGGCTTCCTATTTTTTTTTCTTTTTTTTGTGTGGTACTGGGGGTGGAACCCAGGGGCTTTCTACCTCTGAGCTACACTCCCAGACCTATTTTTTTTTTTTCGGGTCTGGGGATGGAAACCAGGGGCATTTGACCTCTGAGCTACACCCCCTGCCCTTTTTTTTTAATTCTTTATTTTGAAACCGGGTCTCACTGAGTTGCAGAGGGCCTCACTAAGTAGCTGAGGCTGTCCGCGAACTGTGATCCTCCAGGTCTCAGCCTCCCAAATGCTGGGATTACAAGTGTGTACCACCACACCTGGCTAACCTTTTTTTTTTTTTTTTTTTTTTTTTTTTTTTTTTTTTGTGGTACTGGGGTTCCTGGAAGCCCTTCTACCTCCGGGCTACACTCCCAGACACCTATTTTGTATTTTTATTTGGAAACAGGGTCTCTTAAGCCAGCACACGTGCCTGGCTTCAAACCTGCGAGATCCTCCTGTCTCTGCCTCCCAAGCGCGGGGATTACAAGCGTGTGCCACCACGCCCGGCTAACCTATTTTTTAAAAATATATATATATTTTTTTTTATTTGGAAACAGGGTCTCACTCAGTAGCTGAGGCTGGCTTCGAATCTGTGTGATCCTCCTGTCTCAGCCTCCCAAGCGCGGGCATTACAAGCATGCTCCACCACGCTCAGCGATTTTTAATTCTTTATTTTGAAACAGGGTCTCACTAAGTTGCAGAGGGCTTCACTAAGTAGCTGAGGCTGGCTGTGAACCCATATCCTGTCTCAGCCTCCCAAGTACTAGGATGACAAGCATGTGTCACCACTCCCAGTAAGATTTCTTTTGACTTAAGATATTCTTTTCTTTTTTTTCTTTGTAATTTATTTAAAGCAATTTTTTTATAATCTAGACTTTTGGTTTTGCAACCCTGTGGTGTCACTTAGCATGCCCATAAGCCAGATGCCCATTATACCATACTTGAGAGGCTGAGACAGGCCATTTGCAGGTTCAAGCCAGAACAAGGTAATTTATTAAGACCCTGTATCAAAATTAAAAATGAGCTGGGTGTGGTGCCACACGCTTGTAATCCCAGCATTCAGAAGGCTGAGACCGGAGGATGGCGGTTTGCGGACAGCCTCAGCTACTTAGTGAGGCTCTTTGCAACTCAGTGAGACCCTGTTTCAAGAATAAAAACACTAGCCAGGCGTGGTGGCACACGCTTGTAATCCCTGTGCTTGGGAGACAGAGAAGACAGGAGGATTGCGCAGGTTCGAAGCCAGCCGCGCTGGCGTAAGAGACCCTGTTTCATAAATATAAAATAGGTCTGGGAGTGTAGCTCGGAGGTAGAAGGGCTTCCAGGAACCCCAGTATCACCAATAAATAAATAAATAGATAAATAAATACACTAAAAAGTAGGGCTGGGGTGTAACTCAGAGGTACAATGTCCCTGGGTTCCATCTCCAGTACTGCAAAAAAAAAAAAAAAAAAAAAAAAGAAAGAAAGAAAGGAAGGAAGATAGATAGATAGATTACAAAAGGGCTGGGAGCAAGGGTTGCATTCTGTCCCCAGTACCTACCTATCTACCTGCCTACCTAACACACATACACACAAAAAAAGGAAAAAAAAAATGCTTATGTTTCTCTTGTGTTTTGTATATAGACTAGAGCCTTGGTGACATTTTAAGTTAGGGCTGTTTTGCTTTTGGCAGACGGCTTCATAGGCTGTGTGTTCTTCTCACTGCATTGTATCTCTGCCTTATTAGCACTCACCAGTGCCTGTGTATGTCCTCAGCTGATTCATCAGGTAGACACTTCTCCCAGGGTGTTTCAATTTTAGCTACCATTAGTGATAACTCATTGCATCTGCTATTCATGAGTAGTGGCAAAGTTTTTCTCCTACATTTATTAGCTGAAATTTGTCTAAAAAGAACTTCTCCATATCAACTCATTTAGTTAACTTTAAATACAATTCATATGAGAAAGACAGAATAAGTGCTTGAATCTTTACTAGTTTTCAGATGACTTATTGAGCTTCCTCCAGATGTGCCCAAGAGCCTTATGGAGATTAAAACTAAACCTTTTTTTTTTTTTTTGGTACTAGGGGTGGAACCCAGGAGCATTCTACCTCTGAGCTACATCCCCCCCAGCTTTATTTTTTTATTCTTTATTTTGAAACAGGGTCTCAGTAAGTTTCAGAGGGCTTCATTAAGTAGCTGAGGTTGGCTGTGAACCTGCGATCCTTCTGTCTCAACTCCCAAGTGCTGGGATTACAAGCGTGTGCTAACATGCCTGGCTCAGTAACTCTTTAATATGATTTCATCTAGTCCAGTGCTAAATATAGCCCTGTGCTATGACATTAATACTTGCTGGTTGATTTTTACTGTTTGATTTTCAAAGAGGTGCCATAGGACCAGATCTTATACAATAAATTGGATAATTAGTGACTTTCATCATTTTGTGTATATCCATATAAATGTTTGTATATATTTTAAATGTATCTTAAACTTTTCCCTTTAAGAACTGACCAGTTTATACTGTTGATCCTCTATTTCTTTAAGATTTTGAATGTATCTTGGATAAAAGAAAAAGACCTCTTCCTTATGAAAGCCATAATATAACTTTAGGAAAACTACCAAGACTATATTGGGAATCAAATAACCAAACATTTGAATCAAGGCTTCCACCGGGAACTGAAAGGTAATTTATTTCTTAGATTTTTTATCTTTATTTATTTTATTTATTTATATATTTATTTATTTTGTGGTACTGGGGTTGGAACCTAGGGGCATTCTACTTCCGAGCTACACTCCAAGCCCCAGCCCTATTTTTTATTCTTTATTTTCAAACAGGGTCTCACTGAGTTGCAAAGGACCTCACTAAGTAGCTGAGGCTGTCTGAGAACTGCGACCTTCCTGTCTCAGCCTCCCGAATGCTGGGATTACAAGTGTGTGCCACCATGCCCGGCTGTATTTCTTAGATTTTTATCTAAATCTTTTTTTTTTTTTTTTTGGTGGCACTGGGGTCGTGGAACCCAGGGGCTTTTCTACCTTTAGGCTATACTCCCAAACCTATTTTATACTTTATTTAGAAATAAGATCTCACTAAGATGCTGAGAACCTCACTAAGAAGCTGAGGCTGGCTTCAAACCTGTGCGATCCTCCTGTCTCAGTTTCCTAAGCCTGGGGATTACAAGTGTGCGCCACCACGCCCAACTAAATTTTATCTAAATCTTAAATTTGGCCAGGCACAGTGATGTATACCTATAGTCCCAGGAACTCAGGAGGCTGAGGCAGGAGGATCCCAAGTTTGAGAACAGCCAAATAACTGAGAACTTGCCTCAAAATAAAAGATAAAAGGGCTGGGGGTGTAGCTCAGTAGAGTGTCCCTGGGTTCAATCCCTTACACTACAGGGGGAAAAAAAAAAAAAGAGAGAGAAAAGAAAAGAAAAAAATGTTAACTTTTGCATTATATTATGGCCTTAGTTATCAAGGATTGATCGATTGCAGTAGCATCTGCTCCTCCTGTATCCCATGCATTTGCCTCTGTACCTTTACATTCCGTCCTAATGCCCTAACTTCACCTAGGAAGTCCAAAGTCTAGGAATTTCTCTAAAGTTCTAACATAGTTGTCATCATCTGGAATAGTATTTTTTTTGCTTCCACACCTCTGTACTCTTTTTTTTTTTTTTTTTTTTTGGTACTGGGTATGGAACCCAGGGGCATTCGACCTCCGAGCTACACCCCCTGCCCTATTTTTGTATTTTTATTTTGAAACCAGGTCTTACTGAGTTGCAGAGGGCCTCACTAAGTAGCTGAGGCAATCCTCTGGTCTCAGCCTCCCGAATGCTGGAATTACAAGCGTGCGCCACCACCGCCCGGCTTTGTTCTTTATTTCGATACAGGGTCTTACTGACTTGCAAAAGGCCTCACTGAGGAGCTGAGGCTGTCAGCCTCCATCCTCTTGTCTCAGCCTCCCAAATGCCAGGATCACAGGTGTGCGTCACCGTGCCCAGTGTTACTGCTCTACTTTTCTTATAGCGCTTAGCCACTTCCTGCTTTATATTTGTTACTGTACCTTACTTCTTCTCTGGTAAACTATTAAAACTATGTTGCTTTATCTTTCTGTGTAACTTCCTTATGGATATATAATGGGCATGTCATAAGTATGTATTGGACAAAGAACCAAGTGGATGAAAGCTGGGAGATATTATACTATAATTCAATTACGTGAATAGCCTTACTTGTTTTTGGTTACTAATTCCCTAGGTAGAAAAATAACGATTCTCATTCATATTCACCTTGTTTTGTGAGTTTATAAAAATATATTCTTGTTCCTGAAAGACCTGTAATTATTGTTTCTCGTTTTATTTGGAAGTAAATATTTATTTTTATCTTATGTAGGATTGCTTTTGAGTTTTTGGATTCAAAAGCTTTTTGTACAAATATCCCTCACTTAAAAGGAAAATCTGCTATGAAAAAACGCCATTTGGAAATTTTGGGCTATCGTGTAATTCAGGTATGAAATATCCAGGTAATTCAGCCTTCATAAAGCTTGGTTGTCCGTGTGTTTCCTTTTAATATAAAAGTTCCAGAATTACCTTTTAATATTAAAAAAGGTTATATAAGAATATCTCTGAGGCTAGGTGTGGTGGCACATGCTTGTAATCCCAGTGCTTGGGAGGCTGAGACAGGAGGATGGTGGTTCGTGGACAGCCTCAGCTACTTAGTGAGGCCCTCTGCAACTTAGTGAGACCCTATTTCAAAAAGAAAGAATATAGCCAGGCGTGGTGGTGCACACTTGTAATTCCAGCATTCGGGAGGCTGAGATCGGCGGATAGCAGTTCGCGGACAGCCTCAGCTACTTAGGCCCTCTGCAACTCAGTAAGACCTGGTTTCAAAATAAACAATAAAAAATAGGGAGGGGATATAGCTCAGAGGTCAAATGTCCCTGGGTTCCATCCTCAGACCCGCAAAAAAAAAAAAAAAAAAAAAATAGGGCTGGGGGTGTAGCTTGGAGGTAGAATGCCTCTGGGTTCAATCCCCAACACCACCACCAAAAAAATATATATATATCTCTGAGATATAACATCTTTTTGTTGTTGTTGAATAAGAGATTATTTATTTATTTATTTATTTACTTATTTATTTGTGGGTCTGGGATGGAACCCCAGGGGTATTCAACCTCCAAGCTATACCCGCTGCCCTATTTTTTATTCTTTATTTTGAAACCAGGTCTCACTGAGTTGCAGAGGGCCTCACTAAGTAGCTGAGGCTGCCGGTGAACCACGATCCTCCTGTCTCAGCCTCCCGAATGCTGGGATTACAAGCGTGCGCCACCACACCCAGCGCTACTTTTTTTATCTTTAGAAGATCTGTTGATTTGTGTACAAGCTTACAAGGGAGAGAGTCAAAATGGAGATGGATAGAGTTTTAAGAGGAAAGCTAGTATATGCACGTAGGGAAAATATCCATTGCTGGTACTGTAGGTACCGGAGGATGAAAGGACCTGATAGTAAGGTTGAGAAAGGTGTTCTAGGCAATGTCAGGAAGAAGTACCCACTGAGCTTCTAAAAGGGGCTCAAAGGCTCTATCTACATATACTAATTGTATAGGTTTTCCATATTTGCCCAGTTGGTGCTGATAAATCTTCCTTGGTGTTATTGTAGCTGCTTTAAGACTTTCATTCAAATGACATTACTTATTTTACAGGTCCCTTATTTTGAATGGAACTCCATGACACTGTCAACAAAGGATGCTCGGATGGACTACCTGAGAGAACATATATTTGGAGAAGGAAAATCATGATTGTAGTTTTTATTTAAAATTAGTTATTGCCAGGCAAATGGTGCACACCTGTAATTCTAGTACCTGGGAGGCAAGGACAAGAGGATCATGGGTTCAAGACCAGCCTCAGCAACTTAGCAAGTCCCTGTTTCAAACTTAATATAGGACTGGGGGTGTGTTCCAGAGGTACAATGCCCCTGGTTCAATCCCCCATGTCAAAAAAAGAAAGAAAAAAAATTACTTTGGTGTGTCATATTTGTATTTATTTTAATTAAGTGGCCTAACTCAAAGAATACTGGGTGTAAATATCCTGAGATGGTAACATTTCTGGCATGTTTGAGAATAATGAGGGAGCCCTGGTGGCTGGAGTGGGATATAATAAGGGAAAAGAGAGAGCAGAGTCAAGTGTGTGCAACCTCACAACTATGAGTGAGATGAGAAGCCCCGGGAGAGTCTCAAGGAATGATAAGCACTCACGTTTCAACTACATCACTCTGTGGAGATAAGAAAATTGCAGTGAGGCAAATGTGAAAGTAAGCCAGAAATGTACAGTGGCCACTTAAAGGACTTTTCAATAGACCAGGCAAGAAATGGATGGTGGCTCTGATAGAGTCGTAGCAGTGGAGGTAATGAGAAGACTTTTAGAATGGATTTGGAAGGTAAAGGCAACAGAAATTGCTCACTGGTGGATATGACGTAAGAGAAACAAGAGTCCAAGAATAATTCTAAATTTTTGTTCTGAGCAACCAAAAAGATACCACTGGCATTTACTGAGATGGGGAAGTCTACAGGAAGAGCAAGGTGGGGGTGGGGGATCATGAATTTTAGACATTGTGAGTTTATGATGGTTTTAAAATATCTAAGTGGAGATAAATGAGTTTGGAGTTCAGGTTTGAGGCCCAGGCTCCATATAGACAATGGAAAGTTGTCATTGGTATTTAATGCCATGAGACTAGATGAAACACTGAAGATGTGATTAGAAAAGAGTGAATGGAGGAGAGTTTGATAACCGAGCTCAGGCTCTCCATCATTAAGAGGGTAAAAAGAGGAACCAGCAACAGATACTGGGTAGAGGTGGCCAACAAGATAGGAGGAAAAGTCAGAGGAGATGATCATACTTCCTAGAAGCCAGGGAGGAGCATTTCATTTCAAGAAGGAAGCAAGCCGTTATATCAAATTCCGCTAATAGGTTAGGAAAGTTGATCACTGCGAAATGCCCTTTAATTTAGCAATGTGATTTAGCTAACACAGGAGAGGCCCTGGGTTCTGCGCAGCAGATAGCGCACGCACGCCTGCACGTTCATGTTTCCCTCCCTCTCTCCCTCTCTCTCTCTCTCTCTCTCTCTCTCTCTCTCTCTCTCTCTCTCTCTCACACACACACACACACACACACACACACACACACACGAGTAACAATAACTTTGACAATAGTTTGGTGAAGTGGGAGTGTGAAAGCCCGACTGGGAAGACACATGAGCTCCCTTCTAAATGGAAGGAATGGAGCGGTAGCTCCAGTGGACCTGTCTTGACCTGGTCTGATCCTTCACATGCTGAGGGAATGATGATTTGCTCTCTGTTTTGTAACACACTTAAATTAGTTACTCAAGACCTACCATGTTCTATAATTCCCAGCCTTTCCTTCAAGAGTGATATATCTGTGCTCAACAGGAAGCCGTAGTGTGGCCACTCAGCCCACTGGAGTGGAGGTGTGAGGTGAAGAAGGGGTCTGGCCATCTGAAACTAGACTCTTGACTCCAGGACCCTTTAGATTCACTGCCCCCGCCCCACAGCTGGAAGCCAGAGTGCTTTCTATCACTAACACAGCTTCGAAATATGTGTCTTGCATGTAATTTGCTTCAATGATATTTGGCTTAGGTTTATTTAAAATGCGTGTTTAAAATATCCCATGGTTTTGTATGACTTGAGCCCCAATACTTAAAAGATCTTGGCAGAGTGAACTTCGTGACTTTTTTTTTGGGGGGGGCAGAATCAGAAATGTAAGAAGTGGAAGGTATCTCCTAACCATTCTTCCTCCTGAATTTCCTCATGATGTTCATTTATATTAGGATACTTATAGTGTTAAATTCCAGGTGTTATCCATTTACATGACTATGTTCTATTTCTCAAATGACAAGAACTAAATTTCAAATAAGTTTTTACTATGCATCTTTTAAAATAAAATGATTAAGCTGATAAGAGTTATAAATTGTTTCCTTTGATATAAATGGTTGAAAATCTAGTTATTTTATGTTGTGTGTGTGTGTGTGTGTGTGTGTGTGTGTGTGTGTAGAGGGGTACTAGGGATTGAGCCCAAGGACATTCTATTTCTGAGCTACACCCGCAGCTCTTTTTAGTTTTTATTTTGAAACAAGGTCTTGCTAGGTTGCTGAGTCTCACTACCTTGTTGAGGCTGTCCTCCAACCTGCAATTACTCCTGTCTCAACCACCACATCTGGCTATCATATATTTGAGCTACATAGAAATCTTGGTTAAGTGACTCTGATGTAACTTTCACTTACCATCACAAATACTCTTCATATGTACCATAAAAATTTTACTGTCCTTTTTCTAGGCTGCCTGAATAAAAAAAAAAAAAAAATATATATATATATACACACACACACACACACACACACACACACACACACACACACAAAGATATATATTCCTTTCATTTCTTTCTTTTTTTTTTTTTTTTGTAGTATTGGGGGTGAAACCCAGAGGCTTTCTATCTCCGGGCTATACTCCCAGCCCTTTTTTATATTTTATTTGGAAACAAGGTCTCACTAAGTTGCTGGAAGCCTCACTGAGTAGCTGAGGCTGGCTTTGAACCTGTGTGATCCTCCTGTTTCAGCCTCCCAAGCGTAGGGATTATAAGCGTGCGCCACCACGCCTGGCTCTTTTTTTTTTTGCGGGTTTGGGGATGGAACTCAGGGGCATTCGACCTCCAAGCTATGCCCCCTGCCCTATTTTTTATTCTTTATTTTGAAACAGGATCTCAATAATTTGCAGAGGGCCTTACTAAGTTGCTGAGGCTATCTGTGAACCATAATCCTCTGGTCTCAGCCTCCCAAATGCTGGGATTACAAGCATGAGCCTGGCTTCCTTTCATTTCTTTTTTACTTTTTTTCTGTCTTAAAAAAACAGCTACTGAAGCCGGGCATGGTGGTGCATGCTTGTAATCCCCGCAATCCCCGCACTTGGGAAGCTGAGACAAGGATTGCACGGGTTCAAAGCCAGCCTCAGCTACTTAGTGAAGCTTTCAGCAACTTAGTGAGACCCTGTTTCCAAATAGAATATTAAAAAGGTCTGGGAGGCCAGGCGTGGTGGTGCACACTTGTAATCCCCGCGCTTGGGAGGCAGAGACAGGAGGATCACGCAGGTTCAAAGTCAGCCGCACGTGCTGGCTTAGGAGACCCTGTTTCCAAATAAAATTGTAAAAATAGGTCTGGGAGTGTAGCCTGGAGGTAGAAGGGCTTCCAGGAACCCCAGTACCACCAAAAAAAAAAAGTCTGGGAGTATAGCCAAGAGGTAGTAATCCCAGCATTCGGGAGGCTGAAACTGGAGGATCGCGGTTCGCGGACAGACTCAGCTACCTAGTGAGGTCCTCCGCAACTCAATGAAAACCTGTTTCCAAATAAAGAATAAAAATAGGGCAGGGGGTGTAGCTTGGAGGTCAAATGCCCCTGGGTTCCATCCCCAGACCCACAAAACAAAACAAAACAAAACAAAAAACTGCGACTGAGCTGGACGTGGTGGCTCATTCATAATTCCAGTATTTTGGAAGCTGAGAAAGGAGAATCACAGGTTTGTGGCCAGCCTCAGAAACTTGAGACCTAGGTTAAAAAATAAAGAATAAAATCCAGGTGTGGTGGCACACACTTATAATCCCTACGCTTGGGAGGCTGAGACAGGAGGATTACACAGGTTTAAAGCAAGCCTCAGCTACTCAGTGAGGCTCTCAGCCACTTAGTGAGACCCTGTTTCCAAAAAAATATAAAATAGGTCTGGGAGTGTAGCCCAGAGGTAGAAAGCCTCTGGGTTCCACCCAGTACCACCAAGAGAAGGAAGGAAGGAAGGAAGGAAAGAAAGAAAGAGAGAAAGAAAGAAAGAAAGAAAGAAAGAAAGAAAGATAGAAAGAAAACAAAGAACAAGCCAGGCATGGTGGTGCACACTTGTAATTTCTGTACTTGGGAGGCTGAGACAGGAGGATCGCACAGGTTTGAAGCCAGCCTCAGCTACTTAGTGAGGCACTCAGCAACGTAGTGAGACCCTACTTCCAAATAAATGATAAAATAGGGCTGGGGGTGTAGCCCAGAGGTAGAAAGCCCCTAGGTTCCACTCCCCAGTACCACAAAAATAAAGAAAGAAAGAAAAAAAAATAGGGTTGGGGGTGTCCCTCAGAGGTAGAATGATTAGTTGGTGACTTTGCATACAGCTGAATTTGATGATTACAGACAGACTGAGGAGTCAATTTATTTTACACACTAAGAAGAAACTGGTGTAAGGCCTTACATCCTAGAAAATGGGATCATATAGTCCTCTTTCTTTTCTTTTTTTTTTTTTTTTTTTTGGTGGTACTGGGGTTGAACCCAGGGTCTTTTCTACCTCTGGGCTATACTCCCAGACCTATTTTTTTATACTTTATTTGGAAACAGGGTCTCACTAAGTTGCTGAGGGCCTCACTAAGTAGCTGATAGTCCTCTTTCTTACTATCAGAAATTTAGCAAATAGGTATTCCTTTTGTTAAAAAAAAGCTTTTTTTTTTTTTGTGGGTCTGGGGATGGAACCCTGGGGCATTCAACCTCCAAGCTACACCCCCTGCCCTATTTTTTATTCTTTATTTTGAAACAGGGTCTCACTGAGTTGCAGAGGACCTCACTAAGTAGCTGAGGCTGTCCTCGAACCGTGATCCTCCGGTCTCAGCCTCCCGAATGCTGGGATTACAAGCGTGCACCACTATGCCTGGCTATAGCTAAAATTTTAACCAATGACTATGTGCCTTTCTCCATTCTCTGCCCCAGAAGTTAAAAAATCAGTCTATTTCCTAAAGGTTCTCCCTAACTCTCCTGTCACACACGGTGTAGATGTGAAGACTATAATTTATTGGTTTTAAGTTTAAAAGTTTTAAAATTTGATTTGTACATCACAATATGCCAGTGTCATCAAAAGAATGGAGGAAAAAGGCAATTTGGGTTTGACTACTTTTACTTAAGATGTTTCTCCTTCAAATGAGACTCATTTATTATATTTTTTAAATAGCAGTTTCAAATAATCTTGTAGAATGTAATCTTTAATAGGATGCATAGGATTCCTGTCATAGGTGGAAGATCAGGAAAGGTTTTGACATTTTAAACATTTAAAAAATGTGGATGTATATATTTCATTTGTAATAGAAAACAAGTATAAAGGTATCCTACCAATACAAAAGCTTAGTAAACAACTCAAATTTAGGAACTTCCTTTATAATTCATCGAATGAGATAAATTAACAAAAGATAATTTGTTCAACTGAACATTTAATCTCTTATTAGAAAATGTTTCTAAGCTCTGATTACTACATTGAAGAGTCCAACGGCTTGAGGTTTTGATAAACTGTTCACCTCTTCGACAATAACTTATTGAGTAATTTCTGCATGAATCTCTGTACAAGCCTTTAGAAAACAGAATAAATTGAAGCCCTATTATCCAAACACACCACTTTCCAATCTATTTATGTTTTATCACCTTGCTTATAGTTTGGACAGTTTGAAGAGATTTAAACGTGTTGCTAGGCAACTAGCTCCCGAAGCATAGCGTATCTCCTTCAGCATCCCAGCCCATTCTTTCTTATCATCTTCATACCTGGTGGAGAGGGGAAGAAAACAGTAAGGCACTCTGAAGTAGATCGCTCTCTAGGTTCCCGTATGCTCGCTGTACGAGCGTGGCTGGCCTATGGGCCACTGTACGCACTCTTCTGGAAGAGTGAGAACTGGGGAAAAGCAAGGACTGGTAGTAGCCTTATGCTTTGAGTTGTTCCCATGCCCAGCATGCCACCTGATATATAATGGTCACTCCATGGAAAAGTGTTCCCCTTCCTCTCTGAGGAGTCCTCAGACTTTACACTTGACTGAAGGCAGCAGGGGCCACTGGGTAGACAAGTGGTGTGTGTTGTGTATGTGTGGTACTGAGGATTGAACCCAGGGGCATTCCGCCTCTGAGCTATACCCCAGCTTTATTTTTTCATTTTTGAAACAGGATCTCACTGTTACAGAAGGCCTCACTAAGTAGCTGAGGCTGGCCCTGAACCTGCCATCATCTTGTCTCAGACTCCCCAGTACTGGCATTACAAACGTGTGTGCCACCACGCCCAGCTTCACTTTTTTCTTTTTAAAAAAGCTTTTGTTAAAGCCAGGTGTGGTGACCCATGCTTGTAATCCCGGCATTCGGGAGGCTGAGACAGGAGGATCACGGTTTGCGGACAGCCTCAGCTACTTAATGAGGTCCTTTGCAACTCAGTGAGACCCTGTTTCAAAATAAAGAATAAAAAATAAGGCTGGGGGTGTAGCTCGGAGGTAGAGTGCCCCTGGGTTCCACTCCCAGTACTGAAAAAAAAAGCTTTTGTTAACTAAATCATCAAACAATTGGAAGAATAAATTAAATTCAAAATAGATGTGATGAATTCATGACAAACTCAAGAGGTTAAATGTTTCTTCAGAGCTGTGTTTTCTTAGGAAATAAACTACTCTCTGGGAGAAAGGTAGTAGAGTAGCTTTTGCTCAGTTGTATGCCTGAAGCATTACACTTTTGGAGCTAAAAGGGCTAAACAGTTCATTAAGTGTGTGTGTGTGTGTGTGTGTGTGTGTGTGTGTGTGTGTGTGTGTGTGTGTGTTGGGGCATTCTGTCTCCAAGCTACACCCCCATATCTTTTTATCCTTTGTTTTATGAAATAGGGTCTCACTAAGTTGCTAAGAGTCTCTCTACATTGCTGAGACTGAGCTCAAACCCTGTGATGCTTCTGTCTCAACCTCCCAAATACTGGGATTGTAGGCCTGTGCTACCTTGCTTGGTTCAATTCTCATTTTACAGATTAAGAAACAGATCAAGATAAATTCTTTCCTAAGCTCACACCTATAATAAGACCTGGTACTTGATCAAGTGAAGTAGCATGTGTAAAAGTTCAATTAGGCTTGAAGTGTTTAGTCTATTACTACCAAGAGCAGCTTGCATCTTTAAAAAGAGTCCAACTTATATACTACAAAACTTGATCAGTTTGGCAGTTACTTGATTTAAGATTGGGTTCTAAAAACTGGAATGAGAACTTACTTCCATATGTCATTGACTTCAGTGGGTGCAAACTCTTTGGACTCCAGTTGAATCATAGCAAAACCCCCAATAGCATAGAGGGATCCAGCCAGACTGACCAAACTGATGGAGCTTCTTTCTTGGGGGAATTCAGTCATCACTTCCCATCTAGGTATTTAATTGAAAATACAGTCAATGTAAGAACTTAAAGAAGTGCCAAATGTATTTACTGAGCAATTATAGAAAATTGTAATTTAGTAATTCAAGTAGTGAAAAATTAGACATATTCAGAAGCAACATTTGGGTATGATTTTGTCATTTAAAAAATCGCTGGCTAGCCGGGCGTGGTGGTGCACGCTTGTAATTCCCACGCTTGGGAGGCTGAGACAGGAGGATCGCACAGGTTCGAAGCCAGCCTCAGCTACTTAGTGAGGCTC
The DNA here is from genome assembly GCF_963383645.1 of Muscardinus avellanarius. Taxonomy (NCBI): domain Eukaryota; kingdom Metazoa; phylum Chordata; class Mammalia; order Rodentia; family Gliridae; genus Muscardinus; species Muscardinus avellanarius. The sequence continues at coordinate 66,271,549 of NC_137787.1, forward strand.
TCAGCATCTTAGTGAGACCTTATTTCTAAATAAAGTATAAAAAACAGGTCTGGGAGTATAGCCCGGAGGTAGAAAGCCTCTGGGTTCCACCCCAGTACCACCAACAAACAAACAAACAAACAAACAAACAAACAAAAAACAACCACTGGTTAGCTGGGCACGATGGTGCACACTTGTAATTCCAGCATTTGGGAGGCTGAGACAGGAGGATCAGGGTTCACGGCCAGCCTCAGCTACTTAGTGAGGTCCTCTGTAACTTAGTGAGACCCTGTTTCAAAATAAAGAATAAAAAACACAGCTGGGGGTATAGCTCGGAGGTAGAATGCCCCTGGGTTCCATCCCCAGTACCACCAAAACAAAAAAACAAAAATCACTTAGTTGAGTGTGGTGGTGCACATTTGTAATCCCAATACTTGGGAGGCCGAGACAGGAGGATCACAGGTTTGTGGCCAGCCTCAACTACTTAATGGAGGCCCTCTGCAACTTAGTGAGACCTTGTTTAAAATAAAGAATAAGGGGCTGGGATGTAGCTCAGTGGCAAAGAGCCTGCTTTGCAGGTGTGGTACTCTGGGTATATTCCCAGTTCCAAAAAAGACCAAAAAAAAAAAAAAAAGAATAAAGAATAAAATAGGGCTGAGAGTGTATCTTGGAGATAGAATGTCTCCGTGTTCAATCCCAAGTACCACAAAATAAATAAGTAAAAAAAACCCACTTCAATATAAGTATCATAGATATGAATAAAATCAGCAGAGGGTTTACAGTCTTGTGTGCTGATTTGTGTGTGTGTGTGTGTGTGTGTGTGTGTGTGTGTGTGTGTAGGAATTGAATCCAGAGCTGTTCTACCATTGGGCTATATCCCAGCCCTTTCTAATTTATTTGAAGCTGAACTGTGATTCTCCTGTCTCAGCTTTTCAATTACTTAGATTACAGGTATGTGTTGCCTTACCTGGCTTGTGCTGAATTTTTTAGTGTGTGTGTGTGTGTGTGTGTGTGTGTCTGGGGATGGAACCCAGTGGTATTCGACCTCCAAGCTATACCCCCTGTCCTAATTTTTATTATTTATTTTGAAACAGGGTCTCACTAACTTGCGAGGGCCTAAGTAGTTGAGGCTGTCTGCGAACCACCATCCTCCAGTCTCAGCCTCCCTAATGCTGGGATTACAAGTTTGTGTCACCAAGCCCGGCTGTGCTGATTCTTTTAACTCCTTACATCCTGAGTATTTACCCATACTACATAGTCTTCAAGAACATCTCTCCCCACCCCAGTGGTACTGGGGATTGAACCCAGGGGCAATCTACCTCTGAGCTATACTCTCAGCTCTATTTTATTACTTTTATTTTTTTAAACTTTGAGCCGGGCGTGATGACGCATGCTTGTAATCCCCGTGCTTGGGAGGCAGAGACAGGAGGATCGCACAGGTTCGAAGCCAGCCGTGCTGGCTTAAGACACTCTGTTTCCAAACAAAAATATAAACTAGGTCTGGGAGTGTAGCCCAGAGGTAGAAGGGTTTTCAGGAACCCAGTACCACCACCACAAAAAAAAAAAAAAGAAAGAAAGAAAAGAAAGAAAAGAAAAAGAAAAAGAAAAAAAGAAAAAAAATTTTTTTAAACAGGGTCTAAGTTGTGGAGGGCCTTGCTAAGTTTCTGAGGCTGACCATGAACCTGTGATCCACCTGATAGCATCTCAAGTACTGGGATACAGGTGTGTACCACCATGCTTTTCAAGAACATCCTTTTTAATGATCATTTAAATCGTATTCCATAAAAGTTCTTTGTGATTTTCAGATATCAAAGTCTATTTTATAACCAGGCCTACATGGTTCCTAAAAAAGTAGTAATAGTGCTCTAATGTTTTCTTCATTGCGAAATCAGAGTATATTTTTATTTATTTATTTTTTGGTGGTACTGGGGGTGGAACCCTGAGGCTTTCTACCTCCGGGCTATACCCCCAGACCTTTTTTATATTTTATTTGGAAACAGGGTCTCACTAAGTTGCTGAAAGCCTCACTAAGTAGCTGAGGCTGGCTTCAAACCCGTGAGATCCTCCAGTCTCAGCCTCCCAAGCACGGGGATTACAGGCGTGCGCCACCATGCCCGGCTGAAATAGGAGTATAAAAAGTGTACTAATCCAGATGTGTGAGCTCAAGAAATGGCAAAGAAAGCCTGCCAATGATAACTGGAAGGTCATGTGCTCCAAATTACAAACAATGGAATGTATGAAAGACAGAGAGCTTAATACCCATTAAAATCAGAAGAAAAGAGGTGAAAGTGCTTGTTCTTTAATCTGTGCCCCTCCGCCTCTTCATGTCTTAATTAGGAGGCTAAACTTCTATCTAAATGTCACTTAAAATGCACAGTGATAGCCGGGTGTGGTGGCGCATGTCTGTAATCCCAGCATTTGGCAGGCGGAGACAGGAGCATGGAGATTCAAGGACAGCCTCAGCCACTACTTAGTGAGGCCCTTTGCAACTCAGTGAGACCCTGTTAAAAAAAAAAAAAGGCTGGATGTAGATCAGAGATACAATGACCCTGGGTTCCAGTAACACACACACACACACACACACACACACACACACACACACACACACACGCTCAGTGATTCATGTTCTATAACAAGGCAACTTACTTATTGGTTTTGAGGTCAAAAGCTTCAACAGAGGCTGAAAGGCCATCTTCAGTGACACCTCCTGCAACCACAATTTTGCCTTTATGGACTGCCACTCCGAACATGGAACGAGGGGTTTTCATTGGAGCCAGATCTTTCCAGTCTCCTTTCTTGGGGTTATAGATAAACATCCTGTTTGTACACTTTCTGTGAATATAAAAGTCAACAAATGCTTCTTTTAGAACCTGTTTTGTAAGCCGGGCGTAGTGGCGCACGCTTGTAATCCCAGCATTCGGGAGGCTGAGACCGGAGAATCACGGTTCGAGGACAGCCTCAGCTACTTAGTGAGGTCCTCTGCAACTCAGTGAGACCCTGTTTCAAAATAAAGAATAAAAAATAGGGCAGGGGGTGTAGCTCGGAGGTCGAATGCCCCTGGGTTCCATCCCCAGACCCGCAAAAAAAAAAAAAAAAAGAACCTGTTTTGTTTTGTTGTGGTAATGGCGAGTAAACCCAGGAGCATTCTACAACTGAGCTAGACTCCAAGCCCATTTATTTATTTATTTATATTTATTTTTATTGGTGCACTGTAGTCTCATATCATAGTGTGGATCATGTTGACAGTGGCATATATTCACACAGTACTTGGTGCCCTCCCCCACCCTGCTTTGCCCTTCCTGATACTGAGTGTCCAATGTTATATTCACATCATATAGTTGCATGTAGTTTTTCTATTAATAAACCTCAGCCTTCTTCCTCCTCTACCCTTCCTTCCTGGCTTCACTGAGGTTTCCTCTCTATTATCTAGAGTCCTTCTGGTAACCCTAATACTCCCTAGCTTGAGCATATTAGAAAAAATATGTCCCTTCTCCTTCTTTTCTCCTTCCTTCCTTCCTTCCTTTTTTTTTTTTTTTTTTTTTTTTGTAGTACTGGAGGCAGAACCCAGTGGCTTTTCTACATCCGGGCTATATTCCCAGACCTATTTTATATTTTATTTGGAAACAGGGTCTCACTAAGTTGCTGAGAGCCTCACTAAGAAACCGAGGCTGGCTTCAAACCTGTGTGATCCTCCTGTCTCAGCCTCCCAGGTGCTGGGATTACAAGCGTGCGCTACCACGCCTGGCTGTCCCTTCTCTTTCTGTGCTTGGCTAATCTCTCTTAACATGATGTTCTCCAGGTCTTTCCATCTTCTTATGAATGACATACTTTTGTTCTTTTTTATTGCTGAGTAAAATTCCATTGCATATATTTTCCACAATTTTGTAATCCATTCATCTGTTGATGGACACCTAGGTTAGTTCCATAGTTGGGCTTTGTGAATTGTGCTGCTATGGACATGGGTGTGCATATGTTACTGAAGTTCTCTGATTTCATCCCCTTTGGAAAGAGACCCAGGAGTGGGGTGGCAGGATCATATAGTGGATCCATTCCCAGTTTTCTAAGACATCTCCACACTAATCTCCATAACAGTTTGCATTCCCACCAAGAGTGTTGTGTGTATGTGGTACTGGGAATCAAACCCACAGACATTCTACCTTTGTGCTATATTCTCAGCCCTATTTTTTATTCTTTATTTTGAAACAGGGTCTCATTAAGTTATTGAGGGACTCATCTACAATCCTCCTGTGTCATCCCCCCAAATACAGGGGTGACAGCCGGGTGTGGTGGAGCACACTTGTAATCCCTGCACTTGGGAGGCTGATACAGGAGGACCACACAGGTTCAAAGCCAGTCTCAGCTACTTAGTGAGGCTCTTGGCAACTTAGTGAGACCCTGTTTCCAAATAAAGTATAAAATAGGTCTGTGAGTATAGCCTGGAGATAGAAAATCCCCTGGGTTCCACCCCAGTACTAGGGAAAAAAAAAAGCCAAATACATGGATTACAAGCATGCGCCACCATGCCCAGCTCTATTATTTTTATTTATTTGTGGTACTAAGGATTAGAGGTTGAATTTAGGGGCATTCTACCTGAGGTATATCCCTAGCCTTATTACATTTTTTATTTTCAAAGAGGTCTCACTAAGCTACTAAGGACCTTGCTAAACTGGCCTCCAACCTTTAATCCTTCTTTCTCAGTCTCCCAAGTACTGGGATTACAGGCATGTGCCACTATGCCTAGCTAGAAGCTTCTTTTGGTACTGGGAATTGAACCTAGGGGCATTCTAAATCTGAGATACAGCCGCAGCCTTTTTTTGGGTGGGCTATTTAAACTTGGAGCATTTACCTCTGACCTATACTCAAGACTATTTTATTTTATTTTGAAATAAGATCTTGCAAAGTTGCTGAGGGCCTTAATTGCTAAGGCTGGCTTCGAACCTGTGGTCCTTCTGTCTCAGCCTGTCAAGTATCACTACACCTGGCTTAGAATCTTCCTCTTCTTTTTTTTTTTTTTTCTTTTTTGGGACTGGGGATTTAACCCAGAGACAGTATGCCTCTGAGCTTTACTCCAAGCCCTATTTGATTTTAAAACAGGATCTCATTAAGTTACTGAGGCTGACCTTGAACCTGTGATCCTTCTGCCCCAGTCTCCCAAGTACTAGGGTTGCAGGTGTGTACCACCATGACCAGTTTAGAACCTTCTTTTGTGCGTGTGTGTGTGTGGGGGAGGGTACTGGGGATTGAACCCTGAGGCACTCTACCTCTTAGCTAAATCTCTAGCTCTTTTAAGTTTTTGTTTTGAAATAGAGTCTTGCTAGGTTGCTAAGAGTCTCACTATGTTTCTGAGACTAACCGTGAATCCGTGATCCTCCTGTCTCGGTTTTCCAAGTAATGGGATTACAGGTAGGAACCACCATGCCTGGTTTTCTTTCTTTCTTTCTTTCTTTCTTTCTTTCTTTCTTTCTTTCTTTCTTTCTTTCTTTCTTTCTTTCTTTCTTTCTTTCTTTCTTTCTTTCCTCATGGTACTGGGGATGGTAAATGGTACCCAGGGGCTTTCTACCTCTGAGCCACATCCCCAGACCTATTTTATTTTTATTTATTTATTTATTTATTTATTTATTTTTGTGGGTTTGGGGATGGAACCCAGGGGCATTTGACCTCCAAGCTACACCCCCTACCCTATTTTTTATTCATTTATTTTGAAACAGGGTCTCACTAAGTTGCAGAGGGCCTCACTAAGTAGTTGAGGCTGTCCGCGAACCGCGATCTTCCAGTCTCAGCCTCCCGAATGCTGGGATTATAAGTGTGAGTCACCACACCTGGCTGCCTATTTTATTTTTTATTTGGAAACAGGATCTTGCTAAGCTGCTGAGAGCCTTACGAGTTACTAAGGCTGGCTTTGAACCTGCAATCCTCCTGTCTCAGCCTCCCAAGTACTGAGAAAACTTAACATTTTTAAAAGCAATTCTGTGAATAATTTGACTTTGTTTCTCATATGGAGCATGTATTACTTTGAAAAAAATCTCAGACTATAAATTAGTTGTCTAGGTTGAAAAGCGATAAAAATAGTCTTACATGCTAAATGCTAGGAGAAATTCTAGAGTAATCTAAATTATTCTCAGTAAGTTTTTTATGGTTATTTATTTATTTATTTAATTTATTGGTATTGGGATTGGACCCAAAGGTATTTTATCTCTGAGCTATACCACAGCTCTTATTATTTTTTGTTTTGAAACAGGGTCTCCCTAGGTTGCTGAGAATCTATGTTGCTGAGGCTGCCCTTAAACTTGCGATCCTCCTGTCTCAAGCTTCCCAAGTATTAGAATTACAGGCGTAAACTACCATGCCTTGTTTATGATTCCTTAAATTATAATTCAGTGATGGGAGTTTATTTTTTATTTTGAAATATTAGCCTTGAACCTGTGATGCTCCTGTCTCAGCCTTCAAAGTACTGGGATTTTCAGGTTGTGTGCACCACTGTGCCCAGTGATAATTTTTTCTTAATCTCATTAAAAAAAACCAGCTATCTGGAGTAGAAGTGCTTCCTCTAATATCTGACTACTGGTATTACTGAAAAACTTCATGATAAGAGTATGATATAAAGTCATGTTTTGAGCTGGGCGTGGTAGACACTTGTAATCCCAGCATCCGGAGGCTGAGACAGGAGGATCGCAGTTCATGGACAGCCTCAGCTACTTAGGCCCTTTGCAACTCAGTGAGATGCTCTTTCAAAATAAAGAATAAAAAAAAAAAATAGGGCTGAGGGTGTAGCTCAGAGGTAGAATGCTCCTGGGTTTCATTACCCCCCCCCCCAAATTTAGCAGTACTGGAGTACTGAGGATAGAACATATCGTCTCCACAAGTACCCTACCAGTAGCTACAACCTCAGCCCCAGTCTTCCTCCTTCCCTCCCTTCCTTGGATGGAACCCAGGGGTATTCTATCTCTGACCTACATCCCCAGACCCTTTTAAATATTTTTATTATTAAAATTTTTTTTATTTTTTATTTTTATGTGGATCATATTGAAAATGGCATACATTCAGACAGTGCTTGGTGCCCCCCCCCCGCTACCCCTTCCCAACAATGAGTGTCCAGGTTAACCATGCTATATTCTTTTATACATATTTGGATGTAGCTCCTCCATTAATCAACCTCAGCCTTCTTCCTCTCCTATCCTTCCATTCTAGCTTTGCTGAGGTTTCCCCTCCATTATCAGGAGTCCCTCTGGTATCCCTAATGCTCCCTGGTTTGGGCATATTAGAGAAAACATATGTCCCTTCTCTTTCTGTGCTTGGCTGATCTCACTTAACATAATGTTCTCCAGGTCTTTCCATCTTCTTGCAAATGACATAATTTTGTTCTTTATTTTGGAGTAGAATTCTACTCAGCAATTAATTTTTTTTTATTATGAAACAGAATCTTACTCAGTCACTGAGGGTCTTGCTAAATTGCTGAGGTTAGCCTCGAACCTGTGATCCTCATGCCTCAGCCTCCCAAGTACTGGGATTACAGGTGTGTGCCAACATGCTCTGCTTATTTTCTTTTTAAAAAGTTTTATTTTAGAACAAGAAAAAAGGATTTACAACATACAATGGCAGTACAAACTCCTCAGTGGGCATGAGGAGGGAAGCTGGCACACCGACACTTTGTAGGAGGGGTAGGGCATGCTTCTGTCTGGGCACTGATGTGGGCACTGAACACCCCACCAGTGAGTCATGACCAGCAAGTTCTGACAAGTCCAGCCCATCAGGACAAGCACTGCACCAGAATGTCTTCACCTCCCAGCCCTTACTTTTAGATAATGAATCATTTAAAAATTCCTTTGACATTTGTCAAGCAATGCTGCATTCATCATATCCTCAAGACTAATATGTTCTTACTGACAAGACCTGTATGCTTCATTGACATATCAATTTCCTAGCTACTAATGCTACTTGAAGGAAACAATTTAAGGAATTTGGAGTAGTCCCAATGTTTCCAAAGTCAGAATACTGCTTCATAGAGAATTTTTTTTATTTACTTAGGAAAAATGCTCCAAATAAGATTCGGCTCTGTGTGAGTTTATAAAACACCTTCCTCTAAATATCCATATGATAGAAATAGCAAGGATTAAGAAACATATAAAAAGTTAAGAGTATATTATCTTTGAATATGGGTAGAACAGGGCATGGTGACACACACCTCTATAGTCCTAGTACTTGGGAGGCTTAGACAGCAGGATTGCGGGTTTGAGGCCAGCCTCAGCAATTTAGCAAAACCCTCAGCAACTTAGTGAAACTGTTTCAAAACAAAAAATAGTGCTCGCTTTGGCAGCACATATACTAAAATTGGAACGATACAGAGAAGATTAGCATGACCCCTGTGCAAGGATGACACGCAAATTCGTGAAGCGTTCCATATTTTTTAGACATTATTTCCACTCTGGTGGATAAGTTCAATAAAGGTCATATCCCAAACTAAAAATAAATAAATAAATAAATAAATAAATAAATAAATAAAATAGGGCTGGGGGTGTAGCTCAGAGGTAGAACAAACCTGGGTTCCATCCCCAAAACCAAAAACCAAAACAAAAAAATATGGGTATATTGTATAAAAACTGTTGCTTTATTTATTTTATATTTATTTATTTCTATTGTACTGGGGATTGAACCCTGGGGCATTCTACCTCTGAGTTACACCTGCAGCCTTATTTTATTGTTTTATTTTGAAACAAGGTCTTGCTAAGTTGCTGAGGTTGGTCCAAACCTATGATCCTCCTATCTTGACCTCCAAAGTACTGGGATTACAGGTGTGTAGAAAACCATAATTTTAAAATTTGGTACTAGGGATTGAACCCAGGGGCATTCTATCCCCCAGCCCTATTTTATTTTATTTTTTGAAATAAGGTCTTACTAGGTTGATGAGAGTCTCACTGTTTGTTGAGGCTATCCTCTAGCCTGTGACCCTCTGGTCTCAGCCTTCAAAGTACTGAGATTATAGGCATGTGCCACCACACATGGCCAGAATGCTTGTGATTGAGCTGTAATGCTCATTCCCACCGCCAAGCTGTAGTCTTTTTAATTTTTTTTTTAATCTTGAAACAATGTCTCCCTAAATTACTGAGGGTCTCATCTAAACTGCTCAGACTGGCCTAGAACCTGTTATCTTCCTGTCTCAGCCTTCCAGGTATTAGGATTAAAGGCATGCACCTACAATGCCTTATTTATAGTATTATTTTAGCAATTTGTAAGTTTTCCTTTGGAAATCATGTGTAATGTCCTTCAATAACTTTGAAAATTTTATTTTAATTTTTTCCTTCCAAGGTATGTTGGGTAAGAACCAAGTCCTACTTTAGTATTAGACTCAAATAAAAAGATGAAAAAAATTCTGTAATAAAATTAATTTGGCCAGGCATGGTGGTGCATGTGGGTATATCCCAGTCGTTGGGAGGCTAAGACAGGAAAATGGCAGGTTTGCGTCCAGCCTCAGCTACTTAGTGAGGCCCTTTGCAACTTAGTGAGACCCTGTTTCAGAATAAAGAATTAAAAATAAGGCCGGAGATATAAATACATACATACATACATACTAAATAAATAAAAAAATAAGCCAGGTGTGGTGGTACATGCTTGTAATCCCAGTACTTGGGAGGCTGAGACAGGAGGTATCGTGCAGGTTCAAAGCTAGCCTTCACTACTTAGTGAGGCTCTTAGCAAATTATTGAGACCATGTTTCTAAATAAAATATAAAATAGGTCTGGGAGGGTAGACTAGAGTAGAAAGCTCCTGGTTTCCATCCCTGATACCAAAAAAAAGAAAAAATAATTATTTGTATATAAATCCTGAGGAGATGTCAGAGTACTTACTTGTCATCTGTCTTTCCACCTAGACAATATATCATTCCATTATGTGAAATCACATTGTGGCCATAGACTTTGATAGGAAGACCTTTTACTTCATTCCATTTTGCCGCCCTAAAATTAGATGATAGAATTTATATTTTTAGTAAATTACAAGTTCTGAAAATGTGAAATGTGTTGTAGATTTTATACATTTGAATGCTTAGGAAACAGGAATGGCGTGCTGACTTACACAGGATCATAGCACAATACCGAGTCCAGCGAAGCCTCTGTCTGAAGGTCTTTGCCTGCAACCACGTAGATTTTGTCATCCACCTCTCCCAGACCAAAGAGACACCTGGCTGAAGGCAGAGGTGGAAGTCCAACCCACTCCGATGCTATGTTATCAAGCTGAAAATAAACAGGAGGAACTGTGGATCTCGGTAGGAAAAAAATTACAGGCAAACCAAAGAGTATGCTATGCTGCATGTATTGTTTAAAATTCATCCAGACAGACAAAGATCTTACATGTCAAATAAAACTACAATCCCAAAGTATCCTATTTTCACTCGGGCTTACCAAGAAAAATGAGAAAATAAACTTGGCCTGCCAAAATAAAGTACCCGAATCTTCAAGATTCGAGAAAAGAACAATAAAACAGAATCACCAGAGATTAGTGAGAACGACATTTCTTGTCAAATTTTCTTCCCACAACAAGGAATCCTAATCCTTTTAGGACACCAAGGAGAGACAGGTTGTCACAAAAGGGAGGGTCACGGTATGTGAATGACCCCTGAATGCTATATTTAGCCTGCTCCCTAAGCCCGCACCCCCGACAGATGGACCTGTCACTCAGCCCAGACAACTGGGATGTTAGGCCCTATCTTTGTTTACTCTTTTGAACATTTTTGAGTTCCCTGTATTTTGCTTTCTCATTTTTGATACAGGCGAGCATTAATGTGAATTTCCTTATCTTTGGGAGGAGTCCTTTGAAGTAGCCTTCTCTCTTATTTTGATTTCTATTAAGAAGTAACGTGGCTAGTTTTTGCTGCTACCACTTCCGTCAGCCTACAGTGGCCCTGCCGGTGCCCAGGCTTTGGGGTGGGTGATCCTCATGTTCGTGGTACCCATCAACTCTTACTACTTGTCATTTTAAGCTTTTCTGCTTCGCAGTTTAGGACAGCAAGGGACAAGAAGACTGTTCTGAGGTCTGCAACTGCAGACATGGTGTTCTCTCTGGTACCACTTCTAGGTGGCAGAAGGAAAATATAGAAAACGAGACTCACTGGACCCCAAGAACCATGGCATGGAAAGGTTGTGTGTGGGGTAGGGAAGGCTATCTTGGAAGCCTCTCTCTATCTGGTCTAGTAACCTCAGCTTTGCTTAGCTAAGACTGGATGACAGAAAGGCTTTAATCCCTGTGTGTGCACTACTAGCTTTGCATTCCCTCATTTCAATATTTAGGTTGTAATTCTTTATTTTGTTTTTGTTTTTTGCGGGTCTGGAGATGGAACACAGGGACATTCAACCTCTGAGCTACACCAACTGACCTATTTTTTATTCTTTACTTTGAAACAGGGTCTGACTAAGTTGCAAAGGGGCTCACTAGTAGCTGAGGCTGTCCGCGAATTGCGATCCTCCGGTCTCAGCCTCCTGAATGCTGGGATTACAAGCATGTGCCACCACGCCTCGCTAGGTTGTAATTCTTAATGTTTTCACTTTTGAAAAATAATTCTTTGATCAGGAAGGTGGTCTGAGGCTGGGGTGTAGTGAGAGAAGACTTGCCTAACGTACAAAATATGATGGCATGTAATATAACAGAACTAATGATAAACATGGAGCTTTGACTGTCATCAGTTTCCTATTAAATGCTTTACACAGGTAATCTCATTTAATCTTTCAAGATAGGAACTTTTTGTTTTTGTGGAACTACAGATAGAATCCAGGAGCATTTGACTTCTGAGTTATATCCCAGCCCTTTTAATTTTTAGTTTTAAAACAGGGTCTTACTAGGTTGCTGAGCCTGGCTATACTCCTGAGGCTGTTCTTGATCCTGTGATCCTCCTGTTTCAGCCTCCCAAGTACTGGGATTAAAGGCATGCACTACCACACTTGCACACTTTTATCATCCCCATTTCACAGATGAGGAAACTGAATCACAGAAAGATTAGAATCCAAGTTATCTAAAATTATAGGTTGTTTGTTTGTTTAATGCTAGGAGTAGAAGCCAAGGGCATTCTACCTCCCCCAGCCCTGTTTTATTTTATTTTTATTTAGAAACAGGGCCTTGCTATGTTGCTGAGAGCCTTGCTAAATTGCTGAGGCTGGCCTTGAACCAGTAATCCTCCTGCCTCAGACTCCCAAGTACTGGGATTACAGGTGTGTACCACCATGCCCTACTTATAATTTGCTTTAAAAAAAAATAAAACAGCAAGCTGGCTATGGCCTCTCAGTATTTGGAAGGCTTAGATAGAAGGATTATAGGTTCATGGCCAGCCTTAGCATTGTAGGTTCATGGCCAGCCTTAGCTACTTAGTGAGACCCTCTACAACTTAGTGAGACCCTGTTTCAAAATAAAGTATAAAAAATAGGGCAGGGGATATAGCTCAAAGGTAAGAGTGCCCCTGGGTTCAATCTCCAGTAAACCCCCCCCCCCCACACACACACATAATGGAACAGCAGCCACCATAATGCCAACCTGAGGGATATATTCGCACATTACATGGTATTGTCTGCCTTCCCATTAAAAAAAAACTCTTTTTTGCCTGCCTGCCTTCCTCCTCTCCTCTCCTCTCCTCTCCTCTCCTCTCCTCTCCTCTCCTCTCCTCTCCTCTCTTTTCTTTTGTGGTACTGGGGATTGAACCCAGTGTGTTCTATCTCTGAGCTATACCCACAGCTCTTTTTATTTTGAAACAGGATCTCAGTACGTTGCTAAACATCTTGCTGGGTTGCTGAGGTTGGCTTTGAACCTGTGACCTCCTGTTTCTGCCTCCCAAGTACTAGGATTGCCAGGCGTGTTTCACCAAACCCGGCTAGGGGACACTTTCTATAGCAGATGGACGAGCAGGCTGCGAGTCCTGCCAGCCTCTTTATAGATGAGCTGTCAAGTGATTTAAACTCTCCAGGTTCCACTCTCCTTACTGTTAAAATTAGGGATTGGACCTGGTGTTGCTTAGAAATTTTATGAATCTAGTAATTCTTGGGGGGGGGACTCTCTTACTAAGGCAAAAACATTCTCATAATCTACTTGAATCATACAATCAAAGATCAAATTACTATTAAAGTAATATATTTAAAAACATGTGATGAAGCAAAAAATGAAACCTGAAAGTCTCATTACAAATGCTTTCTTGTGAGTTACAATTCTCTTCTATGGTCAAGTGTTTTTATCCTGGCATCCTGTTCCACCATTTATGCCTTTTAAAAATGGCAAAGCAGGGGTAGAGACAGGGTTGACTTTCTAACTTTGTATATCTGTTTTATTGGCTTTGAAGAACATGAAGCAGGTTTCTTCTGAGTCAGAAATAAGAAGCCATGTTAGCAATAATAACAGTACTAATAGAAGAGAATAAAGATTAAACGGAATACTTGAAAGTAAAGGAACTAGGTTATAGGTATATTCCATAAATTAGATTTGAAACAGAATAAAAGCTCTAGGAGTTCTGAGGAATTATTCTATGGCTCTAATTATTCCTTGGATCTATGACTTCTCCCCCCTTACATATATACATATATCTGTATGTTTGTGAGTGTGTTTTGTGTGTATGTGTGTATATACACATACATTTATTGTCTGTGTTTCTTTGCTCCTTGAATATATTTGTAGTCTTTTTCACTGAATTTCCCCTTTGAAGTTTATCTGGATTTAAAAACAGGGCTTAGGGATTTTCTGGACTATGTTCACATACTTATGATAATATTTTCCACTGGAATTTTGAAAATTGAGAAACATTAAAGTGTATTATTATGAGTACATTTTTCAAGCTTAAAAAACTGATTAAAGGTAGTATTTTGTGAATGCACAGTCCGTCATACTTTGAAAGCATATTTGTGACTGTGGTAGGACAATCTATACTTGCTTATCTTTGGCCTTTCCAACTCAAGAGCACATAAGCCCCAGGCCATGATTAGCTATGACCTAAACAAGCTCTTTCAAGCAAGTCATAAACAAAGTATTGGTATTGGCATTATTTAAGGTAAAGGTTAACCTACTTATTCCTTCATAAACTGAAAATGCTTCAATAATATGAAATAGACTCCTTTCAAATAAACTATAAGAAGTTCATTAATTTTGTAGGATCAGTTCTTCTGGAAACTTCTGTGGATACATAAAACAGGCTATTAAGTTGTAATAATGTCTAACTATAACTCTGATCCAAATAAACGTGGTAATAGAAAAAACTTCTAAATATAATTAATTCAAATTAGGAATACATGTGCATTTTTTTTTCAGAAAGATAACCCAAAATGTGCAGAATCTGTATATAAGTTCTTTTCCTTTTCAACAAATTACATTTTAGGCAGTAACCACAATATAAGAGATGAAATGATGGATTTAAGAACTTTAAGTTACAAGAAAAAAGGAAACTGGAAAAATTGAAAATCTGAACAATTATCACTTCTTTATAATATGTAAAGCACTTTAATGTAGGGAAAGGATTCTTAGGTAATGAAATCAATCTATTTTTCAGGTGAGAGTATACAAGATTAAATTCAGTTTTTACCAAAATACTGGTTTTGATTATAATCACCATCACTGTAAACATGATATGTTAGATAAAAGAGTATAAAGGAAATCTTGACTCATGAGTTAAATGTTACGTAGAACCTCATTCATTACCAAACCTTTTATTACATACTAATAAGCAAATTAGATATTTTCTGCCAATGCTGTAAGTATCAAAAGTGCAAAAGACTACAATAGGACACCATTTAGAATAAAACACAAGCTGTCTGAATACGTCACAAAATGGCTAACTGGGTGCTAACAGCCTTTCCTCTAAACTTCTGTTTATATAAACATAGTCTTTCTTACCTGGAAAAAGTAAGACTGCAGTGGTTGATCCTTATTTTCTTCATCCACATAGAGTCCTCCTACCACATAGACCTGATTTTGTTGGGTAACGATGCTGGAATGGTTTCTGGGGATCTGCTCAGCCAGGGCAGTAAGGTAGCACTCATTTTCTGTGGGGTCGTAAGCCACCGCGGCTGTATCATTGACCAAGAGGATGAGGTCTTTGACAAACATTCCATGCCTCGGAATATCGTTCAGGTAGCCGGGAAGCAAATCTTCATCACCAACATCGCCATTAACCTCGCCGGCCCCAGCCTTCTCTGCGTTTTTGCTAGGTTCTGGGAGTTTGCCCGCGAACGCATCTTTTAGAACTTTGATTTTTTTCTGGAGTTCCGGGTTGCTTTTGATTATATCATCTTTTTCCACATGATCTTTAAAATATTTTTCTGGCATAAGGCGAAAACGAATACAATCAAACACTTCACTAAGATTTTTCACCCTGTTTTCTTTGTCTGTTCGCACCCATTTCATCACTGCCTCAAATACTACTTCTTCTTTTTCTACATTTAGACTGTCATTGGAAATGACCGAGATCAGTTCCTGTGGAGACAGTTGCATAAAGTCCTCTTCCTTACAAATCTGTACAAAGCGGTCAGACACAAATTCCCGGGCGGAAATGGCGAGCCTCGGGCAGTCAAGAAGAAGTCCTAATCTTAGGATGGCTAGACAGTTACCAGGAGCAAGTCTTTTCTGAAGATAAGAGACACAGACAGTGAACACCGAGGGGATCTGAAAGCGGCTGGCCAAGGCAAAAATATCTTGCACGTTTCCATCGTTGAGATCGATACTGGCCGAGTACAGGTACTTGATGATCAAATCAAGTACGGCAGGGTCCACATTATCTAGTACAACCTCCTTTTTCTTCTCCTCTTCAGTTTCAGATAAAAAATACTCACGGAAGTAAGGACTACACGCTGACAAAATCAATCGGTGGCAAGGGAGACTCTTGTCCCCTGCCTTTAGGGTACAATCGATGAATTTGTTCTCATCCAGTAGATCTTTTAGACCATCCTGCAGAAGGGTGGACTGGTAAAGCCGCAGTTCCTCTGCTAGTTCCCGTTGGGAATCCATTTTGTAAGTAACCTGGGTGAGGAAGGGGACACTGAAGGCTTTAGCTCCTCGCAGCACACAGGTCTAGCTGTAAAAAGGCAGATCAGTGTGCCCCAGCTTGAAGCCTTTGCAATTTAATCCCACCAGCTAAATATAGATACCAACTCTAACAACGGGAATTTAGGAGAGCTACTTTGGAAAGTGTTGTTCTTGCAGCTGTTATAGATTGAAAGTAACAACTGTAACTTTTAACACTAGGAGACACCTAAGAAACAAGATATTTAAGTAGAATGCTTTGAAATACATTAAAGCATTAGAAGATATACTGCTAAAGGCTACTACATGAACATGTTTATTGACCTAAAAGAAAAATGAATCATAAAAATGAGTCACTCCTCTAAAAATGGTGTAGTGGCAAGTTCTTTGGCTGAGTTAATGATGCAAAGGTCAAGAATATGAGGTGAGTTCACTTGACTTCTCATAAGCAAGATCCCTTTTCCAATAATTATTACACACACATTTTCATTTTCTACTTGAAACAGTGGGATATAGGTTTTTCTGGTAGAAGTAGGAAACTTAAAAGATGTTTACTTATGTACTATAATTATAGTTTCATAAAACCTTTGAAATGATAACTCCATCATAACTGAAATAATGTAGGAAAATTGCTAATTTTCTAAGACATTCCAAATTACCTCCGTTCTAATGTTGGAAAACTATAATTAATACTGAATTAAATTATAAAATTTAGTTACACTCTGCCTTGCTATGCAAAGGATTGGACATGGCAAACAATAATAATTGTAAAAATAAAAGCAAAAGATTAAAAGAAATCATCAAGATCAAAGAAAAACAGTTAAAAATCAACACAAGGGAAAGAAAAGATCAATAAAGACAAATATTATCATTAAAGATCTTTTGTAATTTTAGGTGTTGACTATTATTTTATTAAATAAAAAGTTAGAAAGCCGGGCGTGGTGGCGCAAGCTTGTAATCCCTGCACTTAGGAGGCTGAGACAGGAGGATCGCGCAGGTTCAAAGCCAGCTGTCTGTCTTAAGAGACCCTGTTTCCAAATAAAATATCAAATAGGTCTGGGAGTGTAGCCCGGAGGTAGAAGGCCCCTGGGTTACATCCCCAGTACCACACACACACAACAAAAGTTAGAAAATAGAATAAATGCAAAAGTTGGTTATCAATCAAACACAGCAAAATCAGGATGAGGTGCTACATCAGCCAGTCAGGATGAAATGTTTATCAGCCATGTGACTTAGAAAAGACGTTAAAAATTACATATATGTATATATGTAATAATACTAGAACCCAATATATTGTTTATAATAGAACACTGTTAATTATGGAATATGGAAGTCTAGATGTGAAAGGATTGATCCATTTATTTATTTTTATTTTTTATTTATTTTAATTTTTGGTGGTACTGGGGTTCCTGGAAGCCCTTCTACCTCTGGGCTACACTCCCAGACCTATTTTATATATTTTTGAAACAGGGTCTCTTACGCCAACGAGGCTGGCTTCCAACCTGCGCGATCCTCCTGTCTCCGCCTCCCAAGCGCGGGGATTACAAGCGTGCACCACCACACCCGGCGGATTGATCCTTTTATATAGATGGTATCACATACTTCATGAAACACTTATTACTTAATCATATCCTAAACTCAGTAGGGATCAGAAATACTGTAAATGAAAAGGTTACTACTCAAGCCGGGCGTGGTGGCGCACACTTGTAATCCCAGCATTTGGGAGGTTGAGACAGGAAGGATTGTGCAGGTTCGAAGCCAGCCTCAGCTACTTAGTGAGGCCCTCTGCAACTCAGTGAGCCGGGCGTGGTGGTGCACGCTTGTAATCCCCGCGCTTGGGAGGCTGAGACAGGAGGATCACACAGGTTCGAAGCCAGCCTCAGCTACTTAGTGAGGCTCTCAGCAACTTAGTGACCCTGTTTCCAAATAAAATATAAAATAGGCCGGGCGTGGTGGCGCACGCTTGTAATCCCCGCGCTTGGGAGGCGGAGACAGGAGGATCGCGCAGGTTCGAAGCCAGCCGTGCGCTGGCTTAGGAGACCCTGTTTCCAAAATGAAAATGTAAAAATAGGTCTGGGAGTGTAGCCCCGAGGTAGAAGGGCTTCCAGGAACCCCAGTACCACCCCCCCAAAAAAAATAGGTCTGGGAGTATAGCCCAGAGGTAGAAAGCCTCTGGGTTCTACCCCCAGTACCACACACACAAAAAAACCCCCACAAAACTCCCACAAAAAAAAACAAAAACAAAACAAAACAAAAAAACTCAGTAAGACCCTGTTTCAAAATAAAGAATAAATAATATGGCTGGGAGTGTAGATCAGAGGTAGAATGCCCTTGGCTTCCATCCTCAGTACCCCATCCCCCCACAGCACTCTAGCCAAATGTGGCACACACCTATAAATTGGGAGGCTGAGACAGGAAGATTGTAGATTCTCAGCCATCCTTCTCACCTTAAGAAGGCCCTCTGCAACTTAATAAGATGCTGTTTCAAAATTAGAAAATAAAATAGAGCTGGGTGTGGTGGCATATGCTTATACTACTACTAGTATTTGGGAGGCTGAGACAGGAGGATCATGTAGGTTCGAAGTCAGCCTCAGCTAATACTTAGTGAGGCCCTTTGCAACTCAGTGAGACTCTGTTTCAAAATAAAGAATAATAAATAGGGCTGAGGGTGTAGCTCGGAGGTATATTGCCCCTGGGTTCCATCTCCGGTAACACACACACACACACACACACACACACACACACGAAAAAATAAAGGAAAAGAAAATAGGGCTAGGGGTGTACCTTGGAGGTAGAATACCCCTGAGTTCAATCTGCAGTAACACACACACACACACACACACACACACACACACACACACACCTCTAAAATATGCCCCTAAAACAAACTCTATGAGGACAGTGTTTTTCAGTTTGTTCTATTCAGTGTTACAGTCCCTAGGCCTTGTAAATTTGTAAGTGCTCTATAAATATTTGTTGAATGAATGAATGCTTCCAGATCAGGGAATTACATATTGTCAAACCTCAACGTTTCTATTCCTGAGTAAAGGCTTTTTTTTTTTTTAAATTTTACATCACAGTGAAGTCAATGGCACTGTCAGCTGCTAAGACAGCTGAAAGAAGAGCTCATTAATTCTTTTTCCATTTATAAATGTCACTAAAGGTTTTAACACACTAGAAAAATGAACAGCTGCTCCCTTGTTAAAACAATAAATGACTCATTTCTCTTTACACGTAACATGTAACATTTGAAAAGATTACTGAGTGAGTCAGATGCAGACACCACGATTTGACATTTAAGATGATTCCTTAGTAGCTGGCAATTTTATAAAGCCTTTTTGCTTGAGAAGTTGTATTTATTTATTTATTTGGTGGTACTGGGGTTCCTGGAAGCCCTTCTACCTCCGGTCTACACTCCCAGACCTATTTTTACATTTTTATTTGGAAACAGGGTCTCCTAAGCCAGCGCGCGGGGCTGGCTTCGAACCTGCAAGATCCTCCTGTCTCTGCCTCCCAAGCGCGGGGATTACAAGCGTGCACCACTACGCCCGGCCTGAGAAGTTGTATTTAAACAATATTTATGACAGCTTTTTATTTGTGACTCCTTATTATAGGTTACAATAACTTCATCTCTTAAAGCATGGAAATCCTTTTCCACTTTAAGAAGCCCATTTCAGACTTTTTTTTTTTGGTGGTACTGGGGTTCCTGGAAGCCCTTCTACCTCTGGACTACACTCCCAGACACCTATTTTTTATATTTTTATTTGGAAACAGGGTCTCTTAAGCCAGTGCGGCTGGCTTCGCACCAGCGCGATCCTCCTGTCTCCGCCTCCCAAGCTCAGGAATTACAAAAGTGTGCGCCACCACGCCTGGCTCTGTTCATTGATTTTTTTTTTTTTTTTTTTTTTTGGTGGTACTGAGGGTGGAACCCAGGGGCTTCCTACCTCCGGGCTATACTCCTAGACTTGTTTTATATTTTATTTGGAAACAGGGTCTCACTAAGTTGCTGAAAGCCTAAGGAGCTGAGGCTGGCTTCGTACCTGTGTGATCCTCCTGTCTCAGCCTCTCAAGTGTGGGTATTACAGCGTGCGCCACCATGCCCAGCTGTTAATTGATTTTTTTTTTTTTTTTTTTGGTGGTACTGGGGTTCCTGGAAACCCTTCTACCTCTGGGCTACACTCCCAGACCTATTTTTATACTTTTTTAAATTTGGAAACAGGGTCTCTTAAGCCAGCACTGCTGTCTTCAAACCTGCATGATCCTTCTGTCTCCGCCTCCCAAGTGCGGGGATTACAAGCGTGCGCCACCACGCCCGGCTGTTCATTGATTTTTAATACACTCAGGGTACACTAGGTTGTATGTACAGCGTCTGTCTATGGTTGTGTGCATAGTTGCATATGTTTTGGTTGGCTTTGTTTTACTACTTGTACATCTCATCAGCATGGGTTGGGAGAAGCTGGTAGGGGGTGTGTGAGTGATTTTTTAGATGACTCATATTTAAGTGTTTTTACACATTCATTCCTTTCCCACTAGAGAAAGAGGGTTCCTTTGGCTAATTCCAATTATTCTGTACAAAGCTTTTTACTGAAGCAATAGACAAAAATACTGAATAATGCTAAAGAGGTCGCCATTTTGTTTTTATTTTTATTTTTTTGCGGTAATGGGAATGGAATCCAAGGGTATTCTACCTCTGAGTTACACCCCAGCCCAATTTTTTTTTTTTTTTAAATTTTGAAACAGAGTCTCACTGAATTGCAAAGGACCTCACTAAGTAGCTGAGGCTGTCCATAAACTGCGATCCTTCTGTCTCAGTCTCCAAATGCTGGGATTACAAGCGTTTACCACCATGCCCGGCTCACCAAATTTTATATAGCTAAAAAAATCAGAAAAATAATGTACTATTTTTGAAAACTTCAAAAAATGTTTCAATGAATACAAACAGGGAGAAAGTAAATAATTGAAAGAATCTACTTTCTTATGAAATAAATGCATTCTTGCCCAAAACATATCAAAATTATCTACAAACTAGTATCCAAAATGACTAGTTTGGATGCTACAGAGGTCGATACTTTTATACAGTTATACTTTTTAGTTTTTATAAAAATGATACCCTAAAAATGGCATTTAAGGAATGTAATTTGTATTTTAGCTTACATTTAGTTATCTGATAATATATTTAAATCATATTTTTGTTAAGAAAGAAATTCTTTGATTATTCCAAAAGAATAGCCTTATTTTTAAAATAATACCTTCAAAACAATAAATAGTGCTGCACAAATTCTTTATTAAACCCAACATGATACAATCATTTAATATTTGACAACTAATATTTTACAATTATTACATACAAAATAAACATTTATAAACCAGATACATTTCGATTACAATTTAAAGTATAACTTTTAGAAAACTGGCAGTTTTCTAAAAATGTTTTTCCTTAATCACTAACAAACTTTTTTTTCTTAAAAGGTTTAAATATAAAAGCTGTAAATATAAAACCTATTCAATGATTTATAGCAGGGAACTATTGTCTTTAATCTTGAGATATCTTTAAATAGAATCCAGCTCAACTCAAGATCAACTAATTACTTCCCAAAGTCCCTGCAGTGTGAATCCATCCTTCAATTTCTCTATTGCAAGCCCCAGTTCTTCTGAAAATACAGGTTCACGATCTTGTTGCTTTTTGGGAGGTAAGAGGATGAGATGGGAATAGAGAAGGTAGGCAAGGAAAGGGAAAAAAAATAGGTTTCACATAAGTTTGTGAATGCTAAATGTTGGAAAATAGAAAGTTTAAAAAGTATACTCTATGTAAAATTTCCTTACCTTATTGCCATCAGCAAAATAAGCCTATAAGACAAAGAAAATTATATTTTATGTATTTGACATGAAATAGATCAGTGGGCTAAGGAACAGGTAATTAATTTGCAGAAATGATGTTGCAACTATTTCATATTCTCTTATTGTATGTTGAATGATTTTCCCATCTATTTCTATAATGCTGGCATAAAATTTATTTCTTCTGTCAATTAGTATTAATGTCTATAAGAGTTATGCGTTAAGCTCTACTAATGTGCCTTAAAATTAATGTAGGATTAGCTTTGTTAACTTGAAAGGAAATAAAAAGAGTGATGCTGGCAAAACAAAACAAAGCAATCAGTACTTCAATGTGTCAGCAAATGCATAGAGTGGGAAGTAGTTGTAGTTTATAATTAAACATTTTACACTGATTCCACACATTTGAAAGCATCTGTTACCAGAGAGGTATTCTGGTCACATTCATCGGCCACAGCATAAAGAAAGTATTACTATGCTGGGTGTGGTGACACACGTTTATAATCCCAGCATTTGAGAGGCTGAGACAGGGGAATCATGGTTCACGGCCAGCCTCAGGTACTTGGTGAGGCCTTTGGCAAATTAGTGAGACCTTGTTTCAAAATAAAGAATGAAAAAATAGGGCTGGGAGATGTAGCTTAGAGGTAGAATGCCCCTGGGTTCCATCCCCAATATTGCAACAAAACAAAACACAAAAAACAAAGAAAGCATTACTGTTATATTGGTTATTAATTAATAATACCAATTTGGAAAGGGAGTTTCTCATTCAAATATATATATATATATATCCCTTTAAAATACATAAATTAAAATTATAAAGATTAATTATGGAAAGTATATATTTTATTTATTTATTGGTGGTACTGGGGGTAGAACCCAAGGGCTTTTCTACCTCTGGGCTATACTCCCAGACTTATTTTATACTTTATTTGAAAACAGGGTCTCACTAAGTTGCTGAGAGCCTCACTCAGTAGCTGAGGCTGGCTTAGAATCCCAAGCACTGCGATTACAAGCGTGGGCCACCACGCCTGGCGAAAGTATAGATTTTATTTTATTTTATTTATTTATTTTTTATGGGACTGGGGATGGAACCCAAGGATATTCGATCTCCAACCTATACCCCCTGCCCTATTTTTTATTCTTTATTTTGAAACCAGGTCTCACTGAGTTGCAGAGGGCCTCACTAAGTAGCTGAGGCAGTCTGCTAACCGCTATCCTCGAGTTTCAGCCTCCCAAATGCTGGGATTAGGAGTGTGTGCCACCACGACGCCTGGCTTGAAAGTATAGATTTTTTTTTTTTTTTTTTTTTTTTTGTGGTACTGGGGGTGAGGCTCTCTAACTCCGGGCTATACTCCGAGACCTTTTTTATATTTTATTTGGAAACAGGTTCTCACTAAGTTGCTAAAAGCCTCACTAAGTAGCTGAGGCTGGCTTTGAACCCGTGCGATCCTCCTGTCTCAGCCTCCCAAGCAGGTTTGAGGACAGCCTCAGCAATAACTTAGCGAGACTCTCAGCAACCTAGTAAGACTCTTTTTCAAAATAAAAAATAAAAAGGGCTGATATGTATCTCAGACGTAGATTGTCCCTGGATTCATTCTCCAGTACCAAAATAAAAAAGTATTGTCACAAAAGAAATTCCCCACTTAAGAAAAAATTATCCCCAAGTCAGGCGTGGTGGCCCATATTGATAATCCCAGCATTTGGGAGGCTGAGACGGGAGGATCGCGGTTCGTAGCCAGTCTCAGCTACTTAGTGAGGCCCTTTGCTACTCAGTGAGACCCTGTATCAAAATAAAGAATAAAAAATAGGGCTGGGGGTGTGGCTCAGAAGTAGAATGCCCATGGGTTCCATCCCCAGTACTGAAAAAAAAAAAAAAAAAAAACAACCAAAAAACCCTCGATCCACACATGGTGGCATGTGTCTGATCCCAGTACTTGGGAGGCTGAGATAATGGATCACAGGTTCAGGGCCATCCTTGGCAACTTAGCAAGACCCTGTTTCAATATAAAAAAGAAAAAGGGATAGGGAGTACCTTGGAGGTAGAAATCCCCTGGGTTCAATTTCCAGGACAAAATAAATAATCCTCAAATTCACGTCAAAAAAGTCTCTGAGTTCACTAGGGATGGAGGAGCCCATCTTAATTCTAGTGCTTGGAAGGCTAACACAGGAGGGTCACAGGTTCAAGGACAGCTTCATCAACTTGGTGAGACTCTCAGTAACCTAGTAAGACCCTGTCTCAAAACAAAAAATAAAAAAGGCTGGGGGCCGGGTGTGGTGGCGCACTCTTGTAATCCCTGTGCTTGGGAGGCGGAGCCAGGAGGATTGTGCAGGTTTGAAGCCAGCCGCGCTGGCTTAAGAGACCCTGTTTAAAAAAAAAAGGCTGGGGATGCATCTTGGAGGTAAAACCCCTCTGGGTTCAATGCCCAGTACCACAAAAAACCAAAACCAAAACAAGGTCTCATGTTCTACAGTGTTTTACACACACTATTATTTAAGTAAGCATGACTCAGATACAAAACATAAGAAACTTAGTAGTCCTCCTTTGGGTTGCTCACCACAAAAGCATCCGTGTGATCATCAGAGTCTATTTCTACATCATCTTGAACTTGTTCAACTGTCAGAGCTTCAAGGGGCTGTGGCTAAAAAAAGACAACAAATGTCAAAATGTATCAGAGACAAAACAATTTTAGAAAATGTATTGTCAGAGCTGTAAACTTATAAAAGGACAACACAATTATAACCACTCAACTCTTATAAAAAAGTCACTGTATAATTTATCTTCTATTAAAACTAACTTCAGTAATTCAATTAGTTGGTTAAACTTTAAGCTGTTAAATCTGAGGTTAATATAAAAATTATAATGAAAAATTTACATATTTATTTATTTTGTGGTACTGGGGTTCCTGGAAGCCCTACTACCTCTGGGTTACACTCCCAGACCTATTTTTTATATTTTTATTTGGAAACAGGGTCTCTTAAGCCAGCGCGGCTGGCTTCGAACCTGCGTGATCCTCCTGTTTCTGCCTCCCAACTGTGGGGATTACAAGCGTGCGCCACCACACCCGGCATATGGAATATTCTAAAGGTGAAGCCAAACAAAATATAGTGCCGATATTTACTGTGTTTAGTTTTCAAACATTTGGGTATCTTTATAATACTAGGTACTATGACAGTACTACCAAAGGCATAAAATCCCTGCTCTTACCCACAAAAGGTTTACAATCTTCTGAGAGTTGAGAGAAAATAAAATTATTAGATTGAATCATATGAAATTGCCACTCGTAAGAAATGGCCAAATATTAACTATCATATGGTTCAGTGTACGTAAACTGGCTGTAACAAATGCAGTATTTATTATAAGAGTTTAGCAGTAGCAGGACTCTGGCCTTGTGAAATTTTCATGAAGAAAAGGCTGGCATATGGCCGGGCGTGGTGGCGCATGCTTGTAATCCCCGCGCTTGGGAGGCGGAGACAGGAGGATCGCGCAGGTTCGAAGCCAGCTGCACTGACATAAGAGACCCTGTTTAAAAAATATAAAAATAGGTCTGGGAGTGTAGCCCGGAGGTAAAAGGGCTTCCAGGAACCCCAGTACCACCAAAAAAAAAAAAAAAAAAAAAGAAAAAAAAAAAGGCTGGCATATGATCTGAGCCTTTAAGAAGAAGAGGGTGGTCTCCGTGAGGCAGGGTTAGGGGAGAGGGTTCTCCTGGCAGCATCAGCAAAGGAGGGAAATGACAGGCTGTGGCTGAAGGACGAGGAGAGCGTGCTCAGGAGGAAGAGGAGCAGGGCTTCCGTCCTGAACAACCCCAGGGAGCAACACACCAAAGTCAAGGTGAACAATGTGCATGGGCTGAACAATGAGAGACAGTGGCTTCGTAGATAAGGTGGGAAACGCAGATTAGGGTCTACCGAGATTCCTTAAAGGCAGCCCAAATAATCTGAACTTTTTTTTTTTTTTTGCAGGTCTGGGATGGAACCCAGGGTCATTCGACCTCCAAGCTACACCCCCAGCCCTATTTTTTATTCTTTATTTTGAAACAGGGTCTCACTGAGTTGCAAAGGGCCTAAGTAGCTGAGGCTGGCTGCAAACTGCGATCCTCCTGTCTCAGCCTCCCAAAAGCTGGGATTTCAAGCGTGTGCCACCATGCCCGGCCAATTTGAACTTTTTAAAGAGGGGAAGTGATGTTTGTGGAGAAGTACATTGCTTGCCAGGAAGTGATCTAATCCCCTAATCTGAGGATAGCCTCAGTGCTTCACCCATATTCACAGCCCTATGACTGTACAGGTAAACTGACATATGGAAGCCGCAGTTTTCTTGACTGTGAGATGGGCACCGTGGAGAGGATTAAGGGACATGATGCACATGAAGCTCTCAGAGCAGTGACTGGCCAGCACTGTGGATGTCCACAGGTAATCCACAGCCCCAAACTGTGGCTATTCAGAAGAGCCTAGCAAGTGCGACTTGACTGCTGTAAATACAGTCATTCTACCAATAGACAAGGCCAGTGGCTTCGTGGAGGTCATTACAGTGGAGGACACAGATCAGTGTTATCATAATCATAAAGGAAGTAGGGGGTGATGGGGAAGGGTTGCTATTTTAAAAGGGCAGACGCCGGGTGTGGTGGAGCACGCTTGTAATCCCCGGTGCTTGAGAGGCAGAGACGGATTGTGCAGGTTCAAAACCAGCCACGCTGGCTTGAGAGACCCTGTTTCCAAATAAAAAATTATAAAAATGGGTCTCGGAGTGTAGCCTGGAAGTAGAAAGAAGGGTTTCCAGGAACCCCAGTACCACCAAAAAAAAAAAATGGTCAGGAAGACCTCTCTGAAGACTTCAGATGGCAGAGAGACGGGCCTGCCATGAGGGAAAGAGCTACGTGGCTAGATATCAGCATGTACTAGAGGGGAGAAGAGGAGAACCGACAGGTAGAGAGAATGGCAGGGGAAGTAGCCTATCGAGCATAATTTTGGGAGAGAGGGTTTCTTCATTTTATAATGAAGTTGAAGCTCAGATGTGCCTAGGACCACAAACAAAAGGGGAAACTAGGATTAGAAATCAGGTTTCAAGAACCATCCTTCTTCCATAACATCATTCCCTAAGCAATAATAACAGTAGTAACTGCAGTTAGAATGGAAAGAAATAGAAACAGAGAAGAGACTGGCATTACTGATGCAATGTTTAAATAATGATGGTGGGGGGGATGGAGGCAAATTCCAAGGTTTTGAGCACAACTAACTTTAACAATGCTGGAAAAAAAGGATAAGTCAGCAGGATTTTTTTTCCCCCCAGTAGCGTTGGGATGTAAACCGAGACATTCTGCTTCCAAGCTATGTCCCAGACCTATTTTATTTTATTTTTATTTTTTGTGGGTCTGGGGATGGAATACAGGGGCTCCGAACTACATCCCAGCCCTCTTTTTTATTCTTTATTTTGAAACAGGGTCTCACTGAGTTGCAAAGGGCCTCACTAAGTAGCGGAGGCTGTCCTTGACCTGCGATCCTCCTGTCTCAGCTTCCTAAATGCTGGGATTACAAGCGTGTGCCACCACGCCTGGCTATTTTTTTATTTGGAGATAGGGTCTTGCTAATTTGCTGAGAACCTTGCTGAGTTGTTGAGGTTGACTTTGTATCTGTGATCCTCCTGTCTCAGCCTTCCAAGTTCTGGGACTACAGCATGTGTCATCATGCCCAGCCAGGATACTGCTTTGTGAGGGAAAAAAAAAAAAAAAAAGATGAGGCCACTTTTAGGCATGCCAAGTTTGAGATGCTCATTTTAGGCCTGGTGCATCTTACTTACCTGGATAGTTACTTGCTTACCTAAATTACAAAGGTAAACTCTGAAATAAGAAATTCAGTTTACATTATTTAGAATCCTCATCTATGTGACAATATTCACAAGGATCTGGAACCAAAATGAGCTGAGTATGTCAGGATCAGAAAGATGATTTGTTAGCCATCTGTAACGGTTCAAGATCCGGAAGCTGGAGGAGCAGGTGCTGTTACTGAGGAATCCACGAAGAGCCTGAAGGGTAGGATGCTTGCTGAAGCCAGAGGGTGTGACTCTGGAGCCACTCTCTGCCTGCTTCCTGGTCCCCTCTGCTCCCAAGATGGAGTCCAAGGGCAGAGAGAGAAGATGGCTGTGGCGTGGCTCCACAGGCTGAGCGCCCCTCTAGTGCACAGTGACGGCGCCAGCACGGCTCCAGAGAGCCAGGGGAGCTGCGGCACGGTGGTCAGGGATGGGACCAGGGTGAGCCAAAGGAGCCAATGGCGCCTCTGACAGAACGAACAGTGACCGAGCCTGTGATGGAGTGGATGGCAGAGGGCACCAGAGAGGGTGGACGGACACCAGTGGCAGATCCAGAGACCAGGATCCCAGCGGAGAGGCCAGCCGAGCCAAACGAGGGCTGATGTGGTTGGAGAGCAGGGACTGGCGTGGCAAGCAGAAATCATATGGAAGGCAAAGAACAGATGTATGGGCATGGAATGCAAAACATTTCAAAATGAGCTGGTTGTGGTGGCACATGCCTAGAGTCCCAGCTACTCAAGAGGCAAAGGCAGGAGGATTGGTTGAGCACAGGAGTTTGAGACCTGCTTGAGCAATGTAAGATTCCATCTCAAAAAAAAAATTTCTTTTTCCAAAGCCATGATGGCAGAGGCACTGTTCAAGAGGAAAGGACAGAGACATAGTGATGGAGCGACTCCTGGGGGTGCTGGTCTGCAGGCAGCGGGGGTGCAATGGCATCCAGGAGGTCTATAATGTTTGTCCATGCGGTGGGGGGCACAGGAAGTATATGCTGACAGAGTGAAAGACTCAGGCCTGTCTGCATCAGAGGAGCTGCACGTGGAGACTTCTCTGGATAGGCTGCTCCCCTAAGGGTAGGTATGAAGGAATGAGGATGAAGCAGCCTGTTAGAAGACAGGCAACAGTCACCAATTAAAGATGGTCCAGGGGCCACACTCACTTGAGGAGTCTGTATATTCATCATGTTAACAGTTTCAAGTTACGTGGTACGCAAAGCCAGGTGTAGTGGTGCATGCCTGTAATCCCAGTATGTGGGAGGCCGTGACAGGAGGATTACAGGTTCGTGACCAGCCTCAGCAACTTAGCGAGGATGCCAGCAACTTAGTGAGACCCTGTTTCCAAATAAAAACTAATATAGGGCTTGGAACTGGGCACAGTGGTGCATGTCTGTAATCCCAGTACCTGGGAGGCTGGGATGGGATAATTAGAGGTTCATGGCAGCAACTTAGTGATGCCCTCCACAACTTAGTGAGTCCCTGCTTCCAAATAAAAAGTAAAATTGGGCTGGTGGTACAAGTTGGAGGTAGATTGCCCCTGGGGGTTCAATCCCCAGTAAAACACACACACACACACACACACACACACACACACACACACACACACACGGTTTCACATATTGAACAGATTACCTTTTCTTCCATTTCATAATCTACTCCAAATATAGGACTGGCAGAATAGACTTTGTGAAGTGAATTGATTTCCTTAACTGATTCTTGTAGTTTTTCCACGGGGTCTATTTTAAAGCCAAGAACATATCCTCCACTCTACAAGAAGAAATAAAAAAGAAAAGAGCCTGAGTATGTGTATATACAGTATATGATAAACTACAGCTCTGATGATCTTTATTTTAGAGCACAACATGCAAGTTTATTTTTAAAAACAAACTCCTTACTTTAAAATCAAAAGTAAAAAGCACGTATAGAAGTAAAGAGTACAGGATCCCCTCATGTAGTCATCATGGAGCTCCAAGCAACAGCAACAGGTGGCCGAGGCTGCTTCATCTTTTCTCTTCCCTGAACTTCTATCCTCCCACCCAATCACACAGGATTATCCTGAAGCATACCCAAATATCACATGATTTCACTTATAAATATGAGCTGATCTTTCAAAATTACAAAAAGCTACACTGTAGATGGTGAAGGCAAAGGGAACTAAGTTTTTTAGAGTTACACCTTCAAAAAACATAGACTACACATGAGAAGAAGTGGCCTGAGGCTATCTCCTTAAAGAATTAGGAAAACTTTATTATTATAGGTTGTTAGGAGTATCAAAAAATTAAGTAGCATACTGTAATAGGTAAGAACACATGCTTGAGTTGACAGCACATGTGTCTGGATTCTACAACTAATTTACTAACAGTATGATTCTGGGAGACTTACTTTTCTTAACCCTTTTTTTTCTGCATGTGGTACTGGGGATTGAACCCAGGGGCATTCTACCTCTAATCTATGCCCTCACCCCTATTTTATTTTTTATTTTGAAACAGAGTCTCACTAAGTTACTCTGCCCTGGCCCTGGAACCTGAGATCCTCCTGTCTCAGCCTTCCAAGATTACATGCATGTGCCACTGTGAATGGTTTTCCTTAACCTACCTAAGCCTCGATGTTCTAACCATAAAATGCTTATCAAGTTGTATTAAATAAGATAAATACACACACACACACACACACACACACACACACACGTCCATATGTCCATATATATATAGCTTGGTACAGTTTTTGGAACATAATAAGTACTCAATAAATGGTAGTCTAAGCAATGGGAAAGGGGTGAGTTGTTTTAGAAGTTAGAAGTGATTTTTTTGCCAGGCGTGGCGGCGCATGCTTGTAATCCCTGCACTTGGGAGGCGGAGAGAGCAGATCACGCAGGTTCAAAGCCAGCCTCTCTGGCTTAAGAGACCCTGTTTCCAAGTAAAATATAAAATAGGTCTGGGAGTGTAGCCCGGAGGTAGAAGGGTTCCATCCCTAGTACCACCAAAAAAGGTTCCATCCCCAGTACCACCAAGAAAAAAAAAAAAAGTTAGAAGTGATTTTATAACTTCCTTTTGTGTGGGGGGAGTACTAGGGAGAACCCAGGGACTCAGCATGCTAGGAAAGCACTGAGCTATATGACCAGCCCATCTAACCCACTTTTTTTTTTTGTGTGTGTGTGGGTCTGGGGATGGAACCCAGGGGCATTTGACCTCCGAGCTATACCCCCTGCCCTATTTTTTATTCTTTATTTTGAAACCGGGTCTCACTGAGTTGCAGAGGGCCTCACTAAGTATCTGACGCTGTCCTCGAACCACGATCCTCCGGTCTCAGCCTCCCAAATGCCGGGATTACAAGTGTGCGCCACCAAGCCCAGCCCATCTAACCCACTTTAAAAAATATATTTTAAAATATTTTATTAAAGTAATTATAAGCTGAGCATGATGGCTCAGATCTATAATCCCAGTACTTGGGAGGCTGAGGCAGGAGGATCACAAGTTCAAGACCAGGCTGTAGCACTTAGCAAGACTTTCAGAAACCTCTTAGAGAGACCTATTTCAAAATAATAAAAAAAATAAAGTTGGGTGTAGTGGCGCACACTTGTAATCCCTGCGCTTGGGAAGCAGAGACAGGAGGATCGCGCAGGTTCGAAGCCAGCCACACTGGCTTGAGACTCTGTTTCCAAATAAAAATATAAAATAGGTCTGGGAGTGTAGCCCGGAGGTAGAAGGGTTTCCAGGAACCCCAGTACCACACACACACACAAAATATATAAATATATAATATATATATATATATATTATATATATAAATAAATAAAAAGGGCTGGGGGTATAGTTCAGAGGTAGAATGCCCCTGGGTTCAATCCTCAGGACCACAAATAAAAAATAAAAAAATAAATGTAGCTCTGAAAAAACATGACCTAATGGAGATGTAGCAGTTTAAAATTAGATACAGTATAATCAGTGTTTGGGAATATAAAATCTTAGAGTATTCATGTATGATTCTATATATATCTGTGTTTTTGAAAGTCTTATGAATCAATCAGTTCTGCAATCAAAATCCAGCCCCAGCACTTCAGCTGAGAAACCATAGACAAAGTCCTAACTTCTCCAGAAAAATAGTAACTATATCAGAGTTGTAGACTAAGGAAATATATGAAAGTGTTTAGCACAGTGACTCGATCTAATTAAGTAAGCGAGTCAGGTACTATGGCACATGTCTGTCATTCCAGCTACCTGTGTGCTGAGACAGAATAGCAAGTTCAAGGCCAGCTGGACAGCTTAGTGAGATCTTGTCTCAAAATGAAAAAAAGTTGGAGATGTAGCTCATTGGTAGAACACCGCTGGGTTTGATCTCCAGAACCACAAACAAAAAATAAAAATAATCACAATGATAATAATGATATATCTGTCCAATAAAAAAAACACAGGCAAAGCTGGGCATGGTGGTATACACTTTAATCTTACTACTTGGGAGGCTGACACAGGATGATCGTAGTTTCATGAACAGCCTCAGCTACTTAATGAGGCCCTCTGCAATTTAGTGAGACTGTGTTTCAAAATAAAGAATAAAAAATAAGCTGGGCATGGTGGTGCACACTTGTAATCCCAGCATTTGGGAGGCTGAGACCAGAGGATCGTGGTTCACGGACAGCCTCAGCTACTTAGTGAGGCCCTCTGCAACTCAGTGAGACCCTGTTTCAAAATAAAGGATAAAAATTGGGCAGGAGGTGTAGCTCGGAGGTCGAATGCCCCTGGATTCCATCCCTAGACCTGCAAAAAAAAAAAAAAAAAAAAAAAAAGGAATAAAAAATAGGGCTGGGGGTGTATCTCAGAGGTAAAATTCCTCTGTGTTGCAACCCCAGTTTTGAAAAAAGAAACAAACAAACAAACAAACAAATATGAAGTGTATTCAGACACTTTCCATACCTTCATATTATCTTCATTAGCTAATATTCTTTTTGGATGTAAACTTCTAACTATATATAAATAAAAGTAAAAACCTAGGCCATCATATAATTTTTTAAATCTACCAAAGGTTAATAAAAATGTAAAATAATCTTACCTGTTGAGAGCTTTCTATGACAAGAGCTAAACCAAATTTTGAATCTCTAATCTTTATTGAACGCTAGATAAAAAAAGAAAAAATGCATGTTTTTATTATATGATAGTAATGACTCTTTAATACAAGTTTTTAAGTTTTTGTAAAAAACAACTTTCATAGTCTAAAAAACAGAATTCTCTCCTTTCCTTTATTAAAAACAGAGCGTGAAACCAGGTGTGGTGGTGAACACTTGTAATCCCAGCATTCGGGAGGCTTAGACTGGAGGATTGCGGTTTGCGGATAGCCTCAGCTACTTAATGAATAAAAAATAGGGCTGGGAGTGTAGTCAGAGGTAGAATGCCCCTGGGTTCTATCCCCAGTACCGCAAAAAAAAAAACAAAAAACAAACCCAAACAACAACAACAAAAACAACAACAACAACAACATATACCGAGAGAGAGAGAGAGACAGAGAGAGAAAGACAGACAGACAGACTGAGAGAGAAAGAGAGAGAGAGACAGAGAGACAGAGAGAGACACACACACACACACACACAGAGAGAGAGAGAGAGAGAGAGAGAGAGAGAGAGAGAGAGAGAGAGAGAAAGAGAAAGAGAGAGAAAAAGAGAAGAGAGAAGAAAGATATCAAATAAATGAACCATGACCATATTGAAAATTTGTGGCAAACTTAGAAGGCAGTATAAAGAAGACATCTCGCCGGGCGTGGTGGTGCACGCTTGTAATCCCCGCGCTTGGGAGGCTGAGACAGGAGGATCGCGACAGGTTCAAGGACAGCCTCAGCAAGTAGTGAGACCCTCAGCAACCTAGCAGACCCTGTTTCCAAATAAATAAAATTGGTCTGGGGGTGTAGCTTGGAGGTAAGATGCCTCTGTACTACACACACACACACACACACACACACACACACACACACACACCACACAATTATCTAACTCAAATATTCCTCACTTCAGAGAGTCAACTGTCTTGAATATTTTACACAAAAGGCCAATAATCTTTTACTTATGATAAACCAATGTCCTGTGTGTGTGTGTGTGTGTGTGTGTGTGTGTGTGTGTATGTGTGTGTTTGTGAGTGGTGTTGGGGACTGAACTCAGGGGCACTCTAATCACAGAGTTACATTCCCAGATCTTTCTATTTTGAACCAGGGTCTCACTAAATTGTCAGGGCTGGCCTTGATCCTGTGATCCTCCTGTCTCAGCCTCCCAAGTACTGGGATTATAGGCATGGGCCACTGAGCCCAACTAGTGAACCCATGACTTTAGTGATTCCTAAGGCTGGATTAGTTTAAAATTCATGTGTGCAGCTGGGTGTGGTGGTGCATGCTTGTAATCCCAGCACTTGGAAGGCTGAGTCAGGAGGATTGCAGATTTGAAGTCAGCCTTAGGTACTTAGTGAGGCCCTATTTCAAAAATAAAGAATAAAAAATAGGGCTAGGCGTGTAGCTCAGAGGTAGAATGCCCCCGGGTTCAATCCCCAGTATCACACACACACACACACAAAAATCATATGTGCCTCTGTTTCTCATATTGTAGGTGACTAAATGCAAAAAAAAAAAAAAAAACAAAAACCCTTTCCATTTTTTTTTCATAAAGTAGGTTTATGGTCATTCATCATTAGCCACGAAGGAAGACTGGGACAGATCACGTGTAACTGACATTAGCTGGTAAGTGATGTGAGGATGACAGTCATCAGCAGGAAAGGTCGGCGACTGAGTAATGGAGCCTGTACAAAGACACGCAAAATGTACTTGCTGGCTGGAAAAGGGAGAACCATGAAGGCCCTTATGTTGTGACAGCCCCCAGCCCGGAGGTGAAGCCTCTATGGCAGGTGATGGCATGTCACGCTTCCATCTGGTGGAAAGATGAGAAGGTGAAAGATTGAGTAAAAGAGACAGACAGACAGAAAGGCTGGCTGGCTTTAAAAGTAACTCGCATGAAAACTTGCCCTTTCACCATGATTTTACATCCCAACAGGAAGACACAGTCCCAGTTCAAACCATATAACACTTGCGCCCTGGTTGTCATCCAGTAATCTAACCAGGTGGCGCAGGCTGATAAAAGAGAAGGGGGAGGAGTTTATACATAAAGAGCTGAAGTTAGACTCTGGCTACGCAGTGACCAACTGTGCTGAGATCATATTGCAGGCTGATTGGGCCAGGCTGAACTCATCCCAGAGGCCATAGCTGACAACCCTTTTCTTAAATAACAAAAAATATCTTACTTAAGGAGCAGAAATCACAAGGCTGTTTACCACTCAGTGATTATTCAGGGCCACAGAGGATAGGTTGAGTGAGATACAACACATGTAAGTACAATATAACCAACAATAAAATGATTTTCATCTTATCAAATTTTTTGATTTTCTGTTTATGCACTGCTTTCCTCTACCAGACTGAAAGCTCCTTGAAGGTAAGGTTTATTTTCTATTTTTTTTGTGTGTGTGTGTGGTGCTGGGGACTGAACCCAGGGGCATTCTACGAAGCTATATCCCAGCCCTCTCTTACTTTCTGTTTTGGAAACAGGGTCTCCTTAAGTTGCTAGGAGCCTCAATAAGTTGCTGTGGCTGGCTCTGAACCTGTAATCCTCCTGTCTCAGCTTCCCAAGTACTGAGATTACAAGTGTGAGCCACCATTACCAGCTTGCATATTGGTTTATGATTTTTATGCTTGTACCTCTAGTACCTAACACATGGTAAGTGCCCAATATTTGGCAAATGAATGATCAGGTATTTTAAAGTAACTCAGAAATCAAACACTTTAGCAAATATTTTTTGCAAAGAATTGTCCTTCTCTTAGGCCAACAATTCTCTCTCTCTCTCTCTCTCTCTCTCTCTCTCTCTCTCTCTCTCTCTTTTTTTTTTTTTGGTGGCACTGGGGGTGAACCCAGGGGCTTTTCTAATTTCGGGATATACTCCCAGACCTATTTTATACTTTATTTGGAAACAGGGTCTCACTAAGTTGCTGAGATCCTCACTGTCTCAGCCTCCTAAGTGCTGGGATTACAAGCGTGCGCCAACACACCCGACTCAACAATTCTTTTTTAAAAAATGTTATTTTCTGCCAGGTATGGTGGCACACATCTATGATCCCAGAACTTGGAACTTGGGAGGCTAAGACAGAAGGATCACAGGTTTGAGGCCAACCTCAGCAATTTAGCAAGACTGTTTAAAAATAAAAAATGAAATCCAGGTGTGGATGTAGCTCAGGGGTAGAATTTCCCTGCGTTCAATTCCCAGTACCATAAAAGAAAACAAATGAACAAATAAGCCCTTACTCTACATGGTAACTATTTAAATTTTTAGAATTAAGCATAATTATTTTAATAGCAGTTGATAATGATGTTGTTTTCTTTGAATATAAGTACAATTGAGTCTTTCTATGTTTAAATTGTATATTATCAACAAAAAAGTATGTTCGCATCAGCTTGTAATCCCAATACTTGAGAGACTGAGAAGGAGGATCACACAGGTTCAAAGCCAGCCTCACCTACTTAGTGAGGCTATCAGCAACTTTTCTCCAAATAAAATATAAAATAGGTCTGAGTGTGTAGCCTGGAGGTAGAAAGCACCTGGGTTCCATTCCCAGTACAAAAAAATAAAAAGAAAAAAGAAAGAAAGAGAAAAATAAATGTCCATAGGTTCAGGTTTTATAATCCCAGTTACCTGGGGAAGCCAAGACAGGAGAATTTGGGATTAGTTGCCAACCTTATCAATTTAGCAAGGCCCTCTGCAATTTAGTGACTCCCTGTTTCAAACTAAAAAATAATGAAAAAATAGGGCTGGAGTGTATTTCAGAGGCAGAATGCCCCTGGGTTCAATCTCCAGTACTG
This sequence comes from Muscardinus avellanarius, assembly GCF_963383645.1. Classification (NCBI taxonomy): domain Eukaryota; kingdom Metazoa; phylum Chordata; class Mammalia; order Rodentia; family Gliridae; genus Muscardinus; species Muscardinus avellanarius. The sequence goes on from NC_137787.1 coordinate 66,308,000, forward strand.
TATTAAAAAAAAAGTATGTTCCTAGCTAATAACTACAAACATGTAAAAAGGGAAAGAGAACAAACACATCTTATCCTATTTAACTGTTAAACAGAATTTTTTTATTCTATATTTGAATAAGGTCACCAAAATCCATGTACTTACTATTTGCAGATAAGGTATACTGACATTAAAACTGTCATTCATATTTGCATGCCATACAATTCTCACATTGGTAATAAAAAAAGTCCCCAAATTTCCCTGTAAAAAAGAGTATAGAGAGATAAATCAATGATAATTTGTTTAAATATCTATCCTTTATTTTTTAAACACCAGAATAATTCTCAGTGGATTAATGCCAATACTGAGTATTGTGGGGTATCAGTGACTCCATCACTCACTGGAGGGCGATATAATGAGATGTCTGGGAGCTAGAATCTGGAATCAGTAATCATTAAATCACCGGCAGAGTCTAAACATCAAGACATCAGTAGAACCGGGTGTGGTGGCACATGCTTGTAATCCCAGTACTTGAGAGACTAAGAGAGGAAGATTGCAGGTCTGAAGCCAGCCTCAGCACCTTAGGTTCTCAGCAACTTAGTGAAACCCTGTTTCTAAATAAAAAATAAAATAGGTCTGGGGGTGTACCCTGGAGGTAGAAAGCCCCTGAGTTCCACTCTCAGTACAAAACAAGAAAAGAAAGAAAAGAAAAGAAAAGAAAAGAAAAGAAAAGAAAAGAAAAGAAGTGGCGCACCCTTGGTACCCTTGTAACCAGCATTTGGGAGGCTGAGACAGGAGGATCCCAGTTCGCGGACAGCCTCAGATACTTAGTGAGGCCCTTTGCAAATCAGTGAGACCCTGATTCAAACTAAAGAATAAAAAATAGGGCTGAGAGTGTAGCTTAGAGGTAAAATGCCCCTGGGTTCGATTCTCAGTACCGGAAAAAGAAAGAAAGGAAGGAAGGAAGGAAGGAAATAAATCAGTATAGTTGTCTGACCATTGGTAAATTTCCTCTTGGTGTATTTGGTCAAATATAAAAAATGATTTGATTAAATAATGCATGTTAATAAAGCTCTTAGCACAGTGCCTGGCACACAGTACAAATTTCACAAGTATTAGATGTTATTGTTAGATTTTAGGGAAGCTGCAAATAAAGAAAAAGACTCTTGAAGCCATTGCGCTGTCCCTAAGGCTGGAGTGAGACTTCACAACCTAAGCAGGTGGGCTGGCTTTCCCTGGACAGATTCTTCACAGGAGAAACATGAAACCAGTACATCTGGGAGTGGGACACATGTACAGAAGGGTACTGACTACAAAGTGCTAGCCTGCCAGTTTCTAAGTGATCTTGTAACTTCCATAGAAAAGACTGTTTTCCTTTCTTACAGTTATTATTCACAATCTGAGAAAATCTGGGTGTTGTGGCACATACCTCTAATCCTAGTACTTGGGGGGTTGAGACAGGAAGATCACAGGTTTGAGGCCAACCTTAGCAACTTAATGAGATCTTGTTTCAAAATAAAATTTTTTTAAAAGGGCCGAGGGTGTATCTCAGAGGCAGAATGCTCCTGGGTTCAATCCTCAGTACCAATAAAAAAGGGGGAAAAAAAAGCCACCAAATGAGTTATATGAGGACTTCCGGGAAGATGGCGACCGAGAAAAGAGGGGCTTAAGAGTCCCGCTAACAACCAATCTCCATTACCACAAAAAGAGCGCCTTTCATAGCCAGAAAACACCATCACCAGAAAAACAAAAAAACCCACCAGGCTCCAGAGAGAAAGTGGACTGAGAACAGAGCTCAGGGCCACAGAGGAGACACACGCGCCCGAGGACGCGGCAGCAGCGCCATACTGCCGGCGGCAGCGGCGAACTCAGCGGACGGCTACAGCAAGCCAGGAGAGCCGCTGCGGAACAGCCAGGCGGGATCTTTCAGCGCAGAGAGCATTTAAAGCTCCCAGTGGCTGAGCTCAGCACACGCTGCAGGGATTCAGAGTGGAAATCAAAACCAGAGAAGAAAAAATACGCCAGCCTCATGGCCGAGGGCGTGGCAGAGGTGCCATATTGCCACCGGCGGCGGCAGCAGCAGTGAATTCACCGAGTCCAGTACAGCTACATCTGCGTACTCAAGAACAGTGAGTCAAATTGCGGGCCACAGAGGAGAAATCGCAGTATTGGGCCTCCTGGGACTTGACCCAGTGAGGGAGTGGTGGTGGCAGAGATATCACACCATAGGAGAACGTGCAACCTGGCACCCCCCATAGTTTAAAGCAGCCTCTATCGACTCCCTGGGTCGGAGACTCTGTGATACAACCCAGTAAAGGAGTAGTGGGGTCTGAGATAATACAGACTCGAGATCCAGAGCACCTTAAGTGAAGCCATAGTGACCCAAGGGAAGAACCCAGAGAAGGCACAAACCTCTGAAATCATGGGAAAGAGGAATAACACTGGAGCAATGAATGTGCACAACCCCACAACATCAGAACCTGATAAAACAGAAAATCAGAGATTTCTAGAAGATCAAATCAGGAAAATAACTGTAGAAATAATAGAGGTGCTTCGAAAAGAACTCAGAGAGAGCCAAAGAGAGATAAAGGATGCAATTAATGAAGTAAAGGCCTCAATTCAAAGCACAAACAACCGATTAGACCACATGGGGAACAGAATCTCGCTCTTAGAAGATGAGCAATCCAAAAATGAATGCATAGTTTCTAATCTAGAAAAAAATATCCAACAGCAGGAATCTGACATTGAAGAAATATGGGCCCATCTTAAGATAGCTAACCTAAGAATAATTGGAATAGAGGAGGGAAAAGAAAGTGATACCAAAGGGATCAACAATCTCTTCAAGGAAGTAATAGCAGAAAATTTTCCAAATATAGAGCAAGAGGTTGATACACAGATCCAGGAAACTTATAGAACTCCCTTTAGACAGGATCGGAGAAGAGGATCCCCACGCCATATAATTGTCAAAATGACCAATGTGGAAGCCAAGCAGAGAATCTTAAAGGCAACAAAAACAAAGGGCCAAGTGACATTCAGAGGCAAACCAATTAGAATCACTCCAGACTTCCCAAACCAAGTCATGAGAGCCAGAAGGGCTTGGAGTAACATATTCCAAACTCTGAAAGAAAACAACTTCCAGCCAAAAATTTCCTATCCAGCAAAACTTTCTATCAAATTAGATGGAGAAATAAGAAGCTTCCATGACAAACAGAAACTGAAGGAATTTATGTCTTCAAAACCAGCGCTAGAGAAAATACTCAAAGAGATTAACTACAAAGAAGAAATAGGTAACACTCACCAGAACCAGAGAAACAAGAGTTTCCATCCAACAGACAACTAAGATTGGTTATCTGTGGAGATTCATTATTTATGTTAGTCTTTTACCTATCTCTAAGTTGTATTGTTTGCCTTTTTTGTTGTTAATTTTTAGGATTTCTAGTTGGAATATTAATATACCTTCAGATATAGCATTTGGAAATATTTTATCCAATTCTATTAGTAACTTTTAACTCTGTTTACATTGTCTTTGGATATACAATATTTTCTTTTATTTTTTAGGGAGTTTGTATATTCTTCTGTTGCCTGTGCCATTGAAATCATATCCAAGAAATCACTGCCAATTTCAATGTTGTGAGGTTTTATGACCCAGATTTTCTCCTAAAAGTTTATAGTCTTAAGATTTATATTTAGGTCTTTTATCTATTTTGAGTTAATACTTGTATATGGGATTAGGTAAAGGTCCAATTTTATTCTTTTCCATGTAATTATTATTTTTCAACAATATTTAGTTAAAAGATTATTATTTCCACCACCAAATGTTCGTGGAAACCTTGTCAAAAATAACTTGACAATATAGGGAAGAATTTAGCTCTAGGCTTGTATTTAACTCCAATGGTCTATATATCTGCCTTTAGAACAGTACTACACTGTTTCAATTATTGTAGCTTTATATGGTTTGAAATCAGAAAATATATATCTGCTAGCTTTGTTCTTTTTCAAGATCGTTTTGGGTATCTAGAATTCATATTCCATATTAGGATAGATTTTTTTCTGAAAAATAAATATATAAATATATGATAGTTTCACCTAAAAAAACAGAAAAAAATATGCTCTAGTAAGAAAGAAAGCAAAAAGAAATATTGAAATGCTATCTTTAAATCATCAAACGCTTGGTATCAGACAAATGAAACTGTTATGTGAGATTATCATTTTTAATTTTGGATAAATTGCTATAATACTAGATGTCAACCACTAAGCCAAGCATGGGAAGGGGGGATGGGGAGAGAATGGGGTGGGGATCGGGTGGGGGCTGACTGGGCGATGTGTGCATGTATGTCTACAAAAGTTTGTATCCCACTATGATGTATGAATACAGTGCACCAATAAAATAAAATTAAAAAAAAACCAAAAAAACAAATGAGTTATATGCTTAGTTCCCTAAAGACTGTATTAAAAGCTTTCTGTGTCTGTCCACACCACGGTTCTCTTCCATTAGCCTATGTTAACCAGGGGTAGAGATTAGTGTAGCATAGAGGGGAGGCATGGCTCTGGGATGAACTATACACCTGAGGCCACTTAACTCTTGGGGCTCGATTGTCTCATCTGAGTAAAGAGGGAATAAACGACATGGTCTCAAAAGCCCATTCCAGCTCTCATTCTATACAGAACAAAAGTTGCTGGAAAGAGCACAAAACCATAAATCAGAATACAATTTCATATCAAGGGCTACAAAGTTACCAAGAGCTATAATGTAATTTAACAATCAGAGTTGAGTGAATATACAAACTCAATGATGAATGGAAAAATTATTACCAAAACCCAGTCTCCAAAGGTTCATTGTTCTTTGCACAATACCTGGTCACTGGATAAATTCCATACTCCATTGATTTTGTCATATACATGTTCTTGTGGTAATAATCTTAGCTGCTTGTTTTGAATCAGTGCACTTCTCAATTTAAAATCACGATACATTTTAGAAGTTTCATATGCTCTATAAAAAATAACAAAGACCAGTCCAAGGTAGAATCATGATTTTCTCAGGTTATGTTTATATACCTACTAAAATGTGTAGTTGTTAGTATTTATGTACATCACTCAATTAATTAATTATTATAGTGAATTAAGTGTTTTGTCAATAAGGCTTGGTAATTACAGTTTTTTGTTAATTTACACATTTCATTTCAGTGACCTATTCCTTTCTTCATTTCTTTATTTCAGTCTAATGTATCACGGTTCTTTTAGAATAAATAGAAGCCCAATTACTTTTCTCACTGTGACTTGTAAACTAGCTTGCACCTACCTTTGTACAAAAAAATAGAATTGAATACCAGTTGTATAGAAGATTCTGGGGGAAGAGGGGAAGAAGAGGAAGAAAGATAAGAGGAGGAAGACGGACTGAAAGAATAAAATATTTATTATTCTGTTTTTTTTCCATGTCTCCCTATTGACAAATAATACCTTAGAAATTCTGATTAAGCCATGTGTGGTGGCACACGCTTGTAATCCCCATGCTTGGTGAGCGGAGACAGGAGGATTGCGCAGGTTTGAAGCCAGCCTCTGTGGCTTAATAGACCCTGATTCCAAATAAAATATAAAATAGGTCTGGGAGTATAGCCCAGATGTAGAAGGGTTCCATCCCCAGTACCACCAAAAAAAAAAAAAAATTCTGACTAATTTTGATTAGTTAATTCTAATTATTTTATCTTCTGGTGCTGGGTGTTGAACCCAGGAGCAGTCTACCTTGGAGCTACACCCCTAGTCCAGTTTATTTTTTATTTTGAAACATGGTCTCACTAAGTTGCTGAAGCTGGCTTCAAACCTACAATCCTCCTGTCTCAGTTTCCCAAGTACTGTGACTATAGGCATTCACCATGTCTGGCTCACTAATTCTAATTTTAGTCCACATGAAAACAGGATAATTTACCCAGTTAACAAAAATAAAGAGCTTTCTTAGCCTTAATAGTACATAACCCACTTTTTTTTTTTTTTTTTACGGTACTGGGGATGGAACCCAGGGGTATTCTACCTCTGAGCTACACTCCCAGCCCTATTTATTTATTTTTTGGTGGTACTGGGGTTCCTGGAAAATCTTCTATCTCTGGGCTACCCTCTCAGACCTTTTTATACTTTTTATTTGGAAGCAGGGTCTCTTAAGCCAGAGCGGCTTGCTTTGAACCTGCGTGATCCTCCTGTTTCCAACTCCCAAGTGTGGGGATTACAAGTGTGTGCCACCACGCCTGGCGCAGCCCTATTTTTAATTCTTTATTTTAAGAGAACCACGATCCTCCTGTCTTGCTTCTCAAATGCAGAGATTACAAGCCTGCACCACCATACCCAGCTATAACCCACTTTTTTTTTTTTTTAATGGTACTGGGGATGGAACCCAGGGGCCTTCTACCTCCAGGCTACATTCCCAGACCTATTTTATATTTTTTATTTGGAAACAGGGTCTCTAAAAGCCAGAGGAGGCTGGCTTCGAACTTACACGATCCTCCTGTCTCAGCCTCCCAAGCGAGGAGATTACAAGCGTGTGCCACCATGCCCAGCTATAACCCACTCTTTTTTTTTTTTTTTTTTTTTTTTGGTGGTACTGGGGTTCCTGGAAGCCCTTCTACCTCCGGGCTACACTCCCAGACCTATTTTTTATACTTTTTTAAAATTTGGAAACAGGGTCTCTTAAGCCAGTGCGGCTGGCTTTCAACCTGCATGATCCTCCTGTCTCTACCTCCCAAGTGCAGGGATTACAAACCTGTGCCACCACGCCCGGCTATAACCCACTTTGTTATAATTATTTTCTTATCTTGTGATACTGAAGATTAAATCTCAGGTCTTGGGAAAGTACTCTACCACTGAGCTAAATTACCAGCCCATAATATTCATTCTTAAATTCTGATTTTCAATTTAATTAGCATTTCAAATATGTAAATTGTGAAAGAGGGAGATTAGAGCATTCTGCCTATAAATCTTAATTTCCTTTAGTGCTATCATCAGTGTGTTACCAGTAGAAAATATGAAAGCTATTTTTGCTATAAATTATTCTTGGGGAAGGCTGGGCACAGTGGTGTGCGCCTATAATCCCAGTACTTAGATGGCCAAGACAGGAGAAGAGAATTGCAGGTTTGCAGCCAGCCTCAGCAATTTATGGAGGCCTCAGCAACTTAGTGAGATCCTGTTCCGAAATAAAAAATAGAATAGGGCTGGAGCTATAGTTCAGTTAAAATGTCCCTGGGTTCAATACCCAGTACCACACACACAAAAAAAACTTTGGGGGGAATGCATAACATTTTTTATACTATTAAAGAAAAGTAGCTTCCATGTTTTCTTCATACACAATTTAAAGCTTTTCATTTCATAGTACTTCTTAGGTAAAGTGAAATAAAGGACTAAGGTTTAAGTATATGCCTAAGAAAACTAAAAAAACACAGTTTACATAAAAACCCATACACAAATGTTCACAGCAGCAGTAGTCATAACAGCTAAAAAGTAGAAATAACCAACTGTCCATCGACTGATGAATGGTAAAGATACGATGGCATATTAGTCATACGAAGGACTGAAGTGCTATTGACACATGTACAGCGTGCATGGAGCTTGAAAACATTATGTGAGTGAAAGAAGTCGGACATAAAAGGCCACATCTAATATGATTTCCTTTCTATGAAATGTCCAGTGCAGGCAAATCTATAGAGACAGTAAAGAAATTCGTAGTTGCCAGAGGCTTGGGGAAGAGGGAATGAGGAGTGACTGCTGTGGCTATGGGGTTTCTTTTTAGAGTGGTACAAATATTATAGAATTGGATAATGATGATAATTGCACAACTCTGTAAATATCCTAAAACTACCAAACTTATATGTTAAAATAATAAATTTTATGTTAGGTAAAGTTTTACTTCATGTGAATTATATACTGATAAAATTATACTATTATATAGATCATAATATCAACAAAATTAAAAAATACACTAGGAAACTAAGAAATATTTGCAACATATATAGCAGATAAAAGCATAGTTTAGAAATTTGCAATAGAAAAACAAAACAGTCAAAAAATATGCAATATATGAAAATTTTCAACATTACTAGTAATGAAAAAAATACATACTAAAAAGCCAGGCGTGGTGGTGCACCCCTGGGATCCCAGGACTGGGAGGCTGAAACAGGAGGATCGCAGGTTCACGGCCACTTTCAGCAAGTGAGACTCTCATCAACCTAGCAAGACCTTGTTTCAAGAAAAATAAAATAAAATAGGGCTAGGGGTGTAGCTTGGAGGTAGAATGTCCCTGGGTTCTATCCCCAGGACTGCAAAACAACAAGAACAAATTAAACAATTATATGTCCTATTTTCTTAGCCAAGATTTAAAAAAAATCAGAGCAGATAGGGATTTTTTTTCTTCTTCTTTTTGCAGTACTGGAAATAGAACCCAGGGGCAATCTACCTCCAAGCTACACCCCCAGCCCTAGTTTTTATTCTTAATTTTGAAACAAAGTCTCACTGAGTTGCAAAGAGCCTCACTAAGTAGCTGAGGCTGTCCATGAACCCAGATCCCCCTGTCTCAGTCTCCCAAATGTTGGGATTACAAGGTGTGTGCCACCACGCCCAGTGATAGGGATGATTTTTTTTTTTTTAATTAAAAAGAACTGGGGTAGCAGGGCATGGAGGCGCACACCTGTAATCCCCACACTTGGGAGTCGGAGACAGCAGGATCACGCAGGTTTGAAGCCAGCCGCGCACTGGCTTAGGAGACCCTGTTTCCAAATAAAAATATAAAATAGGTCTGGGAGTGTAGCCCGGAGGTAGAAGGGCTTCCAAGAACCCCAGTACCACCAAAAAAAAAAAAAAAAAAAAAAAAAAAAGAACTGGGGTAGTGAAAAGAAAAGGATTTAGCAAACAACAACAAAAAAACACTCTTTAGGAAAAATACCCAAATATGCCCATTTCTTTTATAAAAATGACTTTTTAATTAATTAACTGAATTATCCAATTTATCTATTTATTTTTTTTTTTGAGGGTCTGGGGATGGAACCCAGAGGCATTTGACCTCTGAGCTGCACCCCCTGCCCATTTTTTATTCTTTATTTTGAAACCGGGTCTCACTGAGTTGCAGAGGCCCTCACTAAGTAGCTGAGGCTGTCCGCGAACCACGATCCTCCAGGTCTCAGCCTCCTGAATGCTGGGATTACAAGCGTGCGCCACCACGCCAGGCTGAATTATCCAATTTATCAACAGTGAATAAATTTTCTATTTCACTTTATCTGCCTTGGTATCTAATTAATAGAACCTTTAGTATAAATGTTTATGAGTTTAGGGCCAGGCATGGTGGCACACGCTTGTAATCCCCGCGCTTGGGAGGCTGAGACAGGAGGATCTCACAGGTTCGAAGCCAGCCTCAGCTACTTAGTGAGGCTCTCAGCAACTTAGTGAGACCCTGTTTCCAAATAAAGTATAAAAAAATAGGTCTGGGAGTATAGCCCGGAGGTAGAAAGCCTCTGGGTTCCACCCCCAGTACCACCAAAAAAAAAGAAAGAAAAAAAATGTTTATGAGTTTAGTAGTCTTACAAGTTTTATAAATTTCTTCAAAGTGCTTATTAAATAACAATGAAATGTGTTTTTCTAAATATCTTCAGTATATTTGCAATAAAGTTGGGAAGAAGATAGTGTTATACTTCTAAACTCTATCCTCTAAACCCTAGTATCACAGAATTACTTTTAAATGTTCAACAATCCATAAAGTATTACTATACCTGTATACTGCAATCACAGAAGTAAAAAGTCTAGGACTTCCAGGAACCAAATTTGTAAATATAAATTCAAAGCGAGTACTGTTACATTTTGTTAGTATATAAAGAGCTTCAGTTTGGCCTCGCAATTTCTGTAAGGAAAAATTCATTTACAGGTTTAGATTTGAAGAGCAATTCCTCATTTAAAGTCAAAATAAAAATTAACTTCATATGTAATATTTTACTACATGTATATATTTCAATATGATTTTTAGACTTACAGAGTGAGCAGTCCTTGTTGTAATATTCAATATGCAGTTGTAACCGATAGCTAAAATTCAAAACCAAAGAATTTAAGCATCTATGATACAGTAAACTGAGAAAAAATACTTTTGAAAAAATAATGTGTATGAAACTTCAAACAGTTCTAAAAATTAAACAGAAATACAACTATTTAAAATTTTTATAAAAATTAAATATTTAGATTAAATAATAAACTAGAGAGTCAATGTATTTATTTGAGTAAACAAAAGCATATATAACATGGGAAAAAAGATATCTGTTTTTCGGAAAACTATACAAAATTATTTGCTAAAAATTTTAGCACTACTATATTAAAAGAAAAAGTCCAGCTATCTAATCTGAAATAGATAATTTTTTGTGTGTATGGTATTGACGATTGAACCCAGGGGCAGTCTACCTTCAAGTTACACCCCAAGCCCAACTTTATTTGGAAACAGGATCTCATTATTTATTTATTTCATATTTGGATATAGCATCTCGTTAGGTTGATGAGAGTCTCACTACTTGTTGAGGCTGTCCTCAAATCTTTGATCCTCCTGTCTTAGCCTCCCAAGGACTAGGATTACAGGTGTGTGCCACCACACCCAGCTTGAAATAGTTTTAAAAAATAGATGAAGCAAATTTTATTTTTTTATTTTTTGCAGGTCTGGGAATGGAACCCAGGGGCATTCGACCTCTGAGCTACACCCGCTGCCCTATTTTGCCCTATTTCTTTATTTTGAAACAGGGTCTCACTAAGTTGTGGAGGGCCTCACTAAGTAGTAGCTGAAGCCATCCGCGAACCGCGATCCTCCTGTCTCAGCCTCCTGAATGCTGGGATTACAGGCATGTGCCAACACGCCTGGCTTTACATGAAGCAAATTAAACACAACAATGAAAAATATGTTTTTATTAGAGCTTAGATCTTCCTTTTTTTGGTGGTGGTACTGGGGTGGAACCCAGGGCCTTTTTTACCTCCAGGCTATACTCCCAGAACTATTTTTTATACTTTATTTGGAAACAGGGTCTCACTAAGTTGCTGAGCGCCTCACTAAGTAGCTGAGGTTGGCTTTGAACCTGTGCGATCTCCTGTCTCAGCCTCCCAAGAGCTGGGACTACAAGCATGCGCCACCACGCCCAGCTTAGATCTTCCTTTTTTGAGAATTTCTAGAAATAGATTATATAGCAAGTTGTCAAAGATAAGCAAAAAACAAAGGTAAAAAAATTTATAAAAGTCCTAATCTCCTGTATATCTAAGATATAGAATAGACAGACTGAAAAATAAGATCATCTTTTGCAGATGATGTAGTTTGTGTTCAGTCCAGGATTTCTGAGGTTTTTATCAATTTCAGATTCTCACATATACCATGGTCTAGCTCTTTTTGTTCGGCTTGGTATCAAAAGCTACCATCCAAGTTCTCTGACAAAAGCATTTTCCTTAGAGTTTCATCTTACAAGGATACTTACAAAGATTGATTCTGGGTAATGCCAAGGAGTGCCAGATAATTCTTAAGTTTGTTACCAAGAGTCTACCTATAAGCAAACAAATAAAAATTGATTAGCTTAAATAGGAGTTAGACATAGAACTTCTTACTCAGTATCAGCAGCAACATCTATGGGTGTTTTTCCTACATACCTATTCTATATAAAGTATTACGCTATTTAATTCAGAATCACAGAGAAACAAATCTGAGCATTATAGAAAAAACAAAGGTATTTACTGTCAATAGCTTGGTTTGACTCATATTGACTGAGGAGAGAATTGTGTAACAGTTTTTTGTTGCATTAGAAGGTATTCTGGGCTGGGTGTGGTGGCGCACGCTTGTAATCCCTGCACTTGGGAGGCGGAGACAGGAGAATCGCGCAGGTTTGAAGCCAGCCGTGCTGGCTTAAGAGACCCTGTTTCCAAATAAAAAAGTATAAAATAGGTCTGGGAGTGTAGCCTTGGAGGTAGAAGGGCTTCCAGGAACCCCAGTACCACCAAACAAATAAAATAAAATAGAAGGTATTCTGGGCCAGGTATGGTGGTACATGCCTATAATTCCAGCCACTCAGGAGGTTGAGACAGAAGAATTGCAGGTTTGAAGACAACCTGTGCAACTTATTGAGACTCTGTCTCAAAATTTAAAAAATGATAAGGAGCCGGGCGTGGTGGCGCATGCTTGTAATCCCCGCGCTTGGGAGGCAGAGACAGGAGGATCACGCAGGTTCGAAGCCAGCCGCGCGCGCTGGCTTAGGAGACCCTGTTTCCAAATAAAAATGTAAAAATAGGTCTGGGAGTGTAGCCTGGAGGTAGAAGGGCTTCCAGGAACCCCAGTACCACCAAAAAAAAAAAAAAAAAAAAAAGAAAAAGAAAAGGGTTGGGAGTATAGCTAAGTGGTAGAGAGCCCTGGGTTCAATCTCCAGTACCCCCTCCAAAAAAAAGTACAAGATAATATAATTTTTTCAAAGAACTCTCATGTATACACTAATCCAAACCTCTGTTATCCTTTGGGATATCAGATTTGTTTACCAAAGGACTTAGTTACAAGGGTAAGGGTGGGGTTTGAGGAACCACAGGTGATCCAGGAGACCTGCTGCCAGTCCAGACCCAAAGGGACAAGAAGAGGGATCAGTTAACACAATCTGGAATGAACAAGAGTCCTATAGAGCTCACTGCTTTGAGAGGAGAGACGCAGGCAGCCTCTTAGTGGGAAAGAAGCCAGAGAATAAATACCGAGACCACGCACTCAGGCCTCCCTTTGATCTTCTGCCATGGCCCTTCCAAACAGAAGCCAGAGTGCACAGGAGCCCTTTGATGTAGGCGTGTAAGTCATCTTCCCAGGGTAAGGGGGAAAGGGTGGAGAAAAGTGCTGGAAAGACAAACACAAGACAGTGGCACAGGCAAGAAACACTGGACAAACTAGAAGCTCTTTGGTGCTACACCAAGAAATTTAGTTAGATCTATTAGCAATAAAGGCAGTGGAGTTTAGGATTGGAAATGAGAAGACTGAAGATTTTTGAGAAGAGAATAATGTAATGCTAGCAATTTAAGAAGCAGTGTAGGCAGTTTGGTTTATCACTTAGCTACTGAGATATTGGAATAGTTAACTAACCTCTCTGTTCCTCAGTTACCTCATCTGAAAAACACACAGAATAGGAATCCATATTTTTAATTTTTGCTATTAAAGGGACTATGCATATTATATAAAAGCTCCAGAATGGCAAATGAAAAATAACAAACATTCAAATGTTTAGTAACTATTATTATTTTTTTGGTACTGGGGATGGAAGCCAGGGGCATTCTACCTCTGAGCTACAACCCCAGCCCTATTTTTTGGTCTTTTTATTTTTTGAAACAGGGTCTCTGAGTTGCAAAGAGCCTCACTAAGTAGCTGAGGCTGTCTGCGAAACCGTGATCCTCTGGTCTCCGCCTCCTGAATGCTGGGATTACAAGCATGTGCCACCTTGCCTGGCCAACACAGCAGTTTTTAAAGGATACATTAAATATAAGCTACAGAAAAACTTGCATGTGATTTCTTTCAGATTGAGTAAATATGTGTGTGTGTGTGTGTGTGTGTGTGTGTATATATGTGTATGAATATATATATAAACCCAGTACCTTTTTATTAAATCTTATCATGAAATATGTATCTCATTTACAATCAGTTTTCATCTTAGAAAATTCTAAATATTGTCTGCCTCCTTTTTAAAAATTGGTGGTACACGCCTGTAATCCCAGTACTTAGGAAGTTAGGACAGAGGGATCCTGGGTTTCAGGCCAGCATGTGGTAACTTTGTGAGACTGTTTTAAAATAAAAAACAGAATGGGCTAGGGGTCTAGCTCAGAGTTAGAATTTGTCTGGGTTCATGCACACACGCACACCCATGCACGCATGCACAAACTGATTGTGCTAGCTTTATATTAACACGTTTTTTTACCTGGCTAGACATTTCTTTTTCTTTTTTTTTTTTTTTTTTTTTTGCGGGTCTGGGGATGGAACCCAGGGGCATTTGACCTCCGAGCTACAACCCCTGCCCTATTTTTTATTCTTTATTTTGGTGATACTGGGGTTCCTGGAAGCCCTTCTACCTCCGGGCTACACTCCCAGACCTATTTTTTTTTTTTTTTGAAACAGGGTCTCTTAAGCCAGCGCAGCTGGCTTTGAACCAGCGCGATCCTCCTGTCTCCGCCTCCCAAGCTCGGGGATTACAAGCATGTACCACCAATCCCGGCTTTATTCTTTATTTTGAAACTGGGTCTCACTGAGTTGCAGAAGTTCTCACTAAGTAGCTGAGGCTGTCCATGAACTGTGATCCTCCAGGTCTCAGCCTCCCAAATGCTGGGATTACACGCGTGTGCCACCACGCCCGGCTTGGCTAGACATTTCTACCTCATAAAACAAACAAAATTAATGGAACTCGTTCTGATTTTTATTTAAATGTTTATTAGATTATTTTATTATTTTATTTTTTATTTTTTGCAGATCTGGGGATAGAACCCAGGGGCATTTGACCTCCAAGCTACATCCCCTGCCTTATTTTTTTTATGCTGTATTTTATTTTATTTTATTTTTGGTGGTACTGGGGGTGAAACCCAGAGGCTTTCTACCTCTGGGCTATACTCCCAGCCCTATTTTATATTTTATTTGGAAACAGTGTCTTACTAAGTTCCTGAGAGCCTCACTAAGTAGCTGAGGTTGGCTTTGAACCTGTGCGATCCTCCTGTCTCAGCCTCCCAAGCACAGGGATTACAAGCGTGTGCCACCATACCCAGCTTATTCTTTATTTTGAAACAGGGTCTCACTAAGTTGCAGAGGGCCTCACTGAGTAGCTAAGGCTGTCCGCAAACCACGATCCTATGGTCTCAGCTTCCCAAATGCTGGGATTAGAAGCGTGCACCACCACGCCTGGTTTATTAGATTATTTTAAAAGCAGAATACCAGCCGGGCATGGTGGCACACATTTATAATTGAGCATTTGGGAGGCTGAGACAGGAGGATTACCGTTCAAGGACAGCCTCAGCCACTTAGTGAGGCCCTTTGCAACTAAGTGACACTGTAGAATGCCCCTGGGTTCCATCCCCAGTACTGTAACCTCCCCACCAAAAAAACCTCAAAAAACAAAAAAGGCACAAGCCAAGATTTTTGTTTGCTGCTAGATCTTCATCCTTCATAGTTTATCCTTACCTGGGTCTAACTGAATCAGAAAAATTTCAGAAGTGTGATCCAAGCATTCCTTTAAAGATGGGCTTAGCTGGACATGGTGGTGCACACCTGTAACCCCAGTACTTGGGAGGCTGAGATAAGAGGATTGTAGGTTCGTGGCCAGCCTCTGCTACTTAGTGAACCTCTCCACAACTTAGTGAGACCCTGTTTGAAAATAAAGAATAAAAATTAGGGCTGGGGGTATAGCTTAGAGGTAGAATGGCCCTGGGTTCCATAGTACTGCAAAAAAATTAAAAAAAGAAAAGAAAAAGAAAAAAGACAGGACCAGCTGTTGACAGGATCTGCCTATAGCTGGTGGTGATAACAGGTTCCCTCAAAGAGAGGGGCTTAGTAGGACCTGCTGTTCACATACTACCCCATGCACACCAAAAGAATGGTTTGAGGAGTGGTGGCACACGATGATAATTCCAGGGATTCAGGAGGTTGAGACTGAGGATTGCCATGTTCAAGGCCAGCCTGGGCAACTTAGCAAGACCTTATCTCAAAATAAAAAGGGATGGGAATGTAATGCATTGGTAGAGTACCCCTGGGTTAAATTGCAAGTACAACAAAAAAGAAAGAGAAAGTGAGAGAGAGAGCGCCCACTAGAGCTAGCCAGAGAGACAGACAAAGATGAGAGGGGGGAGGGAGGGAAAGGGAGAAGGGAGAGAGAGGGAGAAGGGAGAGTGAGGGAGAAAGGAAGGACAGTCGTACTGAAGGGCTCTGAGAGGAAACAGCCAGCAGAAGGCTAGAGTGGCTCGTCCTGCCACAGGGTCATCGCCCAGGACACACTGATCTTTTGTGTGCATGAGTTGTGTTCCTTTTCCCCACTTCCTCTTTTCAGTAAAAGGTTAGTGCCTCTTCTACCTATGCTGCTTTTCCTGTAAAGATACTTTCAAAACATACAGAACCTCCACTCCCCATCTTTTTCTTCCCCTTGAAAAGCATTAATGAATCTTTCTGCGGATTGCTGGCTATTGGCTGCATGGACAGCTGCTCTATGCAGTCTGGACTTTAAGTTCTAGCCTTAGGGAAAGTGAGTCAGGAGGGACGCTAGAGTCCAGCTACAGCTGTTCCTCAGTGACACAGAAGACTCACAGGATTCTCCAGCACTTGACCTACAACTAGACTTCACAATACAGCACTAAATCTTCTCTCCACCTCTCGGTGTCAATCTTGGGTGACTGTGTGTTACTCCTAAATTTCTTGAAAGGAAACATTGCTCCAGGTACCACAGAAATGACCTACTCACGTACTACCTCATATTTTTATTTGAGGAGACAGATCTAAGGGTCCATGGACATTAAATAGGGGTCCTAGAGTTTTAACAGTTACGCTGGATAAAGGTGATGTCAGAACCAGGGCTTACTGATAGGCTGAACCTGGCTATAGGTTTAGTCACTACCCTTTTTGTATTTATTTATTTATTTTATTTATTTTTTTACTTTTTGCGGGTCTGGGGATGGAACCCAGAGGCATTTGACCTCTGAGCTACACACCCTGCCCTGTTTTTTTTTTTTAATTCTTTATTTTGAAACAGGGTCTCACTGAGTTGCAAAGGGCCTCACTAAGTAGTTGAGACTGTGTGCGAACTGCGATCCTCCAGTCTCAGCCTTCCAAATGCTGGGATTACAAGTGTGCACCACCACGCCTGGCTTTACCCTTCTTGTACTTAAGACAAGAAAACCCTGTGGATTTTTTTTTTTTTTTTGTGTGTGTGTGTGTGTGTGTTTGTGGTCCTGGGGATGAAATACAGGGGTCATCTACTTCCAGGCTATACCCCAAACCTATTTTATTTTATTTTTTGGAAATGGGGGTCTCAGTTGCTGAGAGCCTCACTAAGTTGCTGAGAACTCTGTGGATTTAGCTCTTCTATTCTTACAATTACATTTACAACTCAATTTATATGTTTCATATATTCTCCAGTTCATATGAATCAATATTCTAAAATTAAACCAGAAATATAAAATGTATTAGCAAATATACTCACCTCTGTCCCCATTATTTCCTTTGGTATCTTCAATTGAATCTAAGCAATCAATAAGGACTTCTCCAGGTCTTGTTTTCATTTGTCTAAAATAAATATAAAAGTTTTAGTGTTATAACTATATCTGCTTAAAATCTATTTGGGGAAGAAGAGACATATACATAAAACAGTTGACAATATAAATGATATAGCACAGATGTTCATGATTTTGAAAATAAGGTCTCCAAGAACCTCAGGAACCTAGAAATCAGTGAGGCCTGGAGTGACCAGGGCCGCTTAGAGTAAGCAAATACTAAAAGGATTAAGATTTGGAGAACTAAGAGGGGAAAGAGAGCCGGGCATGGTGGCGCATGCTTGTAATCCCAGCATTCAGGAGCTGAGACTGGAGGATCGCAGGTTTGCGGTCAGCCTCAGCTACTTAGTGAGGTCCTTTGTAACTCAATGAGACCCTGTTTCAAAATAAAGAATAAAAATTAGGGCTGGGGGTATAGTTCGAAGGTGGAATGCCCCGGGTGTTCCATCCCCAGTACCAAAAAAAAAAAAAAAAAAAAAGAAAAGAAAAGAAAGAAAGAAAGAAAGAGGACAGTCCATGGATAAAGAAAGACTAGGGCATGTGAGAGACTGGCCTGGCTGGGGAAGAAGAGGTATTGAGAGAGAGTGAGAGAAATAATATAGTTGGGTAACTTAGGAGGAAACAGATAAAAGAGAACCTTAAGTGCAGATCTGAGAGGTATGGAGCTTATTCTGTGGACAGTGGAGAACCCTGAGAAGTTTGTAAGTAGAGGAAAGGACAATGGGCAGTTATAGAAGGAATGGTTAAAGTTGTATGCAAGGCATTTTCAACAGTTGGCAAATAGATACATGAGACAAAAAGAAACGGAATGAAGAACAGCTTGCTGTCAGAATTCTAGAGTGTCAAAAATAAACAGAAATCCAAAGATAAACTAACAGGCTATCAGGTAGAGCTTTCTAATAAATTTGCCATGGCGGTAACTAAATTAGCTGCTGAGAATACCGATATGATCATAGCATTTCCCTGCTTAAAAGCCTCCCATGTCATCCAACTGCTTAGAAATTGAAGTCTAAAATTCTTGGCTAAAGCTAAGCAACCCTGCTACGCGTACCTCCAACCTCTCCCTGCTGCATACCCTGCCTTCTAGCTAATAAGGCGTATACCTCCAAGACTATGCTTCTCTTCCCACCCCCTTTCTTTCCTATAATACTCTTTCCCTGTCTACATTGACAAGGCTCTGCCTATCCTTCAAGGTCCAACTCAAATATTTTCTCTTCTTTGAGGCATTCCCCACACAGTGAATGGTTATGTTTCTGTTGCCCAGCTCTTTGTTCATTTTTTTTCCCAGAATAGTACCTCCTATATTTGTTGTAGTTGTCTATGTGTATCTCTGGCACTAGTATGGGGTAGGGGGTTATGAGTATCATTTCCTATCATTTTGGTATCTCTAGCTATCATCACATACTAAGCATACTGTTTAACAAATTGATATGCTCATGAAATGGATTTTGTTTGAAATATGAGCCTTTCCCAAGAATAAGAGAAAATGTCACAGAATGTATGCAATACATAATTAAGAGTTTTCAGTTTTACAAATTTCTTTTCCTCCCAACTCCCTCTTTTTTTTTTTTTTTTTTTTTTTGTACTGGGTATTGAACCCAGGAACATTCTAGCTCTGAGCTACACCCCTAGTCCTTTTTAAAAATTTGAAACAGGGTCTTAGTTGGGTGTGATGGTGCACACGTGTAATCTCAGTACTTGGGAAACTGAGACAGGAGGACTACAGGTTCAAGGACAGTCTCAACAAGTAGTAAGACTCTCATCAATCTAGTAAGACCCTGTTTCAAAATAAAAATAATATAAGGCTGGGAGTGTAGCTTAGAGATAGAATGCTCTTGGGTTCAATCCCAGTACCAAAAAGAAAAAAAAAAAGAGAAAGAAAAAAGAAAAGAAAGAGAAAAAGAAACAGGGTCTTGCTAAGCTGCTGAGAGTCCCACTAAATAGCTGAGACAGGCCTTGAACCTTCAATCCTTCTCTCTCAGCTTCTCAAGTACCAGCCCTTTTTTAAAAAATTAAAAAATTTTTGAAATAGAGTCTCACTAAATTGCTGAGGTTGGCCTTGACCATGCAATCCTCCTGTTTCAGGCTCCCGAGTATTGGGATTACAAGTGTGCCCCGCGGGCTGGTATTCTCTCAACTTCCAAAAGGATCTAACACCATGTTAGTCTTATTCAGCCGCAATAGAGCCTGAGAAATGTATAGATATTTCATTTTGCCACCTAAGCAGGTGCTGTTCATGTTAAGGCACAACAGGTGGCAAAGAAGTTCCACGTCTTTAATCTGGGAACACTAGTTTTAATATATTCAAACACTCCAATACTTAATTGACCGGTTGGGTGGTGGTGGTTGTTGTTTTTCCTGGACAGGATATTTCTAATCATCTTTAAAGCATCCTATTTTCCAAAAAGAGGGTTTCTGTTTGAGAGGCTCCAAAAGAGGGCTCCTCCTGATGTTTGGTGATTTAGATAAACTAAAGCTAACGGTGTACAAAAAGGTTATGTGTTTAGGAGTTTGGAAGAATGATCACTCTTCCCTACTCCGTCGTTTTATAAAGAAAACTCGAGAGAACGCTCAAGTCGTTTGTCTAAGGACCCATACTGTGTGTCATCATTCCAAACCTAGTTTCCGAACCCTGTTTTCCCTAATCCTAATCCCTGCTTTACGTCCCTTCCACCACACGAAACTGCAATCCCACGCCCTTTGGCATGGCACGCCGCCCATGCCCTGTCGAGTGGGCTCCGGCCGGGGTGCGCACTGCGATGGGTCGCTGGGCCGGGACCGAGCCCGTGCGATCCGGCCTCTTTCCTGCAGCGGCGCCCGCCTGCGGAGCCCGCAGCGGCCTGGCCAGTCCGGGGTCTCCCCAGAGCCGAACACCAGCGCAAACCTCCGTTATGTATATTTTACTACAATGCAGACAAAAGAGACGTCCACTGCTCATAGAAAATGAATAACAAGAACCGGGCACAGCGGCACCCTGCCGGTAACCCCAGTACTTGGGAGGCTGAGCCAGGAGGACGGTGGGTTCGAGGCAGGTCCCGCCCGTGTCCCGGATCCGCGCCGCGGCGCCCTCTGCAGGCCGCAAGTCCCCGCGGAGTCCCGGACACTCACTGCAAGGACACGTCGAAGCGGATATCCCGGTCCTCCCAGAGCACGTCCAGCACCGACATGGTGGCTGAGGCCCGCGCCCAGCACTCTCTGCCACGGAGGCCCAGCCGCGTCTCGCCGTCTCCAGAGCAACGGCGCGTCACTCACGATGTCTACGGCGAGCGTCGAGACCCAAGCTTCCGCGAGGCGGCGCGGGCGCGGTTTCCCCTGCACCTTCACCTCTTTAAGCCGATTTGAGATTGGGGGCAGGACCGGTGATTACTGCTGGGCGCGACCTTACTCATCCGATGTTCTTTAGCCACTCTACCTCTCCCGCTATTTCTGTACACCGTCAAGACATTTAGACTTAAAACTTCAAATTCCTTACCTGGGGCACTCAGGTCTCTAACCCCTCCCACCGCTGAACCAGACAGGCTCAGTCCATGGAGGGCCCCCTTTCAGGGTCTTTAACACAGTTTCTCCAGATCTCTGTGTGTCTGGCCCTTTATCACTTAAATGTCAACCTTAAATGTCAACAACCGTTGGCCCTGATCTTTCTGTCCCTCTGCCTGGAGCAAACCAAGGACACGTGCTGATATTCGCAGCTTCCAGCCATGCTTAGTACACCACAGGCACCATTAAATACTTTTCAAGTGATTCAAAGTGTCTTCCTTCTATTAACAATGACAATTCCTTAAATTAGTGGTTCATAAAAATTAATCTTGGGACCTCTGGGCATGTCCAAGATCTTTTAGGGGTTCCAAAAGGACAAATATATGCATAATACTGAGACATTATTTGCCTTTTTAATTCTTATTTAGTCAATAGTGTACAGTGGAATTTTCCAGAGGCTGTATTGTAACTGAATGTGGAATCAGATATAAGGATCCAGCTGTCACTTGTTAAGCCAAACATTTAAAAAATTGCAAAACTACAGTTTTTCTCTCCTCATATTTTTGGGAGAATATACTTATTTTTAAAAGGATATATATATGTAACGAGTTATATTTACCTTCCTTTCGTAGTTCTGGGGATATTGGACCCAGGGCCCCATGTATGCTAGACAAGGGCTCTACCACTGAGCCACACACACTTCAGCTCTATCAATACCTTATTCTTTCTTTCTCTTTGGTACTAGGGACTGAACCCAGATGACTTCTACCTCTGAGATACATTCACAGCACTTTTAGTTAGTTTTTGTTTTTAAAATAGGATCTTGCTAGGTTGCTAAGAGTCTCACTAAATTGTTGGGTTTGTTTTCAAACCTGCTATCCTCCTGTCTCAGCCTCCCAGGTACTGGGTTACAGGCTTATGCCTTCATGCCTAGCCCTACTATTACTTTTAAATGAATTAACAAAAATGTAAATATCTCAGCAAATATGAATAGGTATTACCTATATAAACAAAAGCTCTTTGGGGTCCTCAATAATGTTTTAAAGAGTATAATGGGGAAGCCGGGCGTGGTGACACAGGTTTGTAATCCCAGCACTTGGGAAACTGAGACAGGAGGATTGCACAGGTTCAAAGCCAGCCTCAGCTATTTAGTGAGGCTCTCAGCAACTTAGTGAGACCCTGTTTCCAAATAAAGTATAAAATTGGTCTGAGGATATAGCCTGGAGGTAGAAAAGCCCCTGGGTTCCACCCCAGTACCACACACACACACACACACACACACACACACACACACACACACAGAATAAAAATTATGGCTGGGGGCATAGTTCAAATGTAGAATGCCCTTGGGTTCCATCGCCAGTACCACCAGGAAAAAAGACTGGGGGTAGTTTGGAGGTAGGATGCCAAGGGGCTCAATCCCCAGTACTCCCCTCCCCCAAAATGTATTTAATGAGGTTCTGAGACCAAAAGTTTGGTAACTGTAGCTTTAAACTATTATCCGGTGTGTCGGAAGTACTGAGGATACTAATATGGAAGACTGTGAGGAGTTTTTCTCAGGGTGAAGAAGGCAGTGGAGACAAAGGGACAAGTCATGGACACACACTAAGATGGCCCCAGTGTCATGCCCTTGGATAGGCCCCTCCCACTGAATGCGCGGAACCTGTGATTGCTTCAGCCAACAGACTAGTGCGCAGATGATGGGTGTCATTCCCATGATGCTCAGTGCGCTCTGAGACTGTCCCAGGCGACTGAGGGAGAAGCCAGTGGCTAGGATAATGGACTGTGGCACCAGAGGCCTCAGTTCTCAGGAACTACCTCCTGCTAACTCTGAGTGAGCTTGAAAACAGATCTTTTCCCAGTTGAGCTTTTGATGAGGCTGCCATCCCAGAAAATAGATGGATTGCAGCTGGGTGAGACCCTGAAGCAGATAATGCAGTGCACTATGCCTGAGCTTCTGACCTACTGAAATGGTTAGATAATAAATCTTGTTTTGTAGCCGGGCGTGGTGGCGCACGCTTGTAATCCCAGTACTTGGGAGGCTAAGACAGGAGGATTGCACAGGTTCGAAGCCAGCCTCAGCAACCTAGTGAGACTCTGTTTCCAAATGAAATATAAAATAGGTCTGGGAGTGTAGCCCAGAGGTAGAAAGCCCCTGGATTCCAACCCCAGTACACACACACACACACACACACACACACACACACACACACACACACAAATGACCTTATTTTAAGCGGTTAAATTTGTGATAATTTCTCATGCAGCAAAGAAAACTAATAGAGTTGGGATTGGCTTTGGAACTGAGGAGTGGGTGAAGGTTTTCAGACCCAGCAAAATTCTACCTGCAGGAAGAAGGCTGATAAAGTGACTCACCTGTAAACACATGTTACCTTTCATAAAAAGCAATGATGACTCAGAGGATAGAACCAAAAGCCCAACATTTAGACTGAAAGCAAAAGGAGACTGTTTCCACATTTTAAAACTTAATTGAAGCTGGGTTTGGTGGCACAGTATTGTGATCCCAGTACTTGGAAGGCTGAGACAGGAGGACTACAGGTTCAAAGCCGGCCTCAGCAACTTAGTGAGACCCTATTTCCAAACAAAAATAAAATAAAAAATATATCGAGGGGTGTTGCCCTGAAGTAGTAGGCTCCTGGGTTCCATCTCCAGTACTACAAAAACAAAACAAAACAAAACTTTAATTGGTAAAAATCTAACATTTGCCTAGACAGATGTCAAAATTGTTATTCAAAGGTGACTTTTTTGTGTTGTTTCTTTGTTTTGTTTTGTTTTAAGCCATGTTGCAGGCTGTCCTTGAATTCCTAGGCTAAGTGATCCTTCTGCCTCAGCCTCCCAAGTAGCTGGAAATACAGGCATGTACTACCACACCCAGCTTCATGATTCATTATTATTTTCTGTTCCTCAACTTTACACTGGGATATTTTAAACTGTTTCCCTATGGAACATATATTATGAAGATATCTCTGAGCTGCACCCCTGCCCTATTTTATTTTTTACTTTGAAACAGGGTCTCACTAAACTGCCGAGGCTGGCCTTCAACCTGTGATCCTCCTGTCCCAGCCTTCCAAGTACTGGAATTACAGGCACGCACCACTATGCTCAGCAATATTCGCTTTTTAAATGTGTTGCATTCACAATAGATGTGCTTTTGCTCTGGCAGATGAGTCAATAATGTAGCATAAAAACTTAGCAGCAAATACGTAGAGGCGAATCCCAGGTATACTGGGGACAACAGTGGGTAGGATAGGAAAGAGAGGAAAGCTACGTTCTCATCACCTCATGTCCTCCTACCAAGATGCCTGTTCTTGTAGTAGCTGCAGCCCCTGTGTTGTGACACCACTCATGATGTGAGTAAGCACACCTCTTTTCTTCCCAGTGCGAATAGCGCCTGTGACTTCCCATCTGGCCAAGCTGGAACACACTACTGATTCCTAAATGGATCACCCCAGTTCCATTCAATGTATTGTCTCTAACTTTTATAAGGCAGAATTATCTTTATAACTACACTTATCCTTATCAGGCCAATTTGCCCTAGAATTGTAGCCTTACATTACTATACTTACCAGTGGCCAAGTATCCCGAACGCTGACTCAGGGCATATACCTTGTGCTTTTTCTTTTTTTCTCTTTTCCTTCCTTCATTCTCTCTCTCTCTCTCTCTCTCTCTCTCTCTCTCTCTCTCTCTCTCTCTTACTTTCTTTTTTCTTTCTTTCTTTCTTTCTTTCTTTGTATTGGAGATTGAACCCAGGGGAGTCCTACCTCTTTAACAACACCTATAGCCCAATTTTATAATGAAACAAGGCCTCGCTAAATTGCCAAGGCTGGCCTCGAACCTGAAATTCTCCTATCTTGGCCTCCCAAGTACTGGGAATACAGGCTTGTACCACCACACCTGGATCTTGGGCTTTTCTTTATGTTTTTCTCTTCCTATATATATTTTCTCCCACATCTAAATCTGTCAAACTACCAAGTTACAGTCCTAAATTCATATTCATGCTATGATTTCAACCTCTATTTAGAAAGTGAGCAGACCTTTCTATGTTGATCCTCACTGGAAAAATAACAGGCATTTTCTGTGGCGGCCACCCTACTAAAACTAAATATAGTCATTAATATCCAGGTTGTAGTAACATTGTATTATGTACATAGCATGGTCTCCATTTAAGCTGATCTATAGCACAGCTCCTATATATCTTCTGTATATCAGAAAAAGGAAAATGTCTATAATTATTTCTATTTTATTATTAGTCATTTAATAAAATATTTTACAAACATTTTCAACTTTTATCTCCAGAGTAGATATACTATAGCACGAAGATTTTAAATTTTTTTGTTTGCGACAGGGTCCTGATATGGTGTTAGGCTGGATTTGAACTCCTGAGCTCAAGTGATCTTCCTACCTCTGCTTTCTTTTTTTTTCTTTTTTCTTTTTTTTTTTTTTTGGTGGTACTGGGGTTCCTGGAAGCCCTTCTACCTCCGGGCTACACTCCCAGACCTATTTTTACATTTTTATTTGGAAATAGGGTCTCCTAAGCCAGCGCGCGGGGCTGGCTTCGAACCTGCGCGATCCTCCTGTTTCTGCCTCCCAAGCGCGGGGATTACAAGCGTGCGCCACCACGCCCGGCATACCTACCTCTGCTTTCTGAGTAGTTGGACAAGAAATGCGTGCGACTGTGCCTGGGTCCCCAGCTATTTTAATAGCATAGCACTAATAGTAACATTTAGAAAGTTATTATTTTGTCTTACAACATGATTTGTAAACTCAAATTGAGCTTTAATGCTCAATGGGCTGATAAAAATGCAACTCCTCACAACATCGAACATGCACATTATGAATGGAATGAGTTTAATTGTTATTATTCTTTCATGCAAACACAAAACCAATCTGATGATGTTGGAACTCTTTACAGTACATTAACCATCAGGTTAAGTTTCAAAGATTAGAGAGGTTATAGAAAGAAGAAAAAAGTGTCTGTTTCTTAGAATTTCTTTCTTTCTTTCTTTCTTTCTTTCTTTCTTTCTTTCTTTCTTTCTTTCTTTCTTTCTTTTTTTTTTGGTGGTACCGGGGTTCCTGGAAGCCCTTCTTCCTCCGGGCTACACTCCCAGACCTATTTTATATTTTTGAAACAGGGTCTCTTACGCCAGCGCGGCTGGCTTCGAACCTGCGCGATCCTCCTGTCTCCGCCTCCCAAGCGCGGGGATTACAAGCGTGCGCCACCACGCCCGGCTGGAATTTCTGATATCTGCAGATTGTAACATAACTAGTAAAATTTAGAAAATAAAAATTGTAAGCTATAATAATATTTCTACTAAAAAAGAACAATATGAAAAATGCTTGCAGAAGCTGGGCATGGTGACGCATGCTTGTAATCTAGCACTTGGGAGGCTAAGATAGGAGGATCATAGGTTTGCAGCCAGCTTCAACACTTAGTAAGGTCCTCTGCAACTTAGTGAGACTGTTTCAAAATGAAGAATAAAAAATAGAGTTTACACACACACAGACACACAGACAACACACACACACACATACACACACACACACAGCATGGTGGAGCCCTGCATGGCATACACCTATAATCCCAGTGACTCTGGAGGCTAAGGCAACAGGATCACAAATACAAGGCCTGTCTTGGCAACTTAGCGAGGCCCTGTTTAAAAAAAAAATGAATAAAAAGGACTGGGATTCCATTCCTAGTATCAAACAAAACAAAACAAAAACATGGTAAAAGCTTATTTAAATGGCATGGGCATCTAACTTTCAAAAAAAAAATTTTTTTTTATACTGGAGATTCAACCCAGGGGCATTCTACTTCTGAATTACACACTCAGCCCTATTTTTTTAATTTTTATTTTTAAATGGGGTCTCACTAGATTGATGAGAGTCTTACTAACTTGCCGAGGCTGTCCTTGAACCTATGATCTGTCTGTCTCAGCTTGCCAAATACTGCCAAGTACTGGGAGGATTACAAGTGTGCACAACCATGCCTGGATTTTTTTTTTTAATAAGGATTATGGTGTAAGCCTCATTCATCTAACAAAATTTTAGGTAAATTCTGGTATCAACACATGTGAATATTTTTTTCTCCCTATAGAAATAAATAAAAGGAGTTAAATTTCATGACTCAGAAGAGGAACAGGAATCTATGAAGATGATACAATCCATAATTCTTTGTGTGTGGGGTACTGGGAATGGAACCCAGGGGCATTCTACCTCTGAGTTACACCCCAGCCCGATTTTTTATTTTGAAACAGGGTCTCACTAAGTTGCAGAGGGCCTTACTAAGTAGCTGTGAACCTGCGTCCTTTTGTCTCAGCCTCCCAAGTACTGAGATTACAAGCATGCGTCCCCACTCCCGGCCGCAATCCATAATTCTGAACTAATTCAGAGTCAGTAAAAGCTTGGCACTGTAGGTAACTATGAAAGGATAACCCTTCTGGAATATCAGACATCTTTGGAACACTGTCAAACTTTGTATAGAATATGAAGTGGATATTCCAGCCAATTTTTTTTTCATGGTACTGGAGATTGAACCCAGGGGCATTGTACCTCCAACTGATACCATCAGCCCTTTTTTGTTTGTTTGTTTGTTTGTTTTTGTTTTGAAACAGGGTTTTACTAGGTTGCTGAGAGTCTCACTACATTGCTGAGGCTGTCCTTGAACCTGTAGGTACTGCATCAGCCTCCCTAGTACTGGGATTACAGATGTGAGCCACCACGCCTGGCTAAACAATTGTTTTTCATCCTTAGAAGCAAGTTGATATTGCTGACGTGTGTGGTTCATATAGATTAAAACCTAATTTCATATATGAAAATAATGACATCTTGCCAAGCACAGTGGTCAAAATAAAAAATAAAAAGGGTTGGGGACATAACTTAGTGGTATATTCTAGCAATGGCAGGAAAGAAAGAAAGAAAGAAAGAAAGAAAGAAAGAAAGAAAGAAAGAAAGAAAGAAAGAGAAAGAAAGAAAAACAAAGCCAGGCATGGTGTCATGCAATTGTAATCCCAGCATTTGGGAAGCTGAGACAGGAGGATCGCCGTAAATCTCAGCTACTTAGTGAGGCCCTTTGCAACTCAGTGAGACCCTGTTTCAAAATAAAGAATAAAAAATAGGGCTGGGTGTGTGGCTTGGAGGTAGAATGCTCCTGGGTTTCATCCCCAGTGCCAAAAAAAAAAAAAAAAAAAAAATTAAAAAATTTTAAAAAAAAGAAAAAGAAAAAGAAATAGTAAAGAAAAGAATGAGCGGGTGTATTGGCGCATGCTTGTAACCCCAGCATTTAGGAAGCTGAGAGGGGAGGATCATGGTTCGAGGCCAGCCTCAGCTACTTAGTGAGGCCCTCTGCAACTTAGTGAGACCCTGTTTCAAAATAAAGAATAAGCGGGGCATGGTGGCGCACACTTGTAATCCCAGCATTTGGGAGGCTGAGACAGGAGGATCGTAGTTCGCGGACAGCCTCAGCTACTTAGTGAGGCCCTCTGCAACTCAGTGAGACCCTGTTTCAAAATTAAAGAATAGAAAATAGGGCAGGGGGAGTAGCTCGGAGGTCCAATGCCTCTGGGTTCCATCCCCAAACCCGCAAAAAAAAAAAAAAAAAAAAGAATAAAAAAATAGAGCTAGGGTGTAACTCGGATGTAGAGTGCTTCTGGGTTCTATTCCCAGTACTTCAAAAAAAAAAAAAAAAAAAAAAAGAAGAAAAAGGAAGAAAGAAAGGAAGGAAGGAAGGAATGGCATGTTGGGGAGTCGATGACAATGAGTATGTTTTCATAAACTTCAAAATCTAACTCCAGTGATTCTTTGGTCTATAAGACAAACATTTTCTTTATTTTTTGATACTATGGATTGAAGCTAGGGGCATTCTACCTCTGAGCTACACCCCTACAGCATATACCCCTAGCCATTTTTATTTTTTTGTTTTGAGACAGGGTCTTGCTAAGTTGCGGAGAGTCTCACTGTGTTGTTAAAGCTGGCCTTGAGCCTGTGATCCTCCTGTCTCAGCCTAAATCCTGAGATTACGGGCCTGCACCACTGCACTCAGCTAACACAGTTTTTCTTTTCTTCACACCCTTGCCCCCTGCCTCATTTGGGGATGGGCAAGGACCAGGACTTGAGCCTCCAGGAATGACTCCACCTTTTGTAACTGCCCTCGTTGTAGCTTGCGCACGGTGGTATGCTTCATCAGTTAGTATTCATGCCACTTGGTGAGGAGAGGCAGTCAGGATCATGCTACGTGATGTCAGAGGGAGATGTATGGGTGTATTCATTTCGAGTCACCCCCTCATGCCATTTTGGCATGGGGCTGTATTTCTATTTTCTGTATTTCTACCTTTCTAATAAACTTCTTTAAATCTTCAGCAACGGTCCAAGCTATGCATATTTATTCTTAGCTTAGGACAAGAATTAAAAAAAAAAAAAAGAGGGAGATGTACTTTTAACCACATAGATATTGAGAGAGCTGGTGCTGGACAATGACATATCCACGTGTTTCAGTCACATTTCACTCTTCATTTGGTATCATTTAGGTCTTAGACACTATGAATTCATGTGAATGAGTGAAATATATATATACACTCCGTCCTGAATTTGCCAGAAGAGGCCAATGGAATAGTTGTAAGATACACAGACACTCACCACCTAACTAAGCTTTAACATTCTTACTGGAAAAGAGGCTTCATTTTAGAATTGAGAAATTAGAACTCAAACTTTACAACTGTCATTATATTACATTTGTGTGAGTCAAGTATCTTGAAAATGAATGAAAGTAGAAAATGACTAACCTGGAAAGGTCTTTAAAAAACAGTTTACAAGAGAACCTCATATTTGGGAGAAAAACAGAGCTATGGAGTATAAGGTCATGAATTCCTCCCTAGAGTCTTTTTCCTTTTTATGTAATTTGTTTTTTTAATGAACAAAGATTATAAAAGTGGTTATCACACAAAATTAATTAATTTAATTAATTAATTAATTAATGGGGGTGGAACCCAGAGGCTTTTTACCTCCGGGCTATATTCCCAGACCTTTTTTATATTTTATTTGGAAACGGGGTCTCACTAAGTTGCTGAGAGCCTCACTAAGCAGCTGAGGCTGGCTTTGAACCTGTGTGATCCTCCTGTCTCAGCCTCTCAAGCGCGGGGATTACAAGCGTGCGCCACCACGCCCGGCTATCACACAAAATTTAAAATAATAAATAATTGTGTAAATTAAAGAATGAAGCCAGGTGTGATAGTGCATGCCTGTAATCTGGGTACTTGGTAGGCTAAAATAGGAGATCCAGAGATTAGAGGCTAGCCTCACCAATTTAGCGATACCCTGTTTCAAAACAAAAAACATCAAGGGCTGGGAGTATAACTAGTAGGTAGAATACCCCTGGGTTCAATCTCTAGCATCAAAATAAATAATTAAAAATGGAATAAAAGCGACCCTTTATTATCCCTTTCCAATAACATGTTTTCTCCCAGAAGTAATCACCATTAACAATTTGATTATTTTTCTTTCAGATCTCTTCTGTGTATCCCTGAGTATACTCTCATGCACATCCCTACACTGAGGTTAGGGGACAAAAAAATAGAAATGATCAGACTCTCTATGTTGTTCTGAGATGTAGGTAACAAATCAGAGGGTGCATAATATCAACAGGACTGGTGGTTGATAATATCAACCTTTGTCCTGTAGTTAACCTGGAGCCTGCCCCAGGTTGCTATTGTTACTCTACAGAGAAGTTACGGTTGGTTTCTCTTCCAATGCTCTATTACTGGAAGCCAATAAGTCCAACCTACACTTACAGGAAGGAGAATTAAGCTTTATTTCAGAGCGGGAGAAATACTTGCATATATTACTTAGAATTCTGTAAGGAAGATTTCTCCTTTTCTTCCATTTATTTGTTTATTCAATCATTTGTTTATATCACTATGAGCCCACAGATATTTAATGTATTCTTTGGGATATGAAATATATATATATATATATATATATATATATATATTTTTTTTTTTTTGGTGGTACTGGGGGTAGAACCCAGAAGCTTTCTACCTCTGGGCTATACTCCCAGACCTTTTTAATATTTTATTTGGAAACAGGGTCTCACTAAGTTGCTGAAAGCTTCACTAAGTAGCTGAGGCTGGCTTCGAACCCGTGTGATCCTCCTGTTTCAGCCTCCCAAGTGCGGGGATTACAGGCGTGCGCCACCACACCCGGCTTTTTTTTTTTTTTTTTTTTGGTGGTACTGGGGTTCCTGGAAGCCCTTCTACCTCCGGGCTACACTCCCAGACCTATTTTTACATTTTTATTTGGAAACAGGGTCTCCTAAGCCAGCATGCGCGGCTGGCTTCGAACCTGTGTGATCCTCCTGTCTCTGCCTCCAAAACGCGGGGATTACAAGCGTGCGCCACCACGCCAGGCCATACCCGGCTTTATAATATATTTTTTTGCAGTACTGGGGATGGAACCCAGGGGCATTCTACCTCTGAGCTACAACCCAGCCCTATTTTTTATTCTTGATTTGGAAACAGCGTCTCACTGAGTTGCAGGTCTGGGATGGAACCCAGAGGCATTCGACCTCTGAGCTACACCCCCTGCCCAATTTTTTATTTTTTATTTTGAAACAGGGCCTCACTAAGTAGCTGAGGCTGTCTGCGAACCATGATCCTCCGGTCTCAGCCTCCTGAATGCTGGGATTACCTGCATGCACCACCACGCCCGGCTGATACTGTCATTATTTTGTTGCTCAAATTCAAATTTGATGGGATCATTTGCTTACTCCAGTCATAAGTGAAAAAGATGAAGGTACTACTACTGAGTGAGGCCCTTTGCAACTCAGTGAGATCTTGTTTCAAACTAAAGAATAAAAAATAGGGCTGGGGGTGTAGCTCAGAGGTAGAGTGCCCCTGGGTTCTATCCCTAGTATTGCAAAGAAAGAAAAAAAAAAAAAGAACAGTTTATGTTAGCATGATTGCATTTATACAAGTCCCGAATAAGGAAATCTGTAGAGGCTGGTGGTTATGGGGTCTAAGGAAATAAGGGGAGTGGGTTGGCTGCCAGTGGTAGGAGGTTTCTTTCTTGGGTACTGAAAAAGTTATGGAATTAGATAATGATGATGATTGTGTAACTCTCTGAATATGCTAAAAACCACTGATATGTGCATATTTATTATTTATTTATTTATTTATTTATTTGGTGGCATTGGTGTTCCTGGAAACCCTTTTACCTCCGGGCTACACTCCCAGACCTATTTTTTATATTTTTATTTAGAAATAGGGTCTCTTAAGCCAGCGAGGCTGGCTTCAAACCTGTGTGATCCTCCTATCTCCGCCTCCCAAGAGTGGGGATTACAAGTGTGTGCCACCAAGCTTGTTTTTTTTTATTTTTTAAAGAAAGGCAGACTGCCACGTGCAGCGCCTCATTTGGATGTGTCTGGAGTCTTGGAAGCTTGACTACCCTACCTTCTCCTACAGATGGACCTTGAGAGCTTGTTTGGAGGTTCTAGAAGGGGAGCGTGGCTACTCATATGCCCTTGACTGGAGACCAGTCTTCCTCTATTCGAGGAAGGTTTGACTGAGCATGCAGCTTTGGGAGGGACGCACATGGAGCGTTGAGGAAGGGGTCACCTGCCTAGCCAGCCAGATCAGCCGAATCAACCCTGGAGATCAATGGGGTGACAGATGTCACAGCCAGATCGCCCTCACATCCGATATGTGCACTTGAAAAGGGTGAATGTTATGGCATGTGAATTAAATCTCAAAAACGCTGTTTATAAAACAAAACTGTTAATCGGGTGTGGTGGCACGTGCTTGTAATCCCAGTACTTGGGAGACTGAGACAGGCAGGTCACTGTTTGTGGGCAGCCTCAGCTACTTAGTGAGGCCCTTTGCAACTTAGTGAGACTCTATTTCAAAATAAAGAAAAATAAATAGGCCTGGGGGTTTAGCTCGGAGGTAGAATATCCCTGGGTTCAATCCTCAGTACCGCCAAACAAAACAAAACAAAACAAAAGCACCGTTCATGTGAATGTTGTTGACTTTTTTCCTTGTGGCTTCATGGCGTCCACAAGGAAAAGGCCATGGGCCCGGTGGGTGTCTTACAGATGGCTGTTTGCTACACACCTTAGCAATGACAAATTGATATAATCCCGGGCAGCACTGTAGGATGATTGGATTATTGTGACATTTTTTTTTCACATTGACTAACTACAAGAGGCTATTTGGGGTGCCAGGTTCTTTACAGGGACTCCGAACCAAATCCCTATTCTATTGATACCCTAATTTGGGACCTAGTTACCCCCAACAGTTGTGAGATGACCAGATAGGCCCAAGTCTCTTGGCAGATTGATTGCACAGTGTTCGTCACACAGTGGGTGTTGGTGAGTGGGTAAAGGAATGGCTGAGACTTTTTTGCATTAAGTCTCTGAACCAGAGTGCTTTTTAGTTTAGTTTTTTTCCTTTTTTGTACCAGGAGAAATAGAAATGAGTTGATGAAATTTTTATTGTTGTTGTTATTTATTTCTGTGGTTGTTTTGGGTAGTAGGAATTGAACCTAGGGGCATTCTACATCTGAACTACACTCCTAGACCTATTTTATTTTTTTATTTTTTGCAGGACTGGGGATGGAACCCAAGGGCACTTGACCTTCGAGCTACACTCCCTGTCCCATTTTTTTATTCTTTATGTTGAAACAGGTTCTCACTAAGTTGTGGAGGACCTCACTAAGTAGGTGAGGCTGTTTGTGAACCTCAACCTCCAGTTTCAGCCTCCTGAATGCTGGGATTACATGCGTAAGCCACCACGTTCAGCTCTTTTAAAATAGAATATCACCAAGTTGCTGAGACTAGCCTCGAATCTGTGATCCTCCTGTCTTAGCCTTCCAAGTACTGGAATTACAGATGTGTGCCACCATGCTTGGCTTGATGAAATTCCTTCCTTCCTTCCTTCCTTCCTTCCTTCCTTCCTTCCTTCCTTCCTTCCTTCTTTCCTTCCTTTCTCCTTCCTTCCTTCCTTCCTTCCTTTCTTCCTTCCTTTCTTTCTTTCTTTTTTCTTTTTTTTTGTGTTGTACTAGAGGGTGAACCTAGGGTATTCAACCTCTGAGCTATATCCTGAACCTTTAAAAAAATTTTTTTAAATTTTGAAACAGGGTCTTGGTAAATTTTTAGGCTGGCTTTGAATCTGCGATCCTACTGTCTCAGTTCCTCAAGAACTGGAATTACAGGCATGCACCACTATGCTTGGCTTGAAGTATTTTTCTGTAGAGCATTCATTATGTTGTTTTGTTTGTTTCATTGGTTGTTGAGACTGCATCTCATCTGTGTGGCCCAGGCTGCCCTCCAACTCCTGGGCTCCAGCCAGCCTCCCACTGCAGCCTCCTGTAGCTGGGTCTTCAGGTATAAGCCACTTCACCTGGCTTTGTCTTTTTTTTGTGTGTGTGTGGTTCTGGGGATGGAACCCAGGAGCGTTCGACCTCCAAGCTATACCCCCTGCTTATTTTTTATTCTTTGTTTTGAAACCGGGTCTCACTGAGTTGCAGAGGGCCTCACTAAGTAGCTGAGGCTGCCTGTGAACCACAATCCTCTGGTCTCAGGCTCCCGAATGCTGGGATTACAAGCGTGCACCACCACAACTGGCTTTCACCTGGCTTTGAATTGTCTAAAAAAAAAAAAAAAAAAAAAATATATATATATATATATATATATGTGTGTGTGTGTGTGTGTATATGCATATATACATATATATGCATATATACACACATATATACATATATACACACACACACACACACACACACACACACACACACACACATATATATATATATATATATATATATATATATATATATGTATATATATATATTTACAAAGCCGGGTGTGGTGGTGAAGGCTTGTAATCCCAGCACTTGGGAGCTGAGACAGAAGGATCACAGGTTCTCAGCCAGCCTCAGCTACTTAGTGAAGACCTCTGCAAATTAGTGAGAACCTGTTTCAAAAAATAGGGCTAGGGATATAGCTTGGAGGTAGAATACCCCTGGGCCAGTTCCACCCTTAGTACAGAAAAAAAAAATTAAAAAATCTCTTGAGATTAAAAAAAAATAGTACCCTTCCCCATACCCTTCTTCACTACATAATCATTATTTAGTCCTTTAAAAAAGACTGACAAGCTGGGCGTGGTGGCGCACGCTTTTAATCCCAGCATTCGGAAGGCTGAGACTGGAGGATCGCGGTTCACGGACAGCCTCAGCTACTTAGTGAGGCCCTCCGCAACTCAGTGAGACCCTGTTTCAAAATAAAGAATAAGAAATAGGGCAGCAGGTGTAGTTCGGAGGTCAAATGCCCCTGGGTTCCATCCTCAAACCTGCAAAAAAAAAAAAAAAAAAAAAAAAAAAAAAACCACCCAAAACAAAACAAAACAAAACAAAAAAAAACGACTAACAAATTGAAGGAGTAGGGGCAGAGTGGGGTGTGTGTGTGTGTGTGTGTGTGTGTGTGTGTGTTTGGTGTGCTGTTTAAGTTTTTCCCTAGGATAATAGTGACATCCTGTGGCCAATTCTTAGAACACAGCATCTTAAGCAGAGTGGTGTAGATTTTCTTCCCCCTTGAAGGCAAAAATCACTATTAACCACATTAATTGGACTTTAGATTAAATTCAGAGAATGTGTTGAGTGTCCACTGTGCATAGAAACTGAGATGGTTATTTCATAGATACTTTTCTCATGTAACTTTTTATTTTTTCCTCATAATAAGAGGCAAAACTAATTCTGCATGTGTCTATGTTGTTGAGCATCTGGAACTCTTGAATTTGTATGCAAAATGTTGTGCATAAGCATATTTCTAAGGAAAAGGGTGCTTGATTTTGTTTTGTACTGGATATTGAACCCAGGAGCATTCTACCTCCGAGCTATACCCCCAGCCCTATTTTATATTCTTTATTTTGAAACAGGGTCTCGTTAAATTGCAGAGGGCCTCACAAAGTTGCTGAGGCTGACAGCGAACCTGAGAACCTCCTGTCTCAGCCTCCCAAGTACTGGGGTTACAAGCATACACCTAGCATCTCAGAGCCTGCTTCTAATGATGCCACTATGAGAGACTTTGGTCTAACTCCTGTGATATTTTTTCCTCTGGTGGTTGCCTTTAATTCTGGCAAATCATGTTCATTCTAGATTAAGATAACTTTAAAAGACAAAAGAAAAGTAAAAAGGCAAAGAAAACAAAAAGAAGAAAGCTAGGACTAGGTAGCATTGTAATGCTACAGAGCAGAAAGAGCACTGGAATATAAATCAATCCCAAGTCTGTCACAGTACTTGTTGCCTTGCCTAAGCTTAGTAAGGGTAGCTAATTTCTGAGTTTGGGTTTCCTCATCTGCAACATGAGATAAATAATATCATTGAGTTTCTTCTATCCTCTCTTTCTCCCTTTCTCTCTCTGTATTTGCCTCTCTCTTTCTTATATGGGATTGAACCCAGAGGCATTATACCTCCGAGTTATACCACCAGTATTCCCAATGTTTTAATTTTGAAACATGGTCTAAGTTGCTGAAGGTGGTCTTGAACCTGCAGCCTTCCTGTGCCAGCCTCACAAGCCCTGGGATTACAGGTGTGTGCCCCCACACCTGGCTCCACAGAATTATTTCTCTGATATAAATAAGATTATCTGAGAGAGTAATATCAAAGGATGAATAGATGGTGATGAGGAATTACGTACAATACCAAAAGTACAATTTGTGAAATAAAAAGTTAACAAATTGGACTTCATTAAAATAAAAAACTTACTGAGTATGGTGGTACATGACTGCCCAGCTGTAACCTGACTTCTAACATGTAGACTACCTCTGTTTACCAAACGGACTTTACATTCAAAATGGACTTGATAATGTCTTCATGAATACTCTGAAAAGGGTAGCATTGTATCTGATGTAAATAATTTGGAAGGAGAGTTCCACAGGAGGGTGAGGCCAACCAGGCTGGCGTGGGCGCTGGCGTGGAGCGGCTTCACCGCACCCTTGGACTTGAGCAGTGCGATGTGGCTCTGTTTGGGTGCCATGTGACCTCTGCTAGGAAGTCCTGTGTAACTGTGCTGAGCCACTGCTTTGAACACTGCCCTTCCCACTTCAGATAGCCCTCTACTCACTGGCCTCTCTCTTGTCGGCCAGACAAAACCAGTCTCCATCGCCACCTCCTGGCCCAGTCCTTGGCTCGATGTCCTCTAAGCCTGTTCCCTGCCAGCTTTTAATTTGTAGCTAGATTTCAAAATTTTTATTTATTTACTTATTTTGTTCGCTATACTAGGAATTGAACCTAAAGCACTCTACCACTGAGCTGCATTCCCAGTCCTTTTTATTTTTTATTTTGAGACAGAATCTTTTTGAGTTTTCCAGGATGTCTTTGAATTTGCAATCACCCTTCATTAGCCTCCCAAATTGCTAGGATTACAGGTAAGTGCCAGTGTGCTCATCTGTACTGAGTCTTTGAAAGCTAGAGTTTTTTTTTTTTTTTTTTCCGGCACTGGGAATTGAACCCAGGGTCATTGTCTCTCTGAGCTACACTCCCAGCCCTATTTTATTATTTACTTTGAAGCAGAGTCTCACTAAGTTGCAGAGGGTCTCACAAGTTACTGAGGTTAGCCATGAACCTGAAATCTCCTGTCTCAGGCTCCTAAATATTGGAATTACAGGTGTGCAACGCTATATCCAGCATATACTAGTATTTTTTTTTTTTTTTTTTTTTTTTTTTTTGTGTGTGTGTGTGTGTGGGTCTGGGGATGAAACCCAGGGACATTTGACCTCTGAACTACACCCCCTGTCTTGTTTCTTTTATTTTTTATTTTTTTTTGAAACAAGATCTCACTAAGTTACGGAAAGCCTCACTATGTAGCTGAGGGGTGAAGCTCGGAGGGGTCTATTCACCAAGAACATACAATAATCCCAAATATGGACACAACTAACAGCAAAGCTTTAAAATACACAAAGCAAAAACTTACAAAACAGAAAGGAGCAATAGACAACTTCATAGCTATAGTTGGAGACTTTTCCCTCCTCTCAATAACTGGTGTAATAACTAGACAGCGTACCATTAAGCTTTTTTTGTGTGTGATACTAGGAATGGAACCATAAGCTTTTTTTTAATGTGAAACTAGGGATGGAACCCAAGGGCATTCTATCTCTGAGCAACCCCCCCAGCCCTTTACTTTTCCTTCTTCCTTCCTTTCTCTTTCTCTCTCTCTCTCTCTCTCTCTCTCTCTCTCTCTCTCTCTCTCTCTCTCTCTCTCTCTCTCTTTTCGGGTTTGTGGATGGAACCAGGGGCATTTGACCTCCAAGCTACACCCCCCTCCCAATTTTTTATTCTTTATTTTGAAACCAGGTCTCACTGAGTTGCAAAGGGCCTCACTAAGTAGCTGAGGCTGTCCATGAATTGCGATCCTCCAGTCTCAGCCTCCGAAAGCTGGGATTACAAGCGTGTGCCACCACGCCTGGCTTCCAGCCCTATTTTTATATTCTTTATTTTGAAACAGAGTCTCACCAAATTACAAAGGGCCTTACTAAGTAGCTGAGGCTGTCCGCAAACCCAGATTCTCCTGTCTTACCCTCCCAAATGCTGTGATTACAAGTGTGTGCCACCATGCCCAGCTCCTTATTTTGAAACAGGGTCTTGCTAAGTTACTACTCACTGGCTTGATCTTGGAATCCTCTTGTCTCAGCCTCCCAAATATTGAGATTGCAGGCATGTACCATCACGCCCGGCCACCACAAACCTTGAGTAGTAAGTTGGGTATAGGCTGTAATTTGCAAGCAGTATTCTTTGGCTTGTGGTTGCAATGTCAGTTCAGTGTGTGTGTGTGTGTGTGTGTGTGTGTGTGTGTGTGTGTGTTACTGGGAATTGAACCCAGGGGTATTCTACCTCCATGCTACACCTCCAGTCCTATTTTATTTTTATTTCAAAACTTGGTCTCTAGGTTGCTGAGCATCTCACTACTTACTGAGGCTGTCCTCAAACTGTAATCCTCCTGTCTCAGCCTCCCGAGTGCTGGGATTACAAGTGTATGCCACCATGCCCGGCCTCAGTTCAGTTCTTTTTTTTTTTTTTTTTTTTTTTTGCGGGTCTGGAGATCGAACCCAGGGGCATTCAACCTCCGAGCTACACACCCTGCCCTAGTTTTTATTCTTTATTTTGAAACCGGGTCTCACTGAGTTGCAGAGGGCCTCACTAAGTAGCTGAGGCTGTCTGCGAACTGCGATCCTCTGGTCTCAGCCTCCCAAATGCTGGGATTACAAGCGTGCGCCACCACGCCCGGCTCTCAGTTCAGTTCTTAAAACCTATGCGGCACTGCTTCTCTGTCCTGTGCATGTGCTGCCCCATGGCCTGTCTGGGATCTGGATGTAATCCAGCCCATATTTCAGTTCTTTATTTTGTGATATATGATTAAAGGTCAGATCCATGCATGTGCCACTCAGGGATCAGCCCAGGCATCCAGAAACTACTTCACTGTTGTGTTTCCTAACTCCTCCCTCTCGTGCTCGCGTCAGCAGCACATATACTAACTCCTCCCTCTCTGTGATCTCAGGATTCCCAGTTCCCTGGAGCTCCCTTTTTTGGTTCTCCAGCCAGAAAGCTAAATTTTAGTCAGTCTGGTCTGTACACTGTACACTGTACACTGCCTGTGATTATGTGTATCCAGCCAGGGTCAAGTGGCAGGAGGAAGAGAGAGATAGAGATGGTAGATGGTAGAGGTAGAGATTGATGAGAGAGAGAGAGAGAGAGAGAGAGAGAGAGAGAGAGAGAGAGAGAGAGATTATTTTGGGGACAGCATCTCTGATCAGAGGGGAAGACTGTGTACGCAAGAGTTTCAGGTACTTCTAGGCTCTGTTGTCACCACTGCTGCTCTACCACGGTTGCCATGGGATTGTCTGGGTTCGGGAACGCCATGAACAGTGAAAAGAGGAAAATGGTGGCTTGCTCCTTTTGGCTGGGAGTTAGAAGTCTCCTTTCCCTCCTTGATCCCAAACTGGAGGGCTTCTCCCGGAACAGCCTTGGTCCACACCTGGGTGTCCACTTCTGAGTTGTAGGCTGAAGATGGTGGAGGGAAGGGAAGAGCACACCCAGGTCTGGTTTGTGTTTTGCACCCTGGTGTTCCTCCACACCTTCTTGCTAGCATCTGCTTTTCAGTGTTCTCAAGGAGGTGCTCTGTGCCTTCCATTTAGGCTTTATAACTCTGTTGCTCAGGCAGGCGATGGTCTTGGTCAGCACGTCAATATATTTTGTGCTGCTGGGGATGGAATTCAGGGCCTTGCGCACGTTAGGTAAATGTTCTACCATGGGGTGCACCCCAGCCTGTTATATCTTTTTTTATTAATTGGGGATTGAACCCATGGGCATTCTACCTCTGAGCTATACCTCCAGTTCTATTTTATTTTTTATTTGGAAACAGGGTCTCACTAAGTTGCTGAGGTGATCTTGAATCTGAGATCCCTCTGTCTCAGCCTCCCAAGTACTGAGATTATGGGTGTGCACCACCATGCCTGCCTGGCTGTCATATATATATATATATATATATATATATATATATATATATATATATATATATTGGTATTGGGGGTGGAACCCAGGGGCATTTTACCTCTGAGCTACAACCCAGCCCTATTTTTTATTCTTTATTTTAAAACTGGTTCTCACTGAGTTGGAAAGGGTCTCACTATGTAGCTGAGGCTACAAACCACAATCCTCCATCTCAGCTTCCCAATTGCTGGGATTACAACCGTGCACTACCATGCCAGGCTGCCATATCTTTTTATTTCATTTCATTTTATTTTATTTATTATTTATTTTTTGGTGGTACTGGCAATGGAACCCTTCTATATCCAAGCTACACTCCCAGACCTATTTTATATTTTATTTGGAAACAGGGTCTCTTAAACTAGCCTCAGCTGGCTTCAAACCTGCATGATCCTCCTGTTGCCACCTCCCAAGCGTGGGGATTACAAGTGTGCGCCACCACGCCCGGTCTGCCATATCTTTTTAAAAAGCAAGTTGTTTCAAGCTGGGAGTCCTTTTATCCTTCATTTGGAGTTTTTAATATTTTACAACTCTGGGGATTGAATTCATGGCCTCATATGTGCTAGGCAAGTGCTCTACTACTGAGCTATATCACCAGTCCTTTTTGTTTTTTATTTTATTTTATTTGTGGTACTGGGGGTGGAACCCAAGGACTTTTCTA
The DNA here is from genome assembly GCF_963383645.1 of Muscardinus avellanarius. NCBI lineage: Eukaryota > Metazoa > Chordata > Mammalia > Rodentia > Gliridae > Muscardinus > Muscardinus avellanarius. Next base: position 66,348,909 of record NC_137787.1, read on the forward strand.
TCTCTGGGCTTTACTCCCAGACCTATTTTATACTTTATTTGGAAACAGGGTCTCACAAAGTTGCTGAAAGCCTCACAAAGTAGCTGAGGCTGGCATTGAACCTGTGCGATCCTCCTGTCTCAGCCTCCCAAGCGCTGGGATTACAAGTGTGCACCACCACACCCAGCCCTTGTTTTTTATTTTGACACAGGGTCTCACTAAGTTGCCCAGGCTGGTCTGGGGCCTTTGACCCTCCTCCCTTAGCCTCCTAAGTCACTGGGATCAAAGGTGTGTAATCATCTGACTCATCTATTATATTCCTATATCTGTGAATTCCTTATTTCAATATGTGTGCAGTTGTAATAACTGGTAATTCTTTGTTTTACTTACTTATTTATTTTTTGTGGTATTGGGGATGGAATCCAGAGACATTCTACCTCCGAGCTACACCCCTAGCCCTATTTCTTATTCTTTATTTTGAAACATGGTCTCACTGAGTTGCAAGGGGACTCACTAAGTAGTAGTTGAGGCTGTCTTCAAACTGTGAACCTACCTCCCAAATGCTGGGATTATAAGTGAACCCCGTCTATTCTTCATTTTGAAACAAGGTTTCACTAAGTTCTGGAGAGCCTCACTAAGTAGCTGAGACTGGCAGCAAACCTGGATCCTACTATCTCAGCCTCCCAAGTGCTGGGATTACAAGCATGTGCCACTGCACATACCCAGCTGTTTTACTATTTTTTCAATCAAGTCATTGATTACCTTTTTTTTTTTTTTTTTTGGTGGTAGTGGGGTTCCTGGAAACCCTTCTACCTCCGGGCTACACTTCCAGACCTATTTTATATTTTTTATTTGGAAACAGGGTCTCCTAAGCCAGCGAAGCTGGCTTCAAACCTGCGGGATCTTCCTGCCTCTGCCTCCCAAGTGCTGGGATTACAAGTGTGAGCCACCACGCCTGGCTATTACATTGTTAATTACATTGTTAATAAAGACTAAGAAAATAGACCTGTAAAATTGTTGTAGAAGATCTGTAGGTTTATTCATTCATCCATCAAATTTCACTACTGTATGCCTGAAGATATGGAGACTTATCTTCCACTATCAACCTCAAGTTCATCCAACACATTTTACCTCTTCGCAGACCCTCTCTCTCCCATTGTCCAGGTCGTCTCTGGTTTTACATTCAGTGCCTCCCTTTTCCTCGGGTTAGATCCCCACTTGCCCCTCTTAGAAGCTCCTATAGTGGGAGAAAGTGGGTCACTGTAGTTAGAGCAATTAATCTTAAAGAGTGGGGTAAAGCGAACCACAGACACAGTGAGTCCTTTTGCTATCAGCTGTGCTTAGGCCTTATTTTGAATGCTGATATTTGGAATAAAATTAATATTCATCCGTGGTTTAATGTTTCAAATATAGGAGAGTGGATGCATTTGGAGCTATTGGCAGAAAGGTTTTATTTTCTTCTTTTCAGGACACAGAAAGAACTGAACAGAACAGAAATTACTTACATCTTAGATCATAATAATGCCAATTCCTATCATGGGTACTTTCTCAGCCCCTGAAATTCTGGTGAAATTCTAAATGTGGAAAAAGTATTTACGGTTACAGCCCAAAGCTTCCTCCCTTCTAATGACAGTACAATGATCTCTATATAATGAACGTTGATGAATACCTTCTCCCTTCAGATTTCAGTGCAACTTGAAAGCGTTCTGGTAGATCTTGCGGGTCCAGCCTCCTGTGACAGATATAACTATCACCTTACCACAGATACTTTAAAGCCACACACACAATAGCAGCAGCCACAAAACCCAGTCCCTTGCAACGTCCTGATTGCACATCTAAGCTGTGCAAACTCAATACTTCCAAATAATCGCCTCTGCCGTCCTCTCTCTCTCATTTGACATCGTAGGACTTTCCCACTAAAATCAATCACTCTTTGTCTCGGCTCATGTTTCCCTATGTACAGGAGTTAGAATGGTTCTGGACAGTTAATTGGCCATAAATCTATCTCTAAAACACCGAGCACGTCAGCTGCTTTTGTAAACGTCCAATGTTCTACTTTGCTCCAGTGCCTTTTTTATAAACCTGATTGTGTTCATGCACTGGCATGTTTATTGCTCACTTTTCACCCTTCATGCGGATCCCTGGCTGTCCATGGGGTTCCTTCAATTGATCAAAACCATGGTCCCTTTTTGTAGGAAAGGTCACATTTACTCTAACAATGGAACCCACGGCCCTGGGTTGTCACAGTGTGGTCACCAAGGGGCACATCAAAGCAAAGCCCTGCATGGCTCTCTTGAGGTTTGATTTTCCCAGTGTCAGACACAGAGAAACAGGTTTTTTTGTTTTTTAAACTTGACTGTCACCTTGCACTCTTTATGATCTGAGAGAAACTATGGAAAGTCTCTTTTTATGATACTAGGAACTGAATTCAGGGACAGTCTTCATCTGAGCCCTCTTTTATCTTTATTTATTATTATTATTATTATTATTATTATTATTACTATTATTATAGTACTGGGGATGGAACCCAGGGATATTCTACCTCCGAGCTACACCCCCAGCCCTATTTTTTATTATTTATTTTCAAACAGGGTCTCACTGAGTTGCAAAGGGCCTCACTAAGTAGAAGCTGAGGCTGTCTGTGAACTGTGATCCTCCAAATGCTGGGATTACAAGTGTGAGCTATCATGCCTGACTTTATTTTTATTTGGAAACAGGTCTCATTACGTTTCTGAGAATCTCCCTAACTTACCGAGGCTGGTCTCAAACCTGTGATGTTCCTGTGTTAGCCTCCCAAGTACTGGGATTACAGGAGTGTGCTACCACGCCATGCAGAAAGAATGGTACAGAGGGCAGCTATGCGAATTTAGCTGTTGAACTCATAGGCCAATGGAAAATGTGGAGGATGCAAATTTTGCCACATGCTGGGTTAATTTGTTCATTTATCCTTCTTTCATCCATCTACCTCATCATCCTGTACCCCTAGCTCTGTAGACGGGTTAGATTCAAGAGTCATAAAGCCAAGATCCACCAGAGTATGAACAGGGTTTAAGGACATATGAAAGAGGGAAATTTTAATGGCGAACTCAGGCCCACATGCAGGAGGTGGCCACTTCTTGGCCTCAGCATATTCTAAGCAGGAGTACAGGTCCAGGGACAAGACTTTTTCGATCTTTAAGAAAAGCAGAACTTCTCCTGGAAAACACCAAATGGCGGATGACGCCGGTGCAGCAGAGGACAAGGAGTGGACTCCCATCACCAAGCTTGGTCGCCTGGTTAAGGACATGAAGAGCAAGTCCCTGGAGAAGATCTCTCTTCTCCCTGCCCTTCAAGGAGTCTGAGATCATCAACTTTTTCTTGGGTGCATCACTCAAGGATGAAGTTTTGAAGATCATGCCTGTGCAGGAGTAGACCCGTGCTGGCCAGCAGACCAGGTTCAAGGCATTTGTCACTACTGGGGACTACAACAGTCATGTTGGCCTGGGTGTCAAGTGCTCTAAGGAGGTAGCCACGGCTATCCGAGGGGCCATCATCTTGGCCAAGCTCTCCATCATCCCTGTGCAGAAAGGCTACTGGGGGCACAAGATTGGCAAGCCCCACACTGTCCCTTGCAAGGTGACAGGACACTGTGGCTCTGTGCTGGTGCACCTCATCCTGTCCCCAGAGGCACTGGCATCATGTCAGCCCCTGTGCCCAAGAAGCTGCTGCTGATGGCTGGGATTGAAGACTGCTACACCTCTGCCAGGGGCTGTACTGCCACTTTGGGCAACTTTGCCAAGGCCACCTTTGATGCCATTTCAAAGACCTACAGCTACCTGACCCCAGACCTCTGGAAAGAGACAGTGTTTACCAAATCCCCCTATCAGGAGTTCACAGATCATCTTGTAAAAACCCATACCAGAGTCTCTGTGCAGAGGACCCAAGCTCCAGCTGTGGCTATGACATAGGATTTTCATACCACAAAAATAAAGTGAATGGAACTTGTTTAAAAAAAAAAGCATGCCGGGCGTGGTGGCGCACGCTTGTAATCCCCGCGCTTGGGAGGCAGAGACAGGAGGATCGCGCAGGTTCGAAGCCAGCCGCGTGCGCTGGCTTAAGAGACCCTGTTTCCAAATAAAAATGTAAAAATAGGTCTGGGAGTGTAGCCCGGAGGTAGAAGGGCTTCCAGAAACCCCAGGACCACCAAAAAAAAAAAAAAAAAAGCAGAAAATCTAGATTTTTAAAATAGGGAATTGCTCAATTTTTAAACAATTAACAGCAAGTTTTAAAATCACTGTGCAGAATGAACCTTCAATCTGAACTTTTTTTGTGTGCTGGGAATTGAACCCACGTACATTCTTCCTCTAAGCTGCACCCCCAGCCCTTTCTATTTTGTCTTGAAATAGGGCTTCACTAGGTTGTTGAGGGTCTAAATTGTTGAGTCTAGTCTCAGACCTGTGATCCTCCTGTCTCAGCCTGCCAAGGACTGGGATTATAGGCATGTACCACCATGCCCAATCGCAAGTTTTGAAGGATAGATTGGAACTAGGTTTTAGAGGGCTCTATTACCTAATTCAAAAATTATATTTTATTAAGATTCCATTGGAAGTGAGAATGCAAGTTTTTCAAACAGAGAAATGAAAAGGAGAAAGTAGGTTGTTTATTTTGTGGGACTGGGGGTGGAACGCAAGGGCTTTTCTACCTCTGGGCTATACTCCCAGACTTATTTTATACTTTACTTGGAAACAGGGTCTCACTAAGTTGCTGAGAGCCTCACTAAGTAGCTGAGGCTGGCTTTGAACCAGTGTGATCTTCCTGTCTCAGCCTCCCAAGCACTGGGATTACAAGCGTGCACCACCACGCCAGGCAGAAGAAAGTGTTTGAGGAAGGTTATTTGATGTCTGTATATGAGCTGATTGGAAATGGAAGAGACCATAATAAAAAAAAATACTAGAGGAAATTACAACTCAGGCATAAACTAGGAATAAAGCAGAAATAAAAGAAGAGATGGGTGGGGAAAATTCACCATTAATGGTGTCTAAAATATGCCAACTCTACCCCCGACCCATTCTCACATACTCTAGGTTTTTGGCCCTCCCTGAGGCAGGGCAGGATGCAGGACAAGGATTCTGTAGTAGCAGAATGTGGACACCAAATAGGCCAGTTATGTCATCCCTAAAGAAAAGGGGAACAGTAAAACCCATGTTCCTGAACGCTCACTTTCTGCCTCCGAGAACCTAGCCAAGTGAAAAGAAACAAGAGCAAGCACTGGCCAGAAAGTCCTGACACATATTACCTTGAAGGACACTGGCTTTCTCCCCTGCACACTGAAACTGGGGCAAGTTGGTGCTATCTGTAGAAAGCTACTTTCTTGCATGTGCGCCAGGGCAGTTGCTCCTTGGGACGCTGCACATACGGCAAAGCAAGCTGGTGCTGATGACATCTCTGCTTCTACAGCCCAACCTATAAAGCCCCTTTCTGAGTGAGGATGGGAGCAGAACTGAGGACACAGTGGAAAGGGCGTGTGTGGCTCGTCTAGCAGGCCACCACTGGACAAAGCACCGGAGGGGCAGGGGTGCCGTATGTCAGCCTGCAGCCATTGACCTCTTCTTGGAGCTGTCTTGTAAGCTTCCCCAACAAAACATACCCCCTGTGCTATTCCAGGGACTTTCTTTGGTCTATCCACAACCTACCCCACCACCGTGCACAATTGGGCTGTGATTATGATGCCAGTTAAGGAGATGGTTTCTTGGTCCATGACCTTACTAATTCATCTGCTATCGGAGTCGTCCTAGGGCTCATGGGAGTCTTTTAGGGGAGTAGGATCTGTGTGAAAATGTCATTTAGGGTGCAGGAAGAGTCTGCTGACAAGGTGGGTTCCCTTCCTAGTTAACAGGGGCCACAGATGACAGGGGCCAGGGTCACAGGGGGGCTAACACCAGGACATAAATGTTTATAGATATTTTTCCTTGTGTTCTTGGAAAAAGTGGGTGAACCAGAGGTTAATCATAAAGAATTCTGCATACTGTGTTAGTATTTCTTTTGAGTGCTTGATTAGTCACTGAGATTTTGTTTTTTTTCTTTTAAATTTTTTTATTGGTGCATTATATTCATACAACATTTTGGGGTAAAAAACTTGTGTGTACAAACATGTACTCATCGCTGATTTAACCCCTACCCAATTCCCACCCCATTCCTTCCCCGTCCTTCCCTCCCTTGCTTGGCTTAGTGATTGACTTCGATATGTTTAAGTACATTGTGAGCTTTAGAGATTTTCCTCTCCCCCCCTCCTTTCTCCTCCTTTAGGTTGTCTTGTTTGTTCCTCTATAGGATTTCCTCTTTCAAGAGTTTCTCCTATGACCCATTTCTCCTTAGCTCTCACATATTAGGAAAAGCATCTGATTTCTTATTTTTTTGTGACTGACTAATCTCACTTAGCATAATGTCCTCCAGTTCCATCCATTTCCCTGAAAATGATGTAATTGAGGGGTTTTTTTGATGGCTGAGTAAAATTCCATTGTGTACATATCCCACAGTTTTGTAATCCATTCATCTGTTGATGGACATCTTGGCTGGTTCCATAGTTTGGCTATGATGAATTGTGCAGCTATGAACATAGATACACATGCATTAGTTTGGTAGTTTGGTTTCTTTTCTTTTGGGTAGATACCCAACAGTGGTATTGCTGGATCAAATGGTAGATTTGTTCCCATTCTTCTGAGGATTCTCCATACTGTTTTCCAAAGTGGTTTCACTAATTTGCAATCCCACCAACAATGTCTTAGAGTTCCCACTTCTCCATATCCTTGCCAGCATCTGTTGTTGTTTGTGTTTTGAATGATTGCCATTCTAGTTGGAGTTAGGTGAAATCTCAGGGTAGTTTTGATTTGCATCTCTCTGATTGCCAGTGATGTTGAGCATTTTTTCATGCATTTATTGGCCATTTGAATTTCTTCTTTTGTGAAGTGTCTATTTAGTTCATTTGCCCATTTTGTTATTGGATGCTTTGTTTTCTTAGTGTTGAGTTTCTTGAGTTCTCTGTATATTCTAGATATTAGTCCTCTATCGGTGGTGTAGGTGGCAAAAATCTTCTCCCATTCTGTTGGCTCTCGATTGAGGTTCTTGACAGTTTCCTTTGCTGAACAGAAGCTCTTCAGTTTCATGCAATCCCATGTATTGATTCTCCTTTTAATTTGTTGTGCCTTTGAGGTCTTGTTGAGAAAGTGTTTATCTGTGCCTGTGTGTTGCAGTGTTGGACCTATGCCCTCTTCAAGGAGCTTCAAGGTCTCTGGTTTAATTTCCAAGTCTTTGATCCATTGTGAGTTGACTTTTGTATGGGGTGAAAAAGTGGGATTAACATCCAATTTTCTGCATATGGTTAACCAGTTTTGCCAACACCATTTGTTGAAGAGGCTATCTTTTTTCCAGTGTATGTTTTTGGCCCCTTTGTCAAAAATCAATTGGCTGAAAGTGTGTGGACTTGTTTCTGGGTCTTCTATTCTGCTCCATTGGTTTATATATCTGTTCTTTTGCCAGTACCATGCTGTTTTTATTACAATGGCTTTGTAGTGTAGTTTAAAGTCAGGTATTGTGATTCCTCCTGCATGGTTTTTGTTGCTGAGAACTACCTTGGCTATTCTGGGCTTTTTGTTATTCCAGATAAATTTAAGGACTGATTTTTCTATGTCTGTGAGGAATGATCTTGGTAGTTTAATGGGCATTGCATTAAATCTGTAGATCACTTTTGGGAGGATGGCCATTTTAATGATATTTATTCTGCCCATCCATGAACAGCACTGAGATTTTGAATCGCAAGCATCAAAGTCAAAATGCACTTAGATCTGGGATGATATTGAATAAAATATTCCAGAAACAGGAGACATGCTTACTTGTATGGTCTTTTATTATCATGTTAAAAGAAACTGTTCTTTTTTAATTTTCTCTATGATTTTCGGTATCTTTTCTGTCTCCTCCCATTAGAGCCAACTAACTCAGTGACTCAGGTGGCTGAAGCAGGAAGAAGCCCACGTTTGAGGCCAGGGTAGGCAACTTAGTGAAACCTTTTCTCAAAAAAAAAAAATTAAAAAGAGAAAATTAAAAATTGAGATGCAATTCACATATCAAAAATTCACCAGTGTATGCATGTGTGTATGGGTGTGTGTATGTGTGTGTGCTTGTGTGTGTGTTACTGGGGATTGAACACAGGGACATTCTACCTCTGGGCCACACACTCAGCCCTCTTTTATTTTTTATTTTGAAATAGGGTCTCACTAAGAGGGCCTTACTAAGTTGCTGAGGCTAGCCTTGAATCTGTGAACCTCATGTCTCAGCCTCCCAAGAGCTGGAATTACACATGTGTGCTGCTGCTTCAAGCTCCTCTGAGTTTTTGTTTCACTGACTCCAAGCTTTATTTGTTGTTTGTTCCTCCAGCCTTAGGTATGCTAAACTGCTTCCTTCAGGTATTGTTTCTATATTACCTCAGACTTCCCTTTTGCTTGCTTGCTTATTTATTTATTTATTTATTTATTTATTTATTTATTTTGCAGTACTAGAGATGGAACCCAGGTACATTCTACCTCTGAGCTACTTTCTCAGTCCTATTTTCTATTCTTTATTTTATTTAATTTAAATTTTTTTTTTTTTTTTTTTTTTTTTTTTTTTTTTTTTGGTGGTACTGGGGTTGGAACCCAGGGACCTTCTACCTCTGGGCGACACTCCCAGACCTATGTTATATTTTATTTGGAAACAGGGTCTCTTAAGCCAGCTGAGGCTGGCTTTGAACCTGCACGATCCTCCTGTCTTAGCCTCCCAAGCGTGGGGATTACAAGCGTGCGCCACCACGCCTGGCTCTATTCTTTATTTTGAAACAAGGTCTCACTAAGTTGCAAAGGGCCTCACTAAATAGCTGAGGATGGCTACAATCTGTGATCCTTCAGTCTCAGCCACCCAAATCCTAGGATTACAAGTGGGCCACCACACCCAGCTCTATTTCTTTAATTCTTTATTTTATTTTATTTTTTTGTGGTTCTGGGATGGAACCCAGGGGCTTTATAGCCCCGGGCTACACTCCCAGACCTATTTTATACTTTATTTGGAAACAGGGTCTCACTAAGTTGCTGAGAGCCTCACTAAGTAAGTAGCTGAGGCTGGCTTTAAACCTGTGCGGTCCTCCTGTCTCAGCCTCCCAAGTGCGGGGATTACAAGTGTGCACCACCACACCCAGCTTATGCTCTGTGTTTTAGTTTGTTTAGTTTGCTTGCTTGCTCATTTGTTTTTATCCAAATAATCACTGACCTAATTAAAACAAATAATGTCATCTCATCCCTCTGCAACTCTTGTGGCTGGCAGAAATGGCCCCTAGAGGGCTACAATCTAGGTGGAGGAAGATGGGGAGGCAGGAAAGGAACATTCAGAATGAATATTCATCATCATAATAGAACTATATCACAATTTTTGCTTCCATTGATGGTTATGGGTAACATCATACTATAGAAATATTGTTCACCCCTGAGACAAATCATATGTTATGATTTAATTTCCCTGTCTTTACAGTTTTTGCACTTATTTTTCTCAGAGTTGATGACTATAACACTTGTTTCATTGGCATGCTCTCCAGTATTTATCCTTTTTTTTTTTTTTCTGGGAGATTTGTGAAACTCCTTTAAATAGTTTTCCAAATATCAATCGCATCCAATAGTCTATTAATTTCATTCAGTTTTCTGGGAAACTTCTTCCTGGAGTCCTCTGGGCTCACACTGGACTGGTTGCTCTCTAGGTCACCCGCCATTCCTCAGTTCAATAATCTCTTTTGAGGAAACTTATTGTTTCTCTTTTTCTTGATTAATTTGCTTATTTTTTCTGGACACATATTAGCTTTCTAAGAAAGGAAGTAAATTTGTTTAGCCTTGAATATCTGTCGATGCTTTTAGTAGACTCCAAAGCTTGACAGTTGTGTAAAATCTAGGTTGGCTGGGTGTGGTGGTGCATGCTTGTAATCCCAGTACTTGGGAGGCTGAGACAGGATGATTTCAGTTCATGGCCAGCCTCAGCTACTTAGTGAGGCCCTCTGCAACTTAGTGATACCCTGTTTCAAAATAAAGAATAAAAAATAGGGCTGGAGATGGTATATTTTGATGGTAGAATGCTCCTGGGTTCAACCCCCAATTCTGCCAAAAAAAAAAAAGAGAGGAAAAAGTTCGAGGTTGAAATTCTATGAAATTCTAGGTTGAAAGTCATTGTCTTAGCCGGGCTTGGTGGCTCACGCTTGTAATCCCTGCGCTTGGGAGGCTGAGACAGGAGGATCACACAGGTTTGAAGCCAGCCTCAGCTACTGAGTGAGGCTCTTTGCAACTTAGTGAGACCTTGTTTCCAAATAAAGTATAAAATGGGTCTGGGAGTATAGCCTGGAGGTAGAAAGCCTTTGGGTTCCACCCCCAGTACCACCAAAAAAAAAAAAAAAAAGTCATTGTCTTACAAAAGATGTTACGACTTCTCATCTTTTGTTTTTTATATCTATGGTTTTATTATTATAATTATTATTATTATTATTATTATTAATTACTACTACTACTACTACTACTACTACTACTACTACTACTACTAGGAATTGAGTCCAGGGGCATCCTACCTCTAAACTACACTCTCAGTTCCTTTTTAAATTTTTATTTTATTTATTTATTTGCAGTATTGGGGGTGGAACTCAGGGGGTTCTACCTCCAAGCTTCACCCCCAGCCCTATTTTTTATTCTTTATTTTGAAACAGGGTCTCACCGAGTTGCAGAGGGCCTCACCAAGTAGCTGAGGCTGTCCGCAAACTGCGATCTTTCTGTCTCAGCCTCCGAAATGCTGGGATTACAAGCATGTGCTACCACACCGGGCTTTTACATTTTTATTTTTGAAACAGAGTCTTGTTAAGTTGTGAGGGTCTTGCTAAATTGCTGAGGCTGGCTTCCCATCTGTTCTCCCTCTCTCAGCCTCCCATGTACTGGGATTTTAGGCATGAACTACCACATCTGGCAAGATCTTAGGTCATTATTGACAAGTTTAAGGACATTCTCATTCTTGCTCCTTTGTGTTTGATCTTTTATTCTCCTTTCTGAAGATTTAACAGATTTTTACCTTACAGTAATGGTATGATGCCGTTCTGGGAAAGGGAGAGACAACTGAAATGAATTGTGCCGGCCACTTTCAGTTTATAGAGCTGTGTCCTTTGGCTCCACTAGCTTTCTTGAATATCACCTTTTTTCCTTTCACTTAATCTTTTAGCCCTTCCTGGCACTCAGTGATCACATGTTCCATAACCAGAATTGGTTTTCTGATTTTCTTTTCTTTTCTTTTTTTTTTTTTTTTTTTTTTTTGTGGTACTGGGGATTGAACCCCGGGGCATTCTACCTCTGGGCTACACCTCCAGCCCTATTTTATTTTTTATTTGAAACAGTGAGAACTAAGTAGATGAGTCTGGCCATGAACCTGCAATCCTTCTGTCTCAGCCTCCCAAGTACCTGGGACCTGATTTTCATCTTCTATTCCCATACCTTTTTGCTTTCTACTTTCTAGGAGGACTTTATTTTCCCAACCTTTCTATTTAAGTTTTTAAAAATTGAATGCATAAAACATATGAACTCTCCATGCTGTTCAGGCCGGGCTCCAAGTCCAGGGCTCAAATGAGCCTCCGACCTCAGCCTCCTGGGTAGCGGGGGCTTTGCTGAGCTGAATGCACAGCTTTTTCCTTTCTTTTTCTTAGCTTATCTTTTTCATAATAACTATCCTTTCCCTTTCAGGACTCACCCTCTCTCTTTAGTCTGAGTTTATTCTTTGTGAGTTTTTCTCTCTTCCTTCACCCTGTCTCTTCCCCTGTCCCCTTGCTCTTTTGTGAATTTTTGAGATTAAAAAAAATTTTTTTTCATATTGTTGCTTCCTTTGCTCTCACTCTTCCATGCTGTTGGCTGGCAAAAATGCCTTCTAAACCTGGAGCATTCGTTTCTATGTAAGAGTGGAATCCTCAGTGGTTGGTCTTAAGTCAGCACGTAGCCTCTTCCATGGGCTCTTCCGAAATGTCTTTTAACCTTCCAGATGCTCTGAATCCCTCATGACACCCACATTCTGCCTTTGTCAGTTACATCTACGCTAGCCTGATACACATAAACTCTGTAGAGACCGGGCCGTTCTGCTGGTTTGAGTCACTTCAAACCAGCCTCCACCACCCTGAGGCGTTTTGTGTTCCTTCTGTTTTGCTGTGAATGCTGAATAGTAATTCTTGCTAATCAAGAGACTGAAATTCCTAGACCAGTCTTGCATAACCTGGTAAAAACAACCAGAGAATAGTTTGTTGAATTTGCTAAATAAAGGCTATGGGGCCTTTCTTTTAGCCTTTTTCCACTTGTGGGAAGGGTAGTTATCCTCCAGGGTGATTAGTCATTTCTGTTATAAAAAGAGTCTAAGTGTGCAGTGATGCAGACCTCTTATTCCAGCTACTTGGGAAACCAAGTCAGGAGTATCCCAAGTTCAGGGTCAGCCTGGGCAACTTAGCCAAAATAAAGTTTAAAAAACGGCTTGGGATGCCGGGCGTGGTGGCGCATGCTTGTAATCCCTGTGCTTGGGAGGTTGAGACAGGAGGATCGCACAGGTTCGAAGCCAGCCTCAGCTGGTTTAAGAGACCCTCTTTCCAAATAAAATATAAAATAGGTCTGGGAGTATAGCCCAGAGGTAGAAGGCCCCTGGGTTCCATTCCCAGTACCACCAAAAAAAGGGGGGGGGGGCTGGGGATGTAGCTCAGTGCCTGGGTTCTATCTTTAGTGCTGCAAAAACAAAAACAATGATAAAAAGCCCCCCCCACTTTACTTATGTTAGTGGAGTTGATATGAACAAGATTTGCCTCTGTTTGCAGCTCAGATTAAGGTTGAATATGATGGTTTTCTTAAATCCTAAGCAAACTAAAAAGCTTAATTAATTTTGTGAAAATTATAGTCTATGGGGATGTATGTGGATGGTCTGCATCTGTATTTGGCCAAGTGAGGTGATGGGAGGAAGGGAAGTGGGGTGGGGAGAAGCTTCTTCTAACCTGTCTCTGAAAATAACTCAAAACAGGGAAGAGAAGACAAAAAAATGAAAGAAGAAAGAAAGAAAAAGAAAAAGAAAAAGACATGCATCTTTGACATACCTCCTATCAATAAAGGGGGGGATGTTGCACATGACTGTAATCTCAGAGACTCAGGAGGCTGAGGCAAGAGGAGTACAAGATTGAGGCCAGCCTTGGCAAATTACAAGACTTTATCTCAAAAATAAAAATAGAAACTGTGGGATATACACATAATGCGATTTTACTCAGCTGTAAAGAAAAAAATTATGTCATTTGCAGGAAAATGGATGGAACTAGAAAATTTTATGCTGTAGTTAACTCACAGAAAGTGAAGGGCCATATGTTTTCTTTCATGTGTGAAAGCTAGGGAGAAATTGGGATATAAGAAGGACTCCAGATAAAGAAGGAGAAAGCCCAGTGAAGCCGTGAAGAGGGTGTGGGGGAGGCAGGGGGATTTGAAGGGAGGCTTGATGAAGGAAACATTTCAAATGATGCTATGCAAGACTGGGGTGGTTGCGCAAACGTGTAATCCCAGCATTTGGGAGGCTGAGACAGGAGGATCGCGGTGCACAGCCAGCCTCAGCTATTTAGTTATAAGGACTTTTGTAACTCAGTGAGACCCTGTTCCAAAATAAAGAATTAAAAAAAACAGGGCTGGGGGTGTAGCTCAGACATAGAATGCCCCTGGGTTCGAACCTCAGTACCACACACACACACACACACACACACACACACACACACACACACTTCTATCTATGTACATAAAGGAAATTATCAATGTCAATCTCAATATCATGTACGGGGAGAAATGGGGTCGGATCTTGGGAAGCTCACCAAGTGCTGTGTGCACGAATGTCCCTATCAGAACATTATGATGTGTGATTACAATGTACCAATAAAAGTCTGTTAAAGTTGGGGTGGTGTTAATGCCTGTATCCTGGGACTTGAGAGGCTAAAATAGAATTGTAGATTTGAAGCCAGCCTCAGGAACTTAGGTTCTTAGCATCTTAGTGAAACACTGTTTCCAAATAAAAAATAAAATAGAGATGGGGGTATAGCTCAGAGACAGAATGCAAATTCTATCAATCCCTAGCAACACAGACACACACACACACACACACACACACACACACACGTATACTAATAAAAAGGGCTAGCGCTATAGCTTAGTGGTAGAAAGAACCTGGGCTCTCTACCATTTTTCTTTTACACCAATACTTGGAGGGGAAAATCTATATATTATATGCAGAAAGAAAAAAGAAAGAAAAAAATGGGCTCTCTGATTCTTACCTTTGAATCTCAACTGGCTGTGACTCACTAAAAGAATGAGTGGGCATGGTGGCGCACACTTGTAATCCCAGCATTCGGGAGGCTGAGAGAGGAGGATCCAGGTTCACGGACAGCCTCAGCTACTTAGTGAGGTCCTTTCCAACTTAGTGAGACCCTGTTTCAAAATAAAGAATTAGCCCGGGCATGGTGGCGCATGCTTGTAATCCCCATGCTTGGGAGGCTGACAGGAGGATCATACAGGTTCAAAGCCAGCCTCAGCTACTTAGTGAGGCCCTCAGCAACTTAGTGAGACCCTGTTTCCAAATAAAATATAAAATAGAGCCGGGCGTGGTGGTGCACGCTTGTAATCCCCGCACTTGGGAGACTGAGACAGGAGGATCGCATGGGTTCAAAGCCAGCCTCAGCTACTTAGTGAGGCTCTCAGCAACTTAGTGAGACCCTGTTTCCAAATAAAGTATAAAATAGGTCTGGGAGTGTAGCCTGGAGGTAGAAAGCCTCTGGGTTCCACCCCCAGTACCACCAAAAAATAAAAAATAAAAATAAAAAAAATAAAAATAAAATAGGTCTGGGAGGATAGACCAGAGTTAGAAAGCCCCTGGGTTCCACTCCCAGTACCACCAAAAAAAAAAAAAAAAAAAAAAGAATTAAAAATAGGACTGGGAGTATAGCTCAGAGGTAGAATGCCCCTGGGTTTCATCCCCAGTACTGCAAAACAAATACAAAAACAAAACAAAACAAAAAACCAATAGACTGTAGCAGAAGTGATGCTTTGGACTTTTGAGACCAGGTCAGGAAGCAGATGTAGATTCAGCCCTTGGAACCCTGAGACAACACCAGGTAAGTTCCCACACTGCCATGCTCAGAAGATTCAGGTCACGGGAAGAGGCCCTGTGGAGGTGCTCAGTCCCAGCTAAGGTCCCAGATAGCAGCCAGCACCCCCTGCTGGACATGTGGGTGAAGACACGCAGATGATCCCAGCCCCCTTCCTTTCCCTGCTGGCGCCACTTGAGCTGTTGTCTTCCCACCAGAGGTTCCCATTGTGTGGGGGAGCAGAGACAAGCAATAATGCTATGGACAAGTTTAAGTTCCTGACCCACAGAATCCACAAACAGAATCAAATGGTTGTGCCGGGTGTGGTGGCGCACACTTGTGATACCCGCGCTTGGGAGGCTGAGACAGGAGGATGGCACAGGTTTGAAGCCAGCCTCAGCTACATAGTGAGGCTCTCAGCAACTTAGTGAGACCCTGTTTTAAAAAAAAAAAAAGAATCAAATGGTTGTTTTAAGCCAATAAATTTTGGGGTAATTTCCTACATGTCAATAGTAACTAAAATAGGAAGAATCATGGGAGCAGATATACTAGGCATCCCAAAAAGGGAACCATCTTGGGAGCATGATTATGTTGAGCAGAAATAAAATTTCTTGATACACAGGCCAGAAGCAAGCCTCCACGTGATAGTCTTAATTGTTTTGACAATTGTTTTGACCTTAACAGAAAACCATGAAATGCAAAATAATTGAAATATTAAAGTTTTTATTTTTTGAGTGTGTAGTACTGGGGATAGAACCCAGGGGCATTCTACCTCTGAGCTATACTTCCACCCTATTTTATTTTGAAACAGGGTCTCACTAAGTTGCAGAGGCCAGCCTAGCACCTGTGATTCTTCCTGTCTCAGCCTCCCAAGTACTAGGATTATAAGCGTGCACCACCACACCCGGCTAATGTTCTCATATTTTGTACAGGCTTTCATAAGTTCCTCCAGTTTTGAGGGAAGACATGGTGGCATCTTCCCTTTTTCTAGCACAGTACTCTTGGTGACATCTAAAACGAAGTGTTTATAAAATTCACATGAAATTATGTTATGAGGATTAGTAAAAGAACCATATCAGACATTATAAAGGTTAGCTGCACACAGAACTGTGTGTGATTCCCAGCTGTGCAACCCACTTAGCTTTTTGGTAGCCAGTGATCTTCTTATCTGCTCGTGTATGTGGGGACTTAAGTCCTTGGGCACTCAGTCACGCAGCAGTGCTGTTCTGGCGCCCAACATTTCCTGAATCAGCAGCACATCTTGTAAGGCAGAACTTTCTTTCAAGTTATCTTCAGCTCAAGTTCACTGTTGCTCTTGACTCTGTTTTCTTTGTTCTTTTTTTGGAGGTGAATATTTTCTTTTTTCTTTTTCTTTTCTTTTTTTTTTTTTTTGTACGGGTGATGGAACCCAGGGACATTCTACTTCCAAGTGTCAACCCCAGCCTAATTTTTATTCTTTATTTTGAAACAGGGTCTCACTGAGTTTAAAAGGGCCTCACTAAGTAGTAGCTGAGGGTGTTTTCGAACCGCGATCCTCCTGTCTCAGCCTCCCAAATGCTGGGATTACAAGTGTGCACCACCATGCTCGACTGGTTGTGAATATTTTTACCTCTTGCTTCAATCAAAGATACCAACCTAGCAGCAGCCATCTACTGACTAAATATCTCTCTTCCCAGACTGCAGAGCTACAGGTACACAAATCTTTTCTGATGTTTGTGTGGAAGAGCTGATGATTGCCAACTTGTTTGTCCCTTACACTGTTGATTTTCCTCTCTTAGATGGAGAGTTGTTTTCTCTTTCTGTTGGGTTCTTCAAGGTCCCTTGTTTTTCAGGGTCCTCTCCCATCATATACATGTGTCATGCTTAGGGTAATGCTTAGGGTAACAAAGCCAGGTCCAAATTTAGTCCAAATATAGATGTTCAAATAAAACTGTTTTGCCTGCGAAGTAGAAGAACACATGTTTAGTCTGTGCAAAGCTCTGGGTTCGATACCTAGCACAAAAAAATAAAAACAAAAGCAAAAAACCAAACCAAACCACAGCAACAAAGAAACTCAATTGTTCATCAGTTTTTGTTTTCTCTAATAATATGAAACACCTGGATGAAAGCTTAAGCCGAGATCCTGAGATGACAAGCAATAGCTGCCAAAGTGGGTCGTGAGATTTCTCGGGCAGTTTCTGGGCCTTTCTCAAATCAGGATTCTAAAGCATGAGGCTGGCTCACGAGAGCTCTCGCTGCCCCCTTGTTCCTTGCTTTCCTCTCGAGCCTGGCGAGCAGAACGCCTCAGAAATCCTTTTTTTTTTTCATAGTGGGGATTGAACCCAGCAATATTTTATCTCCACACTACACCCCAGACTTATTTTATTTTTTATTTTGAAACAGGTCCCATTAGGTTACTAATAGTCTCACTTAGTTGCTGAGGCTGTCCTCAAACCTGGAGATCCTCCTGCCTCAGTCTCCCAAATACTGGGATTACAGAAGTCTTCTGCTGCAGCCAGCTTTTCAGAAATCTTGATATGTGCTTAGGCAATTAATTGAGGGGGAAGGAGTGGGCAGGCAGTGACTTTTTTTTTGGTGGGTCTGGGGATGGAACCCAGGGGCATTTGACCTTCGAGCTACACCCCCGGCCCTATTTTTATTCTTCATTTTGAGACAGGGTCTCACTAAGTTGCGGAGGGCCTCACTAAGCACCTGAGGCTGTCCGTGAACCGTGATCCTCTGGTCTCAGCCTCCCGAATGCTGGGATTACAAACGTGCACCACCACGCCCAGCAGTGGCTTTTGACTGGAAACCGTAACATGGAGGAATATGAATTATTCATCAGACCCAGGGTGGATGTAAGGGAAGCAGGCATGCTTCCTTGACCAGATGAGCCACTTGAGAGACAGCAGACCTGGGGCTCTTTTAAATCTCATCTAAGCCTGGGTGCAGTGATGGGCACCTGAGAGAGAGAGCAGGCTGTGGAATGCCGAGGGCCAACCAGCTGGAAACACAATCGTGCTCCTGGTGAGAACTTCTGAAGGGGCTCTGCTCCTGGACGGTTCCCAAAGTTTAAGAGGCAACTCTAAGCATCTGCCAGAACAGAGAGCAAAGACCATCTCATGGCAGTCTCCGCCAGGTAATAATGTTCCTTCTTTCTTGCCCCTTCCTGGCTCCCTTTTCCCTTCTTTTTCCCTCTTGGACTCCTGAGGAGGCAGAAAACACCGCTAGTAATAGAACACACTAGAAAGCTAATGTGGGTAAGCAGGATGTTGCTCTATTCCTTGGTTACCTACTGCACAGACTCTAGTTAAAAGAGAGTAGAAGTTAGCCAAGGGTGGTGGCACATGCCTACAACCCCAGTACCCGGGACTGAGACGAGGATTTCAGGTTTGAAGGCAGCTCCGGTAACTTACTGAGACCCTTAGCACCCTAGTGAGACCTTGTTTAAAAATAAAGAATAAAAAGGGCTGGGGGGAGTGTAGAAGAAGAAGAAGAAGAAGAAGAAGAAGAAGAAGAAGAAGAAGAAGGAGGAGGAGGAGGAGGAGGAGGAGGAGGAGGAGGAGGAGGAGGAGAAGGAGGAGGAGGAGGAGGAGGAGGAGGAAGAAAGAGAAGAAGGAGGAGGAGGAGGAGAAAAATTGCACACTTTGAATTCTCACATTGAGACTTTGCTTGCAACTTAAAATGTGATCATATGGGCTTTTTATTATCTAAAAATGGCCAGGGAATTGCCTAAATTTCATCCAGGGTTAAAGATGCAGAGAGCCGGGAAGCAGATTTTTCTTTGAACATGAACTTCTTCCTCCCACCCCCACCTAGGAAAGTCTCTCTTCTTTACAGGGGTAAAAATCTGCTTTTACTTTATATTGTGCCACTGCTATGGCAAATATAAAACTCTGTGCTTAGTCCTCTCGGGTTTTGCTGGGTTTCTAAGTCAAGTACTATTGCAACTCAAAACAAAACAATCACCACTTTCTCAAGCACATGAAACGCAATCCTTTGGCTTTTACTTTTTTCTGCCAGCTCCTAAGCAACAGTTGGCTTCTTTGTTCTAGGCTGGGTAGGTAGGAAGCCTCAGGGAACTAGGACTTACTAGGAATGAGGAGACCAGAACTGTATCAGTTTAATATTTTTCAAATAGTCATCTTTCGCTGGGCATGGTGGTGCACCCTTGTAATCCCCGCGCTTGGGAGGCGGAGACAGGAGGTTCGAAGCCAGCTTTGCTGGCTTAAGAGACCCTGTTTCCAAATAAAATATAAAAAAATAGGTCTGGGAGTGTAGCCCGGAGGTAGAGGAGTTCCATCCCCAGTACCACCAAACACAAAAACAAACAAACAAACAAGTCATCCTCTCTCATATCATTACTGGGTAGCTCTGTAGCACAGGTTTCATTTGGTTAATAAGAAAGGAGGAGGCTGGGTGTGGTGGCACACAATTGTAATCCCAGCATTTGGGAGGCTGAGACTGGAGGATCATGGTTCAGGGACAGCCTCAGCTACTTAGTGGGGTCCTGTTTCAAAATAAAGAATAAAAAATAGGGATGAGCCGGGCGTGGTGGCGCACGCTTGTAATCCCAGCATTTGGGAGGCTGAGACCTGGAGGATCATGGTTCGCGGACAGCCTCAGTTACTTAGTGAGGCCCTCTGCAACTCAGTGAGACCCGGTTTCAAAATAAAGAATAAAAAATAGGGCAGGGGGTGTAGCTCGGAGGTCAAATGCCCCTGGGTTCCATCCCCAAACCTGCAAAAAAAAAAAAAAAAAAAAAAAAAATAGGGATGAGTGTTGCTAGAAGGTAGAATGCCCCTGTGTTCAATCCCCAGTACTGCAAAAAAAAAAAAAAAAAAAAAAAAAGAAAGAAAAGAAAGGAGGAGCCAGGTATAACATGCCTGTAATCTCAGTACTTGGGAGACTGAGACAAGAGGATCTCGGGTTGAAGGTCAGCCTCAACAGTGTATTTAGACTCTCAGCAACCTAGCAAGACTCTGTTCCAATAAAAAAAAAAAAATTAAAGCCATGCATGGTGGCTCATGCTTGTAATCCCAGCATTCAGGAGGCTGAGACCGAAGGATCGCGGTTCGCTGCCAGCCTCAGCTACTTAGTGAGGCCCTTTGCAACTCAGACCTGGTTTCAAAATAAAGAATAAAAAATAGGGCTGGGCATGTGGCTCGGAGGTAGAATGCCCCTGGGTTCCATCCCCAGTACTGCAGGAAAAAAAAAAAAATTAAAAGGGCTGGGGGGGTATAGCTTGGAGGTAGAATGCCCCTCGGTTCAATCCCCAGTACTTTTTTCCCTACAAAATCCAATAACAAAACAAAACGAAAAGAAAAGAGGGAGGGCCATTTGTAAGGTCATCTCTGAGTTAGGCAAGTAGGCATAGATGTAACAGTTGACTTCGTTTTGGCCAGCGGGTAACTAGACCGGAATTGCTGCTTCCTGCACTTAGCAGATTCCTGGGATCTCAGCTGGTAGCGCCAGATAAAGTGAAAAGAAGCCGAGCGAAACCCAAAGCCAAGTGGCCTCAGAGGAGATGCTAGAGGAGAACCCCCGCCGTTGATTGGGTGGCCTTTCTAGATGCTCACCCAAATCTGGAACATTATATTTAAGCATTGTCATCATCTCAATTATAGTGCTCTTTTTTCTTTCTCTCCAGATCTATAGATCCTACTCTTGTAGTAAAAAAGGAATGGTACTTAGGTATAGATAAAGCAATGTACCAAATAAACAGTTCTGGCTCCTCAATCCACACAATGCAGCGGTTGAATTAGCATCCTGAAAGCACCCGTCTGTACCATTGGACACGTGAGAGTGCTGCTACGGTTGAACAGGCGGTGGCATTTTGTGGTAGGACACTGGGGACAGCCTCCTGGGCCAGGCTCCTCGAAAGACCTTTGGCAGCTTGTACCATTCTTTCAGACTCTTTACTTGGACAACAGCATGGATCAGTTACCGATCCGTCAGTTTATTGTTGATCTCAACTTGATCTAGACACAGGTGCTATCGGGAAACATTGGTGTTTCAATGAAAACTATGCACTGTCCAGGAAACGCCCTTTGATTTCATCCAATTCTGACTCTATACACACTACAACAATTTGTAAACTAAACCACTTACAACAGTTTTGTAAAGTTTGATAATCTATGGTAGCATAAAATGATTCTTGTCTGTAGACATTCCGAGTATGTCCTCTTGAGGAAGGTCCAGGTGACTACCCTCTCCCATTGTGAAAGATACTAATTTTGTTTCCATTTTTGCATTCTTTTCAACATTTGAGTAACATATGAATTGTGCTCTGTGTGTGTGTGTGTGTGTGTGTGTGTGTGTGGTACTGGGGTGGAACCCAGGGGCTTTTCTACCTCCAGGCTATACTCCCAGACCTATTTTATACTTTATTTGGAAACAGGGTCTTACTAAGTTGCTAAAAGCCTCACTAAGTAGCTGAGACTGGCTTCGAACCTGTGTGATCCTCTTGTCTCAGCCTCCCAAGCCCTGGGATTACAAGTGTGCGCCACCACGCCCGACTGAATTGTGCTTCTTTTACTTTTCCTTTGAACTGAGTATAACATCTCCCCAGTTTTCTCATTGAGTAAGTCTTTATATGTCCACTTTTATATCTGTATAACATTGTGATTTTATTTGAAAATTATTTTTTTAACAGTGTATCATCAAAATATTCATGCCTCGTCATCTGTGTGTTGCTAACCAATAATATAAAGCTGTAATTATTATAGCAGTAGTTAGGTATGGAACTATGAGTTTTTAATTGGAGTTGCTTATTTTCCTTGAAAAACTCGGGATTTTGATAAAAATAATCAATGAATTTGATCTGATTTTTACTTAAGCTATAGTCCTGAGGCTTGAACCCAGGGGTGCTCTACTACCACCAGTCCTCTAAAATTAAAAAAAATTTTTTTTATTGGTGCAATGTATTCATACATCATAATGGTATAAAGAAAATACTTTTGTAGACATACATGCACATATTGCCCAGTTAGCCCCTAACCAATCCCCACCCCGTTCCCTCCCCATCCCTCCTTCCCATGCTTGGCTTAGTGGTTGACATCTAGTTTTATAGCAATTTATCCAATATTAACAATGATAATCTCACAAAACAGTTTCATTTGTCTGATATCAAGCTTTTGATGACTAAAAGATAACAGTTCAATATTTCTTTTTGCTTTCTTTCTTACCAGAGAATATTTTTTTCTCTTGTTTTTTTTTTTTAGGTGAAGCTATCATACATTAATTTATTTATTTTTCAGAAAAAATCTATCCTGATATGGAATATGGACTCTAGATACCCAAAACAATCTCATAGAAGAACAAAGCTAGAAGATGTATATTTTCTGATTTCAAACTATATAAAGCTACAATAATTGAAACAGTGTAGTACTGTTCCAGAGGCAGATATATAAACCATTGGAGTTAAATAAAAGCCTAGAGATAAATTCTTCCATATATTGTCAAGTTATTTTTGACAAGGTTTCCACGAACATTTGGTGGAGGAAATAATAATCTTTTAACTAAATATTGTTGAAAAATAATACTTACATGAAAAAAATAAAATTGGACTCTTACCTAACACATATACAAATATTAACTCAAAATAGAAAAAGACCTAAATATAAATCTTAATACTATAAACTTTTAGAAGAAAATCTGGGTCATAAAACCTCACAACATTGAAATTGGCAGTGATTTCTTGGATATGATTTCAATGGCACAGGCAACAGAAGAGTATACAAACTCCATAAAAAATTAAAAAATATTGTATATCCAAAGACAATGTAAACAGAGTTAAAAGTTACTGATAGAATGGGATAAAATATTTCCAAATGCTATATCTGAAGGTATATTAATATTCCAACTAGAAATCCTAAAAATAGCAACAATAAAAGCAAACAATACAATTTAGAGATAGGTAAAAGACTAACATAAATAATGAATCTCCACAGATAACCAATCTTAGTTGTCTGTTGGATGGAAAATCTTGTTTCTCTGGTTCTGGTGTGTGTTACCTATTTCTTCTTTGTAGTTAATCTCTTTTGAGTATTTTCTCTAGTGCTGGTTTTGAAGACATAAATTCGTTCAGTTTCTGTTTGTCGTGGAAGCTTCTTATTTCCCCATCTAATTTGATAGAAAGTTTTGCTGGGTAGGAAATTTTTGGCTGGAAGTTGTTTTCTTTCAGAGTTTGGAATATGTTACTCCAAGCCCTTCTGGCTTTCATGACTTGGTTTGGGAAGTCTGGAGTGATTCTAATTGGTTTGCCTCTGAATGTCAGTTGGCCCTTTGTTTTTGTTGCCTTTAAGATTCTCTGCTTGGCTTCCACATTGGTCATTTTGACAATTATGTGGTGTGGGGATCCTCTTGTCTGATCCTCTCTAACGGGAGTTCTATAAGTTTCCTGGATCTGTGTATCAACCTCTTGCTCTATGTTTGGAAAATTTTCTGCTATTATTTCCTTGAAAAGATTGTTAATCCCTTTGGTTTCACCTTCTTTTCTCTCCTCTATTCCAATTATTCTTAGGTTAGCTCTCTTAAAATGGGCCCATATTTCTTCAATGTCAGATTCCTGCTGTCGGATTTTTTTTTTCTAAATTAGAAACTATGCATTCATTTTTTGAATGATCATCTTCTAGGAGCGAGATTCTATTCTCCATGTGGTCTAATCGGTTGTTTGTACTTTGAATTGAGGCCTTTACTTCATTAATTGCATCCTTTATCTCTCTTTGGCTCTCTCTGAATTCTTTTCGAAACACCTCTATTATTTCTACAGTTATTTTCCTGATTTGATCTTCTAGAAATCTCTGAATTTCTGTTTTATCAGGTTCTGATGTTGTGGGGTTGTGGGCATTCATTGCTCCATTGTTATTCCTCTTTCCCATGATTTTGGAAGTTTGTGCCTTCTCTGGGTTCTTCCCTGGGTCACTATGACTTCACTTAAGGTGCTCTGGATCTTGAGTCTGTGGTATC
This sequence comes from Muscardinus avellanarius, assembly GCF_963383645.1. NCBI lineage: Eukaryota > Metazoa > Chordata > Mammalia > Rodentia > Gliridae > Muscardinus > Muscardinus avellanarius. The sequence continues at coordinate 66,372,994 of NC_137787.1, forward strand.
TCAGTCCCCACTACTCCTTTACTGGGTTGTATCACAGATTCTCAGACCCAGGGAGTCAATCGAGGCTGCTTTAGACCATGGGGGGTGCCAGGTTGGGCGTTCTCCTATGGTGTAATATCTCTGCCACCACCACTCCCCCACTGGGTCAAGTCCCTGGGAGTACAGTACTGGGACTTCTCCTCTAGGAACCCCAATTTGACTCACTGTTGAGTGTGCAGATGGAGCTGTCGTGGACTTGGCGAATTCGCTGCTGCTGCTGCCGGTAGCAATATGGCGCCACTGCCACGCCCTCGGCCGTGAGGCTGGCGTATTTCTTTTCTGTTTTTGAACTCCACTCTGAGTCCCTGCAGGGTGCACTGAACCCAGCCCCTGGGAGCCTTAGATGCTTCCTGCACCGAGAAATCTGCCGAATCCCGCCCGGCTGTTCCGTAGCGGCTCACCTCGGCTCACTGTCCGCTGCTCCTCTCTGGAGCTTGGTAGGCTGTTGAGTGTGTTGGTCTGGTGCTGTCCGGTGAACTCGCCGCTGCCGCCAGCAGCAAGGCACTGCTGCGGCGTTCTCGGGCGTGAGGCTGGTGTATCTCCTCTCTGGTTTCTGAGCTCTGTTATGAGTTCCCTTCCTCTCTGGAGCCTGGTGCTGCAAAGCAAAATGGCGCCTGCCACTTCACGCCGCGGCTCCGGCTGCAGCACTGCGGTCTGGTTTCTGGTGTCTCGTTTTTCCAGCCCTCTTTTTCTCTGTCCCTTAAAATTACATTTTTTGTTTCTCTGCTGATGGTGTTTTCTGGCTATGAAAGGCGCTGATTTTGTGGTAATAGAGATTGGTTGTTAGCGGGGTTCGTAAGCCCCGTTTTGCTCCATCGCCATCTTCCCTGTAGTCGAAAATTTTCTGCTACTACTTCCTTGAAGAGATTGTTGATCCCTTTGGTTTCACCTTCTTTTCCCTCCTCTATTCCAATTATTCTTAGGTTACCTCTCTCTTTTTTTTTTTTTTTTTTGGTGGTACTGGGGTTCCTGGAAGCCCTTCTTCCTCCGGGCTACACTCCCAGACCTATTTTATATTTTTGAAACAGGGTCTCTTACGCCAGCACGGCTGGCTTCGAACCTGCGCGATCCTCCTGTCTCCGCCTCCCAAGCACGGGGATTACAAGCGTGTGCCACCACGCCCGGCAAGGTTACCTCTCTTAAAATAGGCCCGTATTTCTTCAATGTCAGATTCCTGCTGTCGGATTTTTTTTTTCTAAATTAGAAACTGTGCATTCATTTTTTGAATGATCATCTTCTAGGAGCGAGATTCTATTCTCCATGTGGTCTAATCGGTTGTTTGTACTTTGAATTGAGGCCTTTACTTCATTAATTGCATCCTTTATCTCTCTTTGGCTCTCTCTGAATTCTTTTCGAAACACCTCTATTATTTCTACAGTTATTTTCCTGATTTGATCTTCTAGAAATCTCTGAATTTCTGTTTTATCAGGTTCTGATGTTGTGGGGTTGTGGGCATTCATTGCTCCATTGTTATTCCTCTTTCCCATGATTTTGGAAGTTTGTGCCTTCTCTGGGTTCTTCCCTGGGTCACTATGACTTCACTTAAGGTGCTCTGGATCTTGAGTCTGTGGTATCTCAGTCCCCACTACTCCTTTACTGGGTTGTATCGCAGAGTCTCAGACCCAGGGAGTCAATCGAGGCTGCTTTAGACCATGGGGGATGCCAGGTTGGGCGTTCTCCTATGGTGTAATATCTCTGCCACCACCACTCCCCCACTGGGTCAAGTCCCTGGGAGTATAGTACTGGGATTTCTCCTCTAGGGGCTGCAATTTGACTCACTGTTGAGTGTGCAGATGGAGCTGTTGTGGACTCGGTGAATTCACTGCTGCTGCTGCCGGTAGCAATATGGCGCCGCTGCCACGCCCTCGGCCGTGAGGCTGGCGTATTTCTTTTCTGTTTTTGAACTCCACTCTGAGTCCCTGCAGGGTGCGCTGAGCCCAGCCCCTGGGAGCTTTAGCTGTTCCCTGCGCCGAGAGATCTGCCGAATCCCGCCCGGCTGTTCCGCAGCGCCTCACCTCGGCTCGCTGTCTGCCGCTCCTCTCTGGAGCTTGGTGGGCTGTTGAGTGAGTTGGTCTGGTGCTGTCCGGTGAACTCGCTGCTGCTGCCAGCAGTAAGGCGCTGCTACTGCGTTCTCGGGCGTGAGGCCAACATATCTCCTCTGGTTTCTGAGCTCCGTTATGAGTTCCCTTCCTCTCTGGAGCCTGGTGCTGCAAGGCAAAATCAAAAAAAATTTTTTTTTTAAGTTTTTGAGACAGAGCTGGGTGTGGTGGTATACGCTTGTAATCCCAGTACTTGGGAGACTGAGACAGGAGAATCATGGGTTTGTGGCTAGCCTCAGCAACTTAGTGAGACACTGTTCCAAAATAAAGAATAAAAATAGGACTGGGATGTAGCTTAGAGGTAGAATGTCTCTGGGTTCTATCCCTAGTACCACACACAAAAAATTTTTTTTGAGACAGGATCTCCCTAAGTTGCTGTTATAGTTATATATTAAATGTCCCCTAAAGAGCTCATTTATTAATGTTTGAAGCTGATGTAATTGAGTCATGAAGGCTGTAATCCCAGAAGTGGATAAATCCATTGCCATGAGTTTTCCTGGGTGATACCCTGTAGGGTGTGGCTGGAGGAGTGATCCCTGGAGGTGCGGCCTTGGAGGTTCTATGTAGATCCTCCTCCCCCTACACACACATACTCTCTCCCCCCACCCTCTGGCCTCTGTGATTTGAGGGCCACAGCCCATGTGCTCTCTCTCCGCCTCTGGCCATCGCACCCATGCCCTGATATCTGTGATCCCCAGCCTCATATGGATTAAGCCCAAATCCGTAAGAAAATAAATCTTTCCTCTAAGTTATGTAGTCAGATGTTTAGATTATGGCTGCAAGAATGCTGACTGACGCAGTTGCCCAGGCTGGCCTCAAACTTGTGATCCTCAAGTCTCATCCTCTCGAAGAGCTGGGATTATAGACATATGCCACTGAGCCCAGAAGGCTACAGTTTTTCAACAACAGTACCAAAAAAGTGAATAGTCATAGCTAATATTTATTAAGCAGCTAAGTGTCAGGTGCTGTGAAAGGCATTTACATGGATTATCTCAAATGTCATAGATGGGTAATGGGTAGAGGGAAGCAATGTGCAGGCCTGGCAAAGAAAGCCCCATGATGACAAAGCTACCATGGTGTCCTTCAGCAACCCCTCTGCCCAGAGGACAGCAGGAACGCAAGAGAACCAAAACATCAACCTCAAAGGGTGACAGGCGAGGCCGCCTGTGCCTGCCTGTGCCCCAGGCATCCAGAACAGCTCCCTCCTGAAGAACACCAACTCGAGGTCATTGCCCATGGAGGCTTAAGAAAATGTACAAGCTTGCCGGGCGTGGTGGCGCACGCTTGTAATCCCCGTGCTTGGGAGGCAGAGATAGGAAGATCGCGCAGGTTCGAAGCCAGCCGCGCGCGCTGGCTTAGGAGACCCTGTTTCCAAATAAAAATGTAAAAATAGGTCTGGGAGTGTAGCCCGGAGGTAGAAGGGCTTCCAGGAACCCCAGTACCACCAAAAAAAAAAAAAAAAAAAAAAAAAAAAGAAAATGTACAAGCCAGTTTCTATATTTCTTTTTCTTTTTTCTTTTTTCAGTACTGGGAAACCCAGTAGATAGAACCCAGGGATATTCTATCTCTGAGCTACATTCCTAGCCCTATTTTATTTTTTATTTTGAAATAGGGTTTCACTAGCCAGGCGTGGTGTTGCGCGCTTGTAATCCCAGTACTTGAGAGGCCGAGACAGGAGAATCACGCAGGTCCTAGCCAGCCTCAGCTACTTATGAGGATCTCCGCAACTTAGTGAGACCCTGTTGCCAAACAAAATATAAAATAGCTCTGGGAGTATAGGCTGGAGGTAGAAAGCCCATGCGTTCCCTCCTCAGTAACACACACACACACACACACACACACACACACACACACACAGAAAGAAAAGAAAAGAAAAGAAAAAGAAAAGAAAGAAAGAAAGAAAGAAAGACAGAAAAAAGGAAATAGGGTTTCATTAAGTTGTAGAGGGCCTCACTCAGTAGCTGAGGTGGGCTGAGAACCTGTGATTCTCCTGTCTCAGCCTCTCAAGTACTGGGATTACAAGTGTGCACCACCATGCCCGGCCAGAACAATTTTTAAATTTTAATTTAATTTAATTTAATTTTTTGTGGTACTGAGGATGGAACCCAAGGGCATTCTACCTTTGAGCTGCACCCCCAGCCCTATTTTTTATTTTATTTTATTTTATTTTATTTTATTTTATTTTATTTTATTGGTGGTACTGGGGTTCCTGGAAACCCTTCTACCTCCGGGCTACACTCCCAGACACATTTTTAAAATATTTTTATTTGGTAACAGGGTCTCTTAAGCCAGCGAGTCTGGCTTTGAACCTGTGCGATCCTTCTGTCTCCACCTCCCAAGCATGGGGATTACAAGCATGCGCCACCACGCCCGGCTTATTCTTTATTTTGAAACAGGGTCTCACTGAGTTGCAAAGAGCCTCACTAAGTATCTGAGGCTGTCCTTGAATCACAATCCTTCTGTCTCAGCCTCCCAAATGCTGGATTATAAGTGTGGGCCACCACGCCCAGCTTTAGAGCAGTGTTATTGTGCCTGTGTTTCACTGAAAGATTTTTTGATGTTTCTTCTTCTTCTTTCTTTTTTTTTTTTGCGGGTCTGGGGATGGAACCCAGGGCCACTCGACCTCCAAGCTACACCCCCTGCCCTATTTTTCATTCTTTTTATTTTGAAACAAGGTCTTACTAAGTTAAGTTGCAGAGGGCCTCACTAAGTAGTAGCTGAGGCTGTCCACAAATTGCGATCCTCTGGTCTCAGCCTCCCGAATGCTGGGATTACAAGCGTGTGCCACCACGCCTGGCGATGTTTCTTGATTATAAATTAAAATCAATCAGCGTGATTCCTTGGCATGAAAATCTCCATGTACACGTAATTATAGCAGCAAGTCATGAACACGGCCCAACACAGCGTGACATTTATGACCCTGTCAGTGTTGATGGCAACTTGTGTGGAAACAAACTTTTTTCTCTTTGAAGTCTGAAGTTTTGGGTGGATTCTAGCTGTTTTGCTGGACCACTGACATTAATTAGTTCTGATCTCCACCCTTTCAAGATTCTCTTGGCAATTTGGCTGCTGTGTCAGCATGGCCAGGGAGTTTTTGCTACCATTCTCATGAATATACGAGACTTCACAGTATTGTTTTCTTTCTAGATTTATAGAGGTATAATTTACAATTCTTTTTTTACTTCTGTGGTAGTGGAGATCAAACCCAGGTTCTTAGACACATGTGTTTCACCACTGAAATACATCCCAGACGACGACATCATCATCATCATCATTATCATCATTGTTAATCTTTTTGATGGTACTGGGATTCTACCCAGGGCTTTGCACATGCTAGGCAAGGGCTCTACCAATAAGCTACACCATAGTCATTAATTGGCAAATACAAATTGTATATACTCAAGGTGCACAACATGATGTTTTGGTACATGTATAGATTCTGAGATGATTTCACAATCAAACTAAGTTGTTTTTCCTCAGTTTTATTTATTTTTTTATTTTTATTTTTTTAATAAATGCAACATGCAAACTTTATTTAACAAAAACAACAGGTAATGTCAAACAGGCACTTATATTACGAGAAAAACTGACTACAAACTTTTATCTTAAACACCCTACAATAACCTACTTGCAGTTGCATTTAACTGAGCTCTGTTGCTGTGAAGAATACAGCTCATGCACAGGTGTGGATGAATGATTTGTACATTTTTCAAGTATTCACTGAATACTACCTTATATACACATATACATTAAATTTGAAAAAGATTTAATTGACGATCCCAGACATGCTTCATTTTTGTTGCTCTTTTGGAAGAGGCCATCTAAAAAGAAGAATATGTGGTTCTGGCTCATGAATCATGTAATGAACCCAGCCTAGACTCTGTTGAACACCAAGTCTTCTCCACTCCTCTTCAGACTTCAGATGAGTTTTGGGTACTTGTTTGGAAAGTTCTCTGGGTAACATGACATGCCGGTACTCGTAGTGTTCGTCGAAGTACTTGTCCGAGTAGTAAATCTGCTTGTGGGCCATCCTGCCGGCGCGCAGCTGGGCGGAGAGAGAGAGGAGCGGGCACAGCGCGACACTCGTACGGGCCAGGGCAACGACTGCCTTTCCTCAGTTTTAGAATGGAACCCAGGACCTAGAGCATACGAGTCAGGGGCTCTACCACCAGGCTACACCCCCAGTCTCCTCCTCATTTTATAACTGAAAGCTTAACTTTCACTGACATCTCCTCATTTCTCCCACCACAGTATTGATACAGAAGAAAAGAAGGCCAAAGTGATGCCCAGGTTACTTGCTGAGGTAGACACGTACTGGAAGAGAGTATGTTTTCTACATCCATAGCACCTCACTGAACCATTTTGCCTTAAACTTTTTTTACTTGTGATACTTGTTCTGTCCTCAGACAGGAAGAAAGGGGGCGGGGAGAGGGAGAGAGAGAGAGAAAAGCAGGCATGTGTGATCACATCTTAAAATCCAATTAGAGCCAAGGGGTGACACAAGTCCGGATAATCTCTTCATGATGGGAACAGAGTTTCCCTTCTAACCTCCTAAGAGCTGTTGAAATAACTATTGCAGTTCTCTCATGGGAAATGCCTTTACATTTATATTTTTCATCTAGGAGTTGAAATCACTTTGCTAGGGTCTTGTGCTTCCAGCTAATCATATGAATTTTCCTTAGTTGATTCCCAAATTTACATAATTGTGATTATAGCTAAAGTTCCAACTTCAAAGCTAGCTTTGTTCACTAGAGCATGGGAAGTGCGGGATATTTCTTTAAAAACCGGAGCTTTTAGTCTATAGTAAAGTGACCTGTAGCAAATGGATGGCATCTCTCTTCAGAGCTCATCTTTGGGGAACAGAGTTAATATAAGTTTAACTAATCTCTTTCCATGCACATGTAGGAAGGACTTCGGTGGCCCCAGAGCCCACCAGCAGGCAGTAGGTCTAGCAGATCAGCCTGGAAGTGGAAGATGGATGTCAGGTCTAGTGTTTCCTGGCAGCCCCTGCAAGAATAAGGAGACAGGATCCGGAATGTGAGGGTGGATCAGGAGGAACTAGGTGGAGACTCAGGGTGGGAAATATTTTAGAAAGAATGTATGATTTGGAGCAAGGTTGAACTGGCTTTCCTCAAATTTCCCCTTCATAGCAGTGTGGCTTTGGGAAACCGACCCTCAGTTTCCATAACTGTAAAGTAGGATGATAATCACCACCTTGCAGGTCGTCGTAAGAAGGGAAAGTCTCTTCCTGTTCTCCATCGTGGCGCAAGATCAAGGTGAAGAGGAGAACCCCAAGCAGGAACGAGGCATCTGCAAGCCGGGCCTCAGCCTCTGTCAGTGAGAGTGGAGACACACTGACCTGGGCAGCCAAGGTGTTGGAGCGCACACAGGCCAGGCTCCTGTGCTTTCTAAAGCCAGACACACGGTCACAGCCTTTGGTATCAGGAGAAACAAAAAGATTGTGTCCACTGTTCATAGGTCCAAGATAGAAGAAATCTTGGAGAAAGTTCTGAAGGTAAGAGAATATGAATTATGAGACAAACAAAAACGTCAAGACAACAACAACTTCTCGGGTACTGGCAACTTTGGTTTTGGGATCTAAGAACATGTTGACCTGGGCATCAGATATGACCCAAGCATTGATATCTACGGCCTGGACCTCTCTGCCGTGCTGGGTGGGCCAGGATTCAGCTTGGCAGACAGGAAGCGCAGTTCAGGCTGCCCTGGGACCAAGCTCAGAATCAGCAAGCAGGAGGCCATGCACTGGCTCCAGCAGAGGTGTGATGGGATCGTCCTTCGTGGAGAATAAATTCCTGTTCCAACCCCAAAGGCCACTGAAATGCTTTCAGTGAAATGTTAGAAAGGAGGGGAAGTAATGTGTATGAAGTCCCTCCTACAGTAGTAGGCCCATGACAACTGGTGAGACAGCACCAGTGGAGGCCGCGAGTTCAAGCAGGTGAGTCAAAGCAGGTGCTTTTTTAAGGATGAACACGACTTGCTCAGGGAGAGGTCAGATGGGAAAAATGGTGGTAGAAAATATTGTGACCCATCACCTGGACTTCTAAGGTTCATCCTAATTGAACCATCCACCTGAGCCACAGAAGCCCTGGGACTGCTAACAAGGACTCCCTCAGAAAGGGTGTAGGCCTGGGGCTAGTCCCTCTTGGGGTCACAGAAGATAGAAAATGTCTGTGCTTTTTGTTGGTGAGACTACCTGTGGTCAAGTGGAGTGATCCTTGGTCTCTTCTCTAAAGAGAACTTCCAGGCCCCTTAGGAGGGGCTGAAAGGATACTAAATTCTCTAATGTGTGGGTGTTGTGTACTTTTACTGTTGTTGGGAGGGCATTAAAAATGATCGTTGCAGCCGGGCATGGTGGCGCACGCTTGTAATCCCTGGGCTTGGGAGGCGGAGAAAGGAGGATCACGCAGGTTCAAAGCCAGCCTCGCTGGCTTAAGAGACCCTGTTTCCAAATAAAATATAAAATAGGTCTGGGAGTGTAGCCTGGAGGTAGAAGGGTTCCATCTCCAGTACCACCAAAACAAAACAAAAAAAGATAATTGCATCATCTGTGGCAGATACCTGTACTACCAGTTCTTGGGAGGCTGAAACAGGATCACAGGGTTGAGGCCAGCCTCAGCAGTTTAGTGAGACTCTCAGAAACTTAGTGAGAACCTGTTTCAAAATAAAAATAAAAAGGGCTGAGGTATCTAAGAGGTAGAATGCTCCTAGGTTCCATTTCTAGTACCAAAAAATAAGTTATTTGTAGAATCCTTTCACTAGCATATAATATTGCATGCTATCTTTAGGACAAGTATAAAAATGTCACTCATGTTAATATGTGAAAAAATAAGATAGTGGTCAAGTGACTTGTCTATGTCACAACTGGGATTAGAATCTAGGTAGCGTTTCTTTTAGATCAGAGATTTCCCCATTGAGTAAAATACATCGAATTTTTTGGTGATGACATTAGAACATATTTTCTGCTTTGGGGTGTGTGTGTGTGTGTGTGTGTGTGTGTGTGTGTAGTACTGAGGATTGAGAGCCTGGCCTCATTCATGCTGGGTTCTACCCTTGAGTTACATCACCAGCCCTGTCTGTCTGTCTGTCTGTCTGTCTATCTATCTATCTATCTATCTATCTATCTATCTATCTATCTATCTATCATGATGAGAAGTGAATCCAGGGGCATTCTACCTTTGAGCTACACCCCAGTCCTATTTTATTCTTTATTTTGAAACAGGCTCTCACTAAGTTGTGGAGGGCTTCGCTAAGTAGCTGAGGCTGGACACAAACCTGTGGTCCTCCTGTCTTAGCCTCCCAAGTACTGGGATTACAAGCGTTTGTCACCATGTCCAGATTTTATTTTACTTTTATTTGGAAATAGGGTCTAGGTAAGTTGCTGAGAGCCTCACTAAATTGCTGAGGTTGGCTTTGAACTTTCAATCCTCCTGTCTCCCAAGTACTGGGATTACAGGTATGTGCTACCAACACCTGGTTTGTCTTATTTTATGGTTTGGATATTTATACTCTCAGGTTATGTGGGTCACTGTTCTTTGGCATCAAAGCAGATGATGTTAAAGCTGATTCAAGAAGAGGTGTCTGCACATGCATTTGACTTTTGTAACCTTCCTTTTCCTGGAATTTTGGCAATAAAAGTAGCTACTGTCTAACTGTGTATATATTACACTTGATCACTCCAAAAGGTTGAGAAGTGCAGGTACTATGGTAAGCATTTTAAACTTACATCTTATTTAATCCTCACAATAATAAACTTAGTAGAATTGAAACTTAGTAAAATTCAGAGACTTTCTCAAGATTACTCAACTAGGATTTTGACTTTGATCTGACTCTAAAAGTCACTACTAGCCAGACATGATGGCGCACTCTGTAATTCTAGTACTTAGGAGTCTGAGACAGGAGGATAACAGGTTTGAGACCAGCCAGAGAAATTTAGAGAGACTCTCAGCAATCTAGTGAGACCTTGTCTCAAAACTAAAAATAAGGCTGCACTCATTCGAGTCATCCCTCCATGCCAGTCTAGTATGGAGCTGTTCCTGTTCTCTGTATTTCCATCAGGCTAATGTGTATTTATACTTAGCTCAGAACAAGAATCCGCGGTTTTTCTCTGTTTTTCTGTTTGTGTGGTTGTGGTGGGGGAATTACTTCTCCCCTCACACACCAAAAAAAAAAAAAAAAAAAAAAAAGTTAAAAATAAATAAAAAAATAAAAATAAAAATAAATAAAAATAAAAAGGGCTTGGGGCATAGCTCAGAGGTAGAATGCCCTTGAGTTCAATCCCTGGTACCAACCCCTTCACACACTAATAATAATAATAATAATAATAATAATAATAATAATAATAATAAATTAAATAAAATCCACTATGGTCTAGGAGTATATAGCTTAGTGGTAGAGTGTTTGCCTAGTATGTGTGAGGCCCAGGGTTCAAAATATAGCCAAGGGTGGTCCATGCCTATAACCCCAGTGTTTGGGAGACTGAGACAGGAGGATTGCAGGTTCAAGGTCAGCCTCAGCAAGTAGTGAGACTCTCATCAAACTAGTGAGACCCTGTTTAAAAATAAAAATAAAAGTAAGGCGGGGGTGTAACTCGGGATTTAGAATGCCTCTGGATTCAATCCCTAATACCAGACACAACAAAATACAAAATAAAATTCACTGCTTTTCTGTATGCTAATCTATGTTAAACATATTAGATGTATTTGCTAAAATGCTAGTATGACATTAATTTCATGAAAATTATTTTTTTTCTTAAAAATGCTTAAAATGGGTGCTCAGTGCATATTTCATCTAAACTTTCTTTTCTTTACAAAACTTTCAGAGTGCTCATATAAGAGCTCATTTTATGATTATATATTTTATGATTATTTTTCATATTTTATGGCAGTAAGATTAAACTCTGAGTAGCATATTTAGTGAACAATTACATCACCCTCAAGACTTCAAGATAATTAAAACATTAAATTATTGTGGGCGTGGTGGCGCATGCTTGGAATCCCCGCACTTGGGAGGCTGAGACAGGAGGATCGCATAGGTTCGAAGCCAGCCTCAGCTACTTAGTGAGGCTCTCAGCAACTTAGTGAGACCCTGTTTACAAATAAAATATAAAAAATAGATCTGGGAGTATAGCCCGGAGGTAGAAAGCCTCTGGGTTCCACCCCCAGCACCCCCCCCACACACACACACAAAACATTAAATTATTATAAATGGAGTAGTTATCAGAAATAGGCGATTTTGTTACTTAATATAGGAAAAGTTATGGATATAAACTATCTGGTTGTCCAATTAGGTTTTCTACATAATTCCAACTTGTCCCATTAGTTCTACTAGGAATTGAATACGTTGTTTTGTCAACTAAAGGCAAATTACTTTTTAATGTTATGTAAAAAAAGTATGAAGGATACAGAAATTAGACTATCAACTGTGTGTAAAATATGACCTACAAATCTAACCCATCTTTCTAAGGCACAGTTTACTTTCAGTCCACAAGTCATAGGTTTAAATAATATTTTCCAAGCCGGGCGTGGTGGCGCATGCTTGTAATCCCTGTGCTTGGGAGGCTGAGACAGGAGGATCGCACAGGTTTGAAGCCAGCCTCAGCTACTTAGTGAGGCTCTCAGCAACTTAGTGAGACCCTGTTTCCAAATAAAATAGAAAATAGGTCTGGGAGTGTAGCCCGGAGGTAGAAGGCCCCTGGGTTCCACCCTCAGTACCACCAAAAAAATAAATAAATAATATTTTCCATCTATAACAGATGAAGAGATATTCTAGAAAATGACTAGTTGAACAGAAAGGAAATTTCAGCAAGAAAAAGAATTCAATTTGGCCACTGGGTGTCAATCTTGATCCATATTCATAAGTAGTTAGGGACGGGAACTCCTCAAAGGGCTATAGTTTTTCCTCAGAATTGTATCTCCAAGGCCAGGTGTGGTGGGGCACACTTGCAATCCCGCTGCTTAGGAGGCTGAGAGGATCACAGGTTTGTGGCTAGCCTTAGCAAGCTTTTGAGGCCCTTCACAACTTAGCGAGATTCTGTGTCAAAATAAAAAATAAAATTGAGTTGGGGGTGTAGTTCAGAGTGGAATGCTTCTGTGTTCAATCCCCAGGACCACAAAAAAAAAAAAAAAAAGAAAGAAAGAAAAAATAAAGAAAAAAAAGAAGAAAAAAGAAAAAGAAAAAAGATATAAAGATAAAAAGAAAAAGAAAAGAAAAGAAAAGAAAAAAGCCGGGCGTGGTGGCGCACACTTGTAATCCCTGCGCTTGGGAGGCAGAGACAGGAGGATCGCGCAGGTTTGCAGCCAGCCACGCTGGCTTAGGAGACCCTGTTTCCAAATAAAAATGTAAAAATAGGTTTGGGAGTGTAGCCCAGAGGTAGAAGGGCTTCCAGGAACCCCAGTACCACAAAAAAAAAAAAAAAAAAAATCTTTGTCATTTCTCTTTTGCCATCATGAAGATTTTAATCTTCAGAAATCTGAGGAAGAAAAAAAAAAGACAGAAAATAACAGCAACAGAAGCACGTTTAACAAAAATGTGCTGACATCTGTACTTTGAAAAGGTTCCTGGGCTAAGCTTGAGCAGCTGTGTAAGATGTCATTGGGTGATTTTATTTCTCTATAGTGATCTACATAAAATTTCCAAGTCCTATAGGTCAAATATTGGTTTCAGAAGCCTAGCTTTCTAAGTGATGTGGTACATTTTATTTAGAATTATCTTTTCAAACAGGAAAAAGGTAAATTTGCAAAGATTGTATGATACAGGGGACTTCTAGCCTCACAGCTACCTTTATATAACCTTTTCTTATTATATACACCAACATTTATGTGTATATAATTCCTAACTTTTCTCTCCCCACTCTTTTTTTTTTGTGTGTGTGTGTGTGTGTGTGGTACTGAGGATTGAACCCAGGGTCATTCTACTTCTGAGTTCCACTCCTAGTCCCATTTTTTAAAATTTGAAACAATCTCAGCAAGTTGCAAAGAGCCTCACTCAGTTGCTGAGGCTGGTCTCAAACTCGCGATCCTTCTGTTTCAGCCTCCTAAGTACTGAGATTTCATTTCAGGTGTGTACCACCATGCCTGTCTTTCCTCTTTTTTTTTTTTTTTTTTTTTGCTGTGCTGGGGATTGAACCCAGGGGCATTCTATCTCTGAGCTACACCCCAGTCTTATTTTTTATTCTTTATTTTGAAACAGGGTCTCACTAAATTGCAGAGGGTCTTACTAAGGAGTTGAAGCTGGTCTCAAACCTGCAATCCTCCTATTTTAACCTCCCAAATACTGGGATTACAGGCGTCCACCACTACAAATGGCTCCATCTTTTTTTAAACACAAATGGTAGAGTTCATATGCCATTTTGTAACTTTTTTTTGGGGGGGGGGTACTGGGGGTGGAACCAGGGGCTTTTCTACCTCCGGGCTATACTCCTAGACCTATTTTATATTTTATTTGGAAACAGGGTCTCACTAAATTGCTGAGAGCCTCACTAAGTAGCTGAGGCTGGTTTTGAACCTGTGTGATCCTCCTGTCTCAGTCTCCCAAGCGCTGGGATTACAAGTGTGTGCCACCACTCCCCGCTCCATTTTGTAACTTTTAAAAATATTTGAGCTGGGCATGGTGGTGCATGCTTATAATTCCAGTACTTAGGAGGCTGAGACAGGAGGATCACAGGTTTGTGGCCAACCTCTGCAACTTAAGTGAGGCCCTCTGCAACTTAGTGAGACCATGTTTCAAAATAAAAATAAAATAGGGCTGGAGTGTAGCTCAGAGGTAATATGCCCCTGGGTTCCATTCCCAGTACCACACACACAAAATTGATAATGTATCATGAACATTGCTTTGTATCTATTAATATAGATCTCTCATTTTGAATTGAGATCATATTTTTTGAAAGATAATAAATAGTTCTCTGATGTTCTCATCTGTTAGGATTTTAAAAGTGGCGGCAAAGGCATGCGTTTGGTCAGACATGCCCATCCAGATTAGAGGAATAGAACACAGAGAAGTCAGACAGCCTCATCTCTGATGGTCTGCAAGCCTTTGATACCCCTCACCGCCTCCTCCTTCCAAACTCCTCCAACAATTTTCAACCTATCTTTGACTTCTGTTTATCTAAAACTTGCCGATAAATCTTCTTAGAAGCTGGTGGTCCATATGAGCCAAGCCATAGCCATGGCTCTGAGGACACACCATCGTGTTGTAAGGGCACAGAAGAAAATATTCCATAAAATTAGATAAGGCTGGATATTTGCAAATAAACTTAAAAAACTTTAATGGCTTAAAACAGGGAAGTTTTAAAATAGTGAAGTTGCATTAATTCCTTATCTACTTGTTCAGGTTAAGCGTATTTTCATTTTCTCAAATTTAATAGTTTAAGACTTAAATCTCACATCCCATAAACAGGGATGCCTTGAATGAGTCTCTGTGATTATTAGGGGTTACTGTGGCTCCAGCATCACCCTTCCATTATGTTGTATTGACACCGAAACTGTTCTGGACAAAATGTCAGTGATCCTTCTAAAACCAACGTAATCATTATGTGTTGAGATGTAGCTTCAACAAGTATCTTGATTCCGAACTTTCTGGAGTTACTGTGCCTGCTGTTGGGTTTTGACATCCCATCCTGTTTCAAGCAGAGTGTTTTTTTTTTTTTTTTTTTTTTTTTTAATGCAGTAGAATCCCTGGTCAGTACGTGGTCCTTTGAAAAGCCTTGGGGGGTTTCACTTTTTTTTTTTTTTTTGGTGGTACTGGGATTACTGGAAACGCCTCTACCTCCGGGCTACACTCCGACACACATTTTTATACTTTTTTTTTTTTTAATTTGGAAACAGGATCTCTTAAGCCAGCGCAGCTGGCTTTGAAACCTGCACTATCCTCCTGTCTCTGCCTCGCAAACTCGGGGATTACAAGCTTGCGCCACCACGCCTGGCGGAGGTTTCACTTTTAAGTTACCTGTAAGATTATGATGTAAACCCTATTCATCTCACATTTTTTTTTTTTTTTTTTTTGCGGGTCTGGGGATGGAACCCAGGGGTATTTTACCTCCGAGCTACACCCCCTGCCCTATTTTTTTAATTCCTTTTTTTTTTTTTAATTATTTTGAAACTGGGTCTCACTGAGTTGCAGAGGGCTAGCCGAGGCTGTCCGCAAACCGCGATCCTCCGGTCTCAGCCTCCCGAATGCTGGGATTACAAGTGTGCACCACCATGCCCGGCGGCATCTCAGAAATTTTTTTTTTTTTTTTTTTTTTTTTTGCGTGTCTAGGGATGGAACCCAGGGGCATTCAACCTTTGAGCTACACCCCCTGCCCTATTTTTTATTCTTTATTTTGAAACCAGGTCTCACTGAGTTGCAGAGGGCCTCACTAAGTAGCTGAGGCTGTCAGGGAACCATGATCCTCCGGTCTCAGCCTCCCGAATGCTGGGATTACAAGCGTGCTCCACCACGCCCGGCTCTCACAAAATTTTAAGTAAATTCTTTTGACACAGAAGCTTTGTGTGCATGCTTTTCACCCTGTAGAAATCAGACAGAGGAACTAAATTTCATGGCTCAGAAGAAAGACGAGGAATCTGTGAAGAGGTGCACAAATTCTTTTTTGTGTGCGTGTGCTTTTATTGGTGGGTTATAGTCTCACATCATAATGTAAATCATGTTGACAATGACATACATGCACACGCTCCTGGTGCCCCCCTGGTGCACAGATTCTGAACGATTCAGAGGCATCAAGGTTGGGAGCCAGAAGCGGCTATGGAAAGACAAGCCTCCTGGGAATCACAGGCGTCTTTCAGACTGCTGAATGCTGCAAAGGACCCGGGGCGGATGTCCTTGACAATCTTATCTCAACATAAAAAAGGAAAGGTGGCGCACGCTTGTAATCCCCGCGTTTGGGAGGCAGAGACAGGAGGATCGCGCAGGTTCGAAGCCAGCCGCGCTGGTTTAAGAGACCCTGTTTCAAAAATATAAAAAAAATTAGGTCTGGGAGTGTAGCCCGGAGGTAGAAGGGCTTCCAGGAACCCCAGTACCACAAAAAAAAAAAAAAAAAAAAAAAAGGAAAAGGAGTGGTAGAGGGCCTCTGGGTTCAGACCCAGTGCGGGGGTGGGGTGCTCCTCAGTTCTTTATCATTCTCAAATGGTATAAAAAGGCTGTTTGGTATGAGTCTAAAGCACTGAGTTTGCAAGTTAGGGGAAATGGTCAGCGCTTGAATGCAGAGGGGAGTGTTGGGTACTTTATACTCTGCGGCTGAAGTCTCCGTTGGCCTCAGAAGCTTTAGTAACAGCTTAGTTAGGCCTGACTGTGCGTCACCCAGAGCTTCCAGAGCAGTCTCTCCCTCTCCCTCTCCCTCTCCCTATCCCCCTCCCTCTCCCTCTCCCTCCCCCCCCCTCTCTCCTCTCTCTCTCTTTGTGGTACTGGGGGGTTGAATTCAGGGGCATTCTACCTCTGAGCTACATCCTGAGCCCTATTTTTTATTCTTTATTTTGAAACAGGGTCTCACGAAGTTGTGGATGGCCTCATTAAGTAGCTGAGGCTGGCTGCAAACCTGTGAGCCTCCTGTCTCAACCTCCCAAGAACTGGGACTACAAGTGTGTGCCACCACGCCTGGCCAGAGCTCTTTCATTGTGCCTTTAGAACCTGGTTGCTGTTTAACTTCTCCAGGCCTTGAGAACATTAGTGCAGCATCTGAAAGCATCAGTACAAAGGAGGAGAGGCGGATGGCAGCAGCACACAAAAGAGTGGCTGTGTTACTCCTCACCTCTCAGGCCTCTGCCACCAATGATCCAGAAGAATGAGTTCTCTTGGGGGGACTTTGGCCTCTAGTTTCTACTTTTGCTTTTGGCTGGGAACTGCTGCTACCCAGGGTCAGACTGGCCTTTCAGTGGAGAAAGATGGGATTTATGCCTTTTGTTGTGTCCCCTTGAGCTAGGTCCTAACAGTTTCTTCACCTGTGAAATAAAATTGATAAAAATGGCATTGATTACAGAATAAATGAGATGATGTTTGTTGATGGCTTGACACAACATTGGCCCAGTGTAAGTGTTTAATAAGTGGGCCACTAATATTAGAAAAGAAGGTTACTTGCATGGTACAGGATACATTTAATTATTCTTTGTCTAAAAGAGGATCAGATTAGTGACTGACTGTACAAAAGATTGACCTCTGCCCACTCCCTCTTTTTCCCTCCTTCCCTCCCTCCTTCCCTCCCTTCTTTCTTCCTTCCTTCCTTCCTTCCTTCCTTCCTTCCTTCCTTTCCTTCCTCCTTTCCTTCTTCCTCTCCTCTCCTCTCCTCTCCTCTCCTTTCCTTTCCTTTCATTCTTCTTCCTTCCTTTCTGTCCTGGAGATTGACCCAGGAGGATTCCACCTCTGAGCTACATTCCCAGCCGTATTATATTTT
Organism: Muscardinus avellanarius; assembly: GCF_963383645.1. Lineage (NCBI taxonomy): Eukaryota > Metazoa > Chordata > Mammalia > Rodentia > Gliridae > Muscardinus > Muscardinus avellanarius. Next base: position 66,390,532 of record NC_137787.1, read on the forward strand.
TTGTTTATTTTGAAACAAGATCTTAGTAATTTGCTGAGGGCCTTGCTCAGTCGCTAACCTACTATCCTCCTGTCTCAGGCTCACCAGTACTGGGTTTAGAGATGTGTATCACCATGCCCAGCAAGGACCTGCTCTTTTGACTTGGATACATGAAATTCTAGAAACTAGAGATTCACTTCTTCTGGGTTTTTTTTTTTTTTTTGAGGGGGGGGGAGTACTGGGGATTGAACCCAGGGGCAATCTACCTCCAAACTATACCCCAAGCATTTTTTAATTTTTGTTTTTGAAACAGGGTCTTGCTAAGTTGCTGAGGGTTTCACTAAAATGCCAAGGCTGATCTCAAACCTATGCTCCTCCTATCTCAGCCTCTCAAGCACTGGGATTACAGGTATGCACTACCATGGCCAGGCAGGATATTCTTTCAGAAAAGAATTTGTTGATCCAGGCGTGGTGGCACCTGCTTGTAATCCCAGCATTTGGGAGGCTGAGATAGGAGGACCCAGGTTCATGGACAGCCTCAGCTACTTAGTGAGGTCCTTTGCAACTCAGTGAGACCCTGTTTCAAAATAAAGAGTAAAACATAGGGCTGGGGTTTATAGCTCAGAGGATTCTGTCCTCAGTACCAAAAAAAAAAAAAAAAAAAAAAAAAAGAACTTGTTGCTTTTCTAGTTAAATGTACTTATTTACTTATTTTACAAAGAAGGAATTTAAGGATCCAAATGGGGAAATGACTCCCTCTAGAACTCCTCATTTGTTAGTGACAGAGCAGTACTAAATCTGGAGGTTTTTTGTTCCAAAATGGTATTTGCTACACAGTATATGCATAGCCAAGAATTCAGACAATGAATGCCCGGGACAGCTAGGTTGGTCCAATACACCCCTGCAGGTTTTATCTGAAGTCAAGTACACAAAAATACTCTATTCAGTTCTGGATCTTCTGAATATATGGATTAATTTGTGAAAACTGCAAATAACTGCATTTATTTATTTTTGTGGTGTTGGGGATTAAACCCAGTGCCAGGAAACAAAGTGTGTGTATTGGGTTGGTGCCATCTATAGACCATCTATAAAAATCGAGGTGCATTTTTTTTTTTTTTTTTTTGGTGGTACTTGATAAGTAAAATAAAAAATTAAATGCGAGTAAAATAAAAATAAGTGAGTACGGCGGAGTGTGAAAAACACGAGAGAGGTCCGGTACACGTGGCATGTAAAGTTTTAATGGCACGGCTCTCCCGGGGATCAGGGCGAGGCACTGTGGGGCCCGCGCACCTGTCCGAAGCTTGAGGACGCGGGCTCTCCTTTTCAAGGTATGCATCTCGCGAGATGAGGGTTTACTCGCGGGAACGCCCAATTCTCGCGGGGGTTTCAGCCCCTCCCTTGCCCTGCAGAGGTCATGTGACACAAAGTCACATGAGTGCAGGACCCAACTTAACATTCCGGCCTTTTGATGGTAGGGATAATGGATGACGATTGGACCCTCTAGCTTCTTCCTGCTGTCAAGGGGCGTCGTCAGGGGCCCCAGGCCGGGAGGAGTCGGGAGTCCAGTCCCCCAGAAGGGGATGCAGGTGGGTGCATAGCTGCAGTGCGAATTGGAGGTTACCCTGGACAGCTTAGTGATGTGCGCTTGAGGAGGCTTGAACAGGCAAGGGCTATTAAAGAAAAAAACAAATCATGAGATTGAGCAGGCGACCAAAAAGGAGACTGGTTTACTCAGTACCTGGAGAGCTACCCTGAGCTGGCAAAGAGGATGGAGGTTGAGGGATCCAGGAGCCATCAGTCTTCAGCCAGGCTGAGTAGGGCCAGCGGCGGGGCCTGGTCTGGAAAGGTGCTCCCCCTGTGTTGAGGCACCTGGGGCTCACCCTTTTCCAAGGGCATTGTTCCAGTGGCCCTCCTGGCCACATGCCGAGCAGTTAGGCGTGGCTTTGCCCCACTTGAGGCAGGCTCCTGGAGGTAGTTGTTGTTGCAGTCCTCCACACCTAGGTGGCGCTCCAGGGGGCTGAGCCGCCACCGCCAGCCGAAGGGCAGCTACCAGGGATCTGCTTTTTGGCAAAGTCGGAGTGTATGCTCCATTTCCGCCTGTTTCTCTCTGGAATTAAAACTTAGATGCTATGTTAAGGTTCTGTCAGCTGCGACGGACCTATACTCACAAAGAGCAAGTCCCGAGACGGGTGTCCAGCAAGAATGGCAACGCGGACTCCGCACGGGCAGACAGAGAGTGTCGCCCCAGCCCCGGCCTGTCGTTTCCCGCAGCACCTAGGGCGCGCCCGAGCGGGCCACCCAGCAAAATTGCAGTCTGGCGCAGGCCAAGATGGTGACTGTGACATCACCAGGCAGTGACTATGCGCCATCACAAAATGGCAGCTGGCAGGAAAATAAATGGAAGCTGATGGGGGAGAGCATTTGGAGGGATACCAGACCGCTTATAAAAGTTCCTAACTATTCCTGGGCCACCGCAACCTATTTCCCAACTCGTATCAAGGCAGACAGGCTCTCAGGGCATCTGCTAGTATAAAGGTTCGACTCCCCATAATTGTTTCGCGGGCGGAAACGAAGAACAGGAAATGGGCGTCCCCGATTTCCCTGCTCAATCGTTCGGAAACAGAGGTTAAGAGATAGGGAAGAACGTCTTCATTCCTTCTCAAAACCGGAGGATGACCTGGTCATCCGCAGCGTGGTCCCAGTGGACCGGGGGACAATGGGTCACCAAGCGCTTGGATTTTTGGGTCCCAGTGGACCGGAAGACCCAAGTCCGGAACCCGCTAACCAAGGGAAGGAGGCAGTTTACCGGAGTGAAGTGTTGCCAGCCAGCGCTGGCTGCGACAGAAGCACTGAGAAGCTGCTGGGAGCGTGGTGGAGCTGGGGCTCGTGGATGCCGGTGGCTGGTGTGGACGGCACTGGCGGCTGGCGCAGGTAGGATCAGTGGGGGTGCGCAGGCGGCATGGCTTGCCGGGCAGGCGGCGTGGAGACAAAATGGCTTCCAGGCACGCACCAGACGCTGAGGCTGGGCCCCGAGGAGCACCGCCAGTGAGCCTGGCTCGGGGCGGGTGGGGCAAACCGGCCAGAGGTCCCGGCGGTGACCGGAGAACCAAGCTGGAACGGTGCTTTAGGAGGTCCAAGCGGCAGGCAGAGGTCCTGGCCCGCGCAGGCAGTTGGCAGGCAGAGCAAGTGCCAAGCTGCCTGGCTCGGGCCGGAAAGATGGCCGCCGACTCCTAGGATTGGTTAGGAGTGGAAAGTGGGAGGGATTAAAGATTGTGAGGCCTCCAGTGAGGCCATGAGGTGGGAAGGGTTAAAGATGGCGAGGCCTCCAGTGAGGCCATGAGGTGGGAGGGGTTAAGGATGGCGAGGCCTCCAGTGAGGCCATGAGGGGAGGGGTTAAGGATGGCGAGGCCTCCAGTGAGGCCATGAGGTGGGAGGGGTTAAGGATGGCGAGGCCTCCAGTGAGGCCATGAGGTGGGAGGGGTTAAGGATGGAGAGGCCTCCAGTGAGGCCATGAGGTGGGAGGGGTTAAGGATGGCGAGGCCTCCAGTGAGGCCATGAGGTGGGAGGGGTTAAAGATGGTGGGGCCAAGATGGCGGCCCCCCAGTGATTCCACGTGTGCAAGATGGCGGGCCAAAGCTGGCGACCCCCCCCCCCCAGTAATCCCATGTGGCTGCTTACCGGAATGGCCAGGCCCAGGCAGCAGGGGTGGGCAGGCACAGGGTGAAGGGCGCCAGGGCGCGAGTCCGAGTGGAGGAACCAGCTGGAGCGCGGGCTGGACTTGGCGGGCTGGGGGCTGTTTAGCAGAGTGGCGGCCGCCTAGATGGAGGAGGCAGGCGGCCCCGGCAGGCGGGTCTAAGCAACGCCAGGCGTGGAGAAGACATAGGTGCACGGCGTGGCGCAGTCCGCGGGCGGCGCGTTCCCATTCCAGCGGCGGGCGGCGTGGGCAGGCGGGAACGGCGGTTTTAGGAGGTCCAAGCAGCAGGCAGAGGTCCTGGCCCGTGCAGGAGGTCAGCAAGTAGAACAGGTGCCAGCATCACCCAAGGAGCCTGGCTCTGGGCGGGTGGAACTAGCAGCCTGGCGGCCGGTGGAGCCTGCACGCCCCAGCGGTGGTGGCCGCGGAAGATGGCCGCCGGCGCTCCGGAAGAGAGCACATGGGCGGGAAAAGATGGCCACTGGCTCTCAGCAGAGCGCGGGGCCGAAAAGATGGCTGCGGGCTCTCAGCAGAGCGCGGGGCTGAAAAGATGGCCGCGAGCTCTCAGCAGAGCTCGGGGCTGGAAAGATGGCCGTGAGCTCTCAGCAGAGCTCGTGGCTGGAAAGATGGCCGTGAGCTCTCAGCAGAGCCCGGGGCGGGAAGAAGGCCGCCGGCTCTCCCGGAGAGCGCGGGGCCGGAAAGACGGCCTTGAGCTCTCAGCAGAGCGCGGGGCCGAAAAGATGGCCGTGAGCTCTCAGCAGAGCTCGGGGCTGGAAAGATGGCCGCGGACTCTCAGCAGAGCCCGGGGCAGGAAGAAGGCCGCCGGCTCTCCCGGAGAGCGCGGGGCTGAAAAGATGGCTTACGGTCCGGGCAGGCACGGGGCAGCAGTGGCGGCAGTGGCGGGAGCAACGCCTGCAAGCGGAGCGCTGGTGTGGGACCTCACAGTCGAGCTGCTGGCGGGTCGGAGAGTCCGGGGCTCAAAAAGAGAGTAAAAATAAAAAGAGAAAACAGAAAAAAAAAGGAAAAAAAAATGGGGAGGGACCCAAGAGTTCTCCCGGTTCGGCACCAAATGATAAGTAAAATAAAAAATTAAATGCGAGTAAAATAAAAATAAGTGAGTACGGCGGAGTGTGAAAAACACGAGAGAGGTCCGGTACACGTGGCATGTAAAGTTTTAATGGCACGGCTCTCCCGGGGATCAGGGCGAGGCACTGTGGGGCCCGCGCACCTGTCCGAAGCTTGAGGACGCGGGCTCTCCTTTTCAAGGTATGCATCTCGCGAGATGAGGGTTTACTCGCGGGAACGCCCAATTCTCGCGGGGGTTTCAGCCCCTCCCTTGCCCTGCAGAGGTCATGTGACACAAAGTCACATGAGTGCAGGACCCAACTTAACAGTACTGGGGTTTCTGGAAGCCCTTCTACCTCTGGGCTACACTCCCAGATCCTTTTTTTTAAAAAAAAACAAAAAAAACTTTTTATTTGGAAACAGGATCTCTTAAGCCAGCGTGGCTGGCTTTGAACCTGTGCGATCCTCCTGTCTCCGCCTCCCAAGCGCGGGGATTATAAGTGTGCGCCACCACGCCCGGCAAGGTGCATGTTTTACCCATGTCACAGGAAGAACTGAAACAGAGAATCACATTTTGGAATGATCAGATTTCATCCTACACCTCAGTCCTTGCGCTCTTTTCCTGGAAATCCAGGTTCTCCAAAGTTAGCAAATTTATTTAAGAAATTTAACAGATAAGTCAGGCGTGGTGGTGCATGCTTATAATCCCAGTACTTGGGAGGATGAAACAGGAGGATCGTAGGTTCGAAGCCAGCCTTGGCAACTTAGTGAGGCTCTCAGCAACTTAGCGAGATCCTGTTTCCAAGTTAGAAATAAAATAGGTCTGAGGGTATAGCCTAGAAGTAGAAGGTCCCAAGGTTCTGTCTCCAGTAAAACACACACACACACACAACACACACACACACACACACACACACACACACACACACGTAACTGATAATCTACCCCATGGGAATCTTTTGCTCATATCCCATAGAAAAATAACAGAGCGCTTGTAGGTTTCTGTTTTTTTTTTTTTTTTTTTTTACCACAAGCCCACAGTAGACCCCCTCATCCCTGTTTGGTCACTGCCTAAGCTTTTTATGTGCCCTTATCTGATCTTCTTCCCCCCTCCCAGGAATGAAAGGTTATGATAAATCCTCCTCTAGGCCTTGAAAGGACGCATAGGTGGCGGAGGAGGGGCAGAGGTGCCAGATGCAGCACGAGTGGGACAGAAATAGTTCAGATGTTCACCCTGTTTCTCTACTTCTCCCAGCAGTGTGAAGGCATGTATGTGCTAGGCGGGCCCAAGGCCTGCATGCCCTAGGCGGGCCCAAGGCCTGCATGCCCTAGGCGGGCCCAAGGTCTGCATGCCCTAGGCGGGCCCAAGGCCATTTTTCTTGAAATGAATGTTAGCACAGGAGGGAGTGGGAACTAATGGGTTTTTATCAAGAAGGAGGAGGAGGAGGCGGCTGCATGCTGTTGATGTAGAACCGACCACATCCTACCACTATTTCTCATTCTTTGATCTTCTGCCATGATCTCCAGCTTTAAAAGTTTCAATTAAAGCTTTCCATCGAAAATGTGGTATCCTTTTAGACCACCAGAGTAATTGCAGCTTTTACAGTTTTTATAGATTTTTTTTTTTATATTGGGGATTGAACCCAAGGGGCATTCTACTTCTATGCTTCTTCCCCAACCCTTTTTTCCCCCCAATTTTTATTTGGATACAGGGTGCTGCTAAGTTGCAGAGAGCCTCACTAAGTTGATGAGACTGTTCTCAAACCTGCAATCCTCCTATCTCGGCCTCCCAAGCACTGGGATTACAAGCATGTGCCATCATGCCCGGCTATTTTATAGCTTTTTTAAAAAAAACTAAATTAAGCCAGGCGTCGTGGTACAAGCTTGTAATCCCAGTACTTGGGAGGCTGAGACAGGAGGATCACAGCTTTAAAGCCAGCCTCAGCTACTTAGTGAGGCTCTCTGCAACTTAGTGAGACACTGTTTCCAAATAAAGAATAAAAATGGACTAGGGGTGTAGCTCAAAAATAGAATGCCACTGGGTTCTCAGTAGCGCCAAAAAAAAAAAAAAACCCACCTAAATTAATTATAGAAAATACGGTCCCTTTTGTATTTGGAGTTTTTTGTTTTTGTGGTTCTACAGATTGAATCCAGGAGTATTCTAGCTCTGAGCTACACACTATTTTATTTTAGTTTTTTAACTTGGAAACAGGGTCTTGTTAAGTTGCTAAGGTTGGCTTTCAACCTGTGATCCTCCTGTCTCAGCCTCCCAAGTACTAGGATTGCAGGTGTGTGCCATCACACCTGACTTCTATTAATATTATTATAGTTGTCTCAGGGTTCTGTATTTTCATTAATTGGCTACTTAAAAAATGACAGAATATTATATAAAGCTTTTCTTTTATATATGTGTGCATTCAGAATTGCTAAAAATTCTTTTAAAGTGTATTCAAAGTTCCTAAAAATTCACTTTACCTATTCTGATTGGAATATTAATTTTTGATTTTGGGAATAAAAAATGTCCTTCTATGTCACTGAAATATTCAGAAGTGGAAAGAACCCTTGTCAACATTTTTATTTGATCCATATAGTCATTCCCTGAGTTTCACTCCCCAAGATGTACAAAAACTCTTAGGTTCCAACTCCGTGAATCTCAAGGCAGACCACAAATACCTATGAATAAAAGAAATCAAACAAGCAAAAAGCAAAACAGAATTAAACAGACATTCAAAGAACAAACATCTGGACGTCTATGCTGCTTCAATTCAGGGTTTAGTGTCCTGTAATCCTACTACTTGAGAGACTGAGACAAGAAGATTTCCAGCTTGAGTCTGGTCTTAGCAACTTAGTGAAACCCTGTTTCAAATAAATAAATAAATATATAAATAAATAAATAAATAAATAAAAAGGGCTGGGATTGTAGCTCAGAGATAGAACTCCCCTGGCTTTGATCCCCAGTACTGACCCCCCAACAAATTCAGGTTTTAGAAAACCCTCAGCATACAGTTTAGAAATATCTACTTATGGTATACTTGTTACATATCAAGCTCCAACTAGAGCATCATACAAAATAAAGACTCTTAAACCTGTTTTTGGGTAGAGAGGGTTTCCTACCTTAACTCAATTCTTTAACTTTAGAATAAATTTTGTATTAGAATAAGTTCAAGGGAAAATGGACTTATAAACTTTTCTGTTCTTCACTTTTACTCTTTTGATCTTTCAGTGTATTCTGTTGGAAAGCTACGCCTTTACACATTTAATGAGGCATTCAAAATGATTTAAGGTGTAAAGCTTCAAATACAGCTATGGTTTTATTTTATTTTATTTTTTGTACTGGAGGTTGAACCCAGAGTCATTCTACCTGCGAGTTATGTCCCTAACCCTACTTTTTTCCTTCTTTTTTTAACTTGAAATAGGGTCTTGCTAAGTTGCTGAGACTAGCCTTGAAATCTACGATCCTTCTGTCTCAGTCTCCCAAGCACTGGGATTATAAACATGTGGCACCACACTTGGTTTACAATGATGGCTTTATTTTTATTGTATTTTCTTTCTTTATTTATTTTTTGGTGGTACTGGGCTTCCTGGAAACCCTTCTACCTCCGGGCTACACTCCCAGACCTATTTTATACTTTTTTAAAAATTTGGAAACCGTGTCTCTTAAGCCAGCGTGGAACTCTGTCTCTGTCTCTGTCTCTGCCTCCCAAGCGTGGGGATTACAAGCATGCACCACCACGCCTGGCTACAAGGATGGTTTTAACGAGTGTATGTAGCTGAGAGGAGAAAATAAAAAGAGACAAATGAAAATACTAATGTGAGTTGGGTGGTGTAAACAAAATGGATACACAAGTACTGGCTCAGTATGTATTTTGAGGCCCAGAGGTTAAGTAACAAAACTTTTTTCCACTGAGTGATATTGGACAATTTCTTTTAAAAACTGTGTGCTTAGCAGCATATCCATTGAATGGATTCTGGCACCACTACCCCCAGTCTGTATCCACATTCCAGCCCTATCTCTAGTTCAGAGATCTGAGAGCCAGAGTTAAAGAGAGATTTTAGAAAATAGGAATTTTTTTTCCCTGTAATTCAACCTGAGGGCTTTTCATTTGAGTTGTCATTCCTGGGGGAAGAACCACCTACCTCCAATCCTGATAATGCTTCCTTGGTCAGTTGCAGATAAGAAAGCTTCTGCCTTACAGAAATGAGTCAATTTTGATTTAACTTTAAACTACTCTAGTGAATTTATTATTAAAGGAGATATGTGTAAATTTCATATAGTATCTATATCTACAATAATTGGTATATAGTACTCTTATATGCCAACCCTTGTTCTGAAAGGCATAAAATCTTTAGGACCATCAAAGGTTATCTTTCAGGATGTATATAAAATGAGACTTTCATTAATTAATGAACTAACTCTTTTTTCCTACTGAGGACTGTGGACATTGCCCCTTCTCTTCCTGTGTTGTCTAGAAATTCATTTACTTGTACCTAAACTAACTGATATCTATGAGAAACCAAAAGATAAGAATAGTGAAAGAATCTCCTGTCTTCTTCCAGTCTCCTTTTCTCTTGCAAATTACAGATCATGTAGTTTAGCTGCTCAGCATTGTTCCATGCTAAATTCTTTAAACAAACCAAACCAAAACAAACAAACAAAAACCAAGTAAATTTACTGCCAACATTCGGAAATTGGGGTGTTTCTCACAAAAACTGATTTCTGTCTTCGGTCTATAAAAGGAGGAGAACTGTTAATTCTAGGACTAACTTCTCCTGGTTGAAGCGGAGTGGTAGCCAAATAATATAGTAGAACAATGTAGGGGTTTGCCCCCTCCTCTCCTTAAATATAACCCATGCTAACTCATTCATGTCACCAGCCTGGCCCCTGGAGTTCTTTGTGTTTGAGGTTCCTATTTGAGGCTGGGATTGTGTTGGAGGAGATAAGACCCGGAAGGGAGCAAAGATGTTGGGTGCTGTCGTCAGAAAGCCAGAATGATCCTAGAGTTTCAAGGTCAGGAATCTAGACTTTGGATGAGACAAATCTGGGCTCCAATCCTTGTTCTGGCATTTACTATGTCTTGAAACCTGGGGAAAATTTCGTAACTGTTCTTTCTCTCTTTCCTCTTGTGTAACAAATGCTATAACATCTCCCTCAGTGGTTCACGAGGAGAGAAAAAGAGTTATGATTTCTGGTATAAAACCCTTCACTAATTAAATCCCCTAGCTACTTTTAAGAAATTGTTTACTGAACACTGCTAAAATTTAGCTATTCAGAATCGGGAATGGTGGTGCACGCTTGTATCCCAGCATTCGGGAGGCTGAGACCGGAGGATCGTGGTTCGCGGACAGCCTCGGCCACTTAGTGAGGCCCTCTGCAACTCAGTAGTGAGACCCTGTTTCAAAATAAAGAATAAGATATAGGGCTGGGGTGTAGCTGTAGCTTGGAGGTAGAATGTCCCTGGGTTCCATCCCCAGTACCATACACACACACAAAATTAGATATTCATCTAAATGTTATCTATATTCTCTGATTAGCTAGGCTCAGTTAAGTAATTCAGTGTTGTCTCTTTTAGTCTCCAAGTTAGATTATTGAACCATTTTCTCTTTAATATAGTTCTCCCAAGAGAGTCACAGTGGTGGCTTTCAAACCAAATAAAGCTTCCTACAGTGTTTGGCTAGATTTCTGTACTCACTTTATCCATGCATGAATGTTGCTGTTATATCCAGAGGTCATTTTTGGAGTGGATAATAAGAGAAGTACTAAACCCCGCCAAAAAAGCAAAACCACAGGGAAGGGACCAAGAATGTATGTGTGTGTGTGTGTGTGTGTGTGTGTGTGTGTGTGTGTGTACATGCGCAAGAATATGATTAAATCAAGCAGGGCGTGGTGGCACACGCTTGTATTCCCAGTACTTGGGAGGCTGAGACAGGAGGATCATAGGTTCAAGACCAGCCTAAGCTACTCAGTGAGGCCCTCTGCAACTTAGTAAGACTCTGGTTTAAAATAAAGAATGAAAAATAGAGCTGGAGCTGGGCGTGGTGGCCACACTTGTAATCCCTGCACTTGGGAGGCTGAGACAGGAGGATCATGCAGGTTTGAAGCCAGCCTCAGCTGGCTTAAGAGACCCTGTTTCCAAATAAAATATAAAATAGGTCTGGGAGTGTAGCCTGGAGGTAGAAGGCCTCTGGGTTCCATCCCCAGTAACACACACACACACACACACACACACACACACACACACACACACACTAATAAAAAAGAAAAAGAAAGAGAAAAAGGAAAAAAGAAAAAAAATCAGTTTGTTTGGACTGGAAAAATAGATGACCTAGAAAACCCTTTCTTAGACTGGGCGTGGTGGCGCATGCTTGTAATCCCTGCACTTGGGCAGCTGGGACAGGAGGCTCCAGGTTCATGGCCAGCCTCTCTACTTAGTGAGGCCCTCTGCAACTTAGTGAGACCCTGCTGCAAAATAAAGAATAAAAAAATCAGGTTGAAAACCCTTTCTTAGGTACATATTTTATAAGTGGAACTCATAACAAAGCCCACAGGAACAGGAATTGGATTGAAAATCTAACCTGCTTCAAGTCCTTTCTTTAATTATCCTGTCTGCACAGGTCTATGAAGTTATTAATATTGCTTAAGCAATAGCATTCCTAAGGCCAGTGTTCTCCACCTAGATGCATCACCTGAAGTATTTTGAAAATTAGTCCTGCCTCAGTCTTACTCCTAGAGATTGTGATTTAATTGCACTGATGTGGACGTGGGCATCAACATGAGCTTCTGCTTGTTGGCCTTATGGTAGTGTTGGTGTTAGCATAAGGTGCTGGTGTCGGGAGGGAAGGAAAATCCTTCCTCCAACACAGAGGCCTGGCTGAAGTCTTTCTTTTATTTTTGATATTCATAGAACTATTCTTGCTGGCTGCTGTGAAATGAGCCTTAAATCTGAGTGCAAGGAAGAAAGAGAATGCCCAGGTGCACAATTAACCAACCTCCCCACAAGGGACGGGGAAGGGTACCTGTGATAGGACAAGAAATATTTTTCTTCTTTCTTTCTTTCTTTCTTTCTTTCTTTCTTTCTTTCTTTCTTTCTTTCTTTCTTCTCCTTCCTTCCTCCCTTCTTCCTTCCTTCCTTCCTTCCTTCCTTAGTACTGGGAATTGAATCCAGGGGTGTTACACCTTTGAGCTATACCCCAAGCTCTGATTTTATTTTTTATTTTGAAACAGAGTCTCACTAAATTGCTGGCCTTGTTACTTTGCTAAGGCTAACCTCAAACCTGTGACCTTCCTATCTCAGCCTCCTAAGTACAGGAATTACAGGCATGTGCCACCACACCCAGCACAAGAAACATTTGAAGGTCACTTTATATTCCACACAGTATCAGTATATCCTGTGTGTGTGTGTGTGTGTGTGTGTGTATGTTACTGGGGATTGAACCCAGCGGCATTTTACCTCCAAGCTATATCCCCAGCCCCATTTTATTTCTCACGAGGTTGCTGAAGGCCTCACTAAGTTGCTAGGTCTGGCCATAAACCCATGCTCCTCCTGTCTCAGAGTCCCAAGTACTGGGATTACAAGTGTGCACCTCCACATCTGGATAATATATCTTATTAATATTATTAATTTTTTGGTGCTGGGGATTGGAGCCAGGGCTTGTGCATGCTAAGCATAAGCTCTGCCACTAAGCTATACCCTGAGGCACGAAATGGATGTCATTACTATTCCTGCTTTATGGAGGAGTGAAAGAATCTAGAACTGCATGATTTTATAGCAACTTTTCACATTGTTTTGATTTATTTAAATAAAACTGAATCACTTTCCCAATTCCAATTTGTCCAGGTTCATAATCAGTTCAATACAAATCACTCACCCACCATTGGTGCACAAGAACCCTGGCCTACGGACATGACAAAGAAGGGCGATCTCCGAACCAGAGTGGACACCTTATCAAGCTACTTCTCTTGATACTTGGGGGCCCTGTCCTGCCTTGGTCCTTCACTGTTCAGTTTAAGGTAGACCAGAGGCATCCTTTATCAGAGTCATTTTTAATTTCTGCAAGTTTGCCATGGAGAGCCTCATTTGCTTATTCCCAAGACGCTGGTCCCCCTCTGGCCCTTTCAACATCCAGGATGCAGGAAAGTGGGTATAAGATTCCCTTCCACAGAGATCTTCCCTCCTTCGTTCCTACACCTGTCTTGTGGGACTCCAACAGTTCTTTTTTTTTGGTAATGGTGTGTGTGTGTGTGTGTGTGTGTGTGTGTGTGTGTGTGTATGGAACCCAGGGGGCATTCCACCTCTGAGCTATACTCCCTGCCCTATTTTTTATTCTTTATTATTTTTTATTCTTTATTTTTTATTCTATATTTTCTCACTAATTTACGGAGTGCCTCACTAAGTAGCTGAGGCTGTCCACGAACCACGATCCTTTGGTCTCGGCCTCCCGAATGCTGGGACTACAAGCGTGCGCCACCATGTCTGGCTGGTATTTGGGTTTTAACCCAGGGGTATTCTACCTCCAAGCTATAATTCCAGCTCTTTTAAATTAATTAATTAATTAATTAATTATTTTGGTGTTCCTGGGGTTCCTGGAAACCCTTCTTCTTCCAGCTACACTCCCAGACCTATTTTATATTTTTATTTGGAAACAGAGTCTCCTAAGCCAGTTCGACTGCCTTCGAACCAGCGCGATCCTCCTGTCTCTGCCTCCCAAGTGCGGGGATTACAAGCGTGCGCCACCACGCCTGGCTTCTTTTTATTTTTTATTTTGAAACAGAGTCTCACCAGGTTGCAGAGAGTCTCACTAAGTTGTTAAGACTGTCCTTGAATCTATCTGTGATCCTCCTGCTTCAGCCTCCAAAGTACTAGCATTATGGGCGTGTGTCACCATGCCTAGCTCCAACACTTCTTGAAAGTAAAATTGAATCTTTCTTTTCCTTGGGAGTGCAGAAACCTTATTATCTTTTTGGCTGTGCTGAGCTTCCCCCAAAAACTTGGGAAACATGCAAAACACGGCTATGTATTCAGGGGCAAAGGAATCTCGAACTCAGAACATGAAGGCCTGGCTGTATTTCAATGGGAAATATGAAATAGCACAAATTAATTATTTATAATCCACTCTGATGCAAAGCTGAAAAATGTTCAGAGCAAGTGAAGCTGCTGGCATGTTTCTCTTTTCATCAGAATTAATCCATCCACCCAAATGGGTCTTTGATACTTCACCAGTCCAAAAAAATGACATTCTCATTGAAGAGGTTTAAACTGAAAGACTATATCAAGTTTCTGGTAAGTAAGTGGAAACCCTCAGTCTTTACACTGTGTGTGTGTGTGTGTGTGTGTGTGTGTGTGTGTGTGTGTGTGTGCACTCATGTGCATGCGTGCATGTGGGCATGCTGTTGGGGATCTAACCCAGGGCCTTATACATGCTAGTCAAATATTCTATCACTGAATCACACACTAGCCCCAAAATGCAATCTTTAATTAGGTTTTTCTGAAACAGCCGATTTTTGCACAGATGATTATTCAACAATATCCCTGCTACCTTTATTACTTTGCTTTTTTGTGTGTGTGGTACTGGGGTTCCTGGAAACCCTTCTACCTCTGGGTTACACTCCCAGACCATATATATATATATATATATATATATATATATATATATATATATATATTTTTTTTTTTTTTTTTTTTTTTTTTTTTTTTTTTTTAGTTGGAAACAGGGTATTTTAAACCAGCGCGGCTGGCTTCGAACCAGTGCGATCTTCCTGTCTCCGCCTCCCAAGCGCAGGGATTACAAGCGTGCGCCACCACGCCGGCATTACTTTGCTTTTTATGAGACTTTTTGAGCATCACCAGTTACTGGTATTTGTCATTAATTCTTACTCTAATAGTCACAAATCTAGTTCTTGAGCCAGGCGACTATCAGTTTAGTCTACAGAGGCTTACCGATCTTTGGGGATCTTGGAAGACTAAAGGACAGCTCTGGCGCCGCTGTTGGCTATGGAGGCCAGGACTGTAAATTGTAATACAGTTCAAATGGTCTTTAGGTTGGCTCTTCAGTAGTAGATAGATTCTTCTAATAACTGAGTTCTGGCCTGTTCATTCTTCTTGCAAAGGAAAAGAGCTGACCTTTTCTGAAGCCGAAGTTATATCTCATAAAGGACTTCATAGAGTCTGATAAGTGGTGACCAGCCAGGAACTTTATACTATATTGGGAAGTATGGGGTCATTAGTACATGGATCCTGGAGGAGACTGAGAACAGAAAAAGAAAAATGGAGTTGAGCATGGTGGTACATGATTATAATCCCAGTACTTGGGAGGTTGAGACAGGAGGATTGCAGTTTCGAGGCCAGCCATAGCAACTTAGTGAGGCCCTCAGCAATTTAGTAAGACCTTGTTTCCAAATAAAAAATAAAAATAGGCTTAAGGGTATATTCTAGAGGTAGAAGGCCCTTGGATTCCATCCCTAGTACCGCATGCGCACGCACGCACGCGCGCGCACACATACACACACACACACAAAAGGAAAGAAAAGTGGGTTTCTTGATTTTCTAGAAAAATCATACATTGGCACAATTGGTACTAATAGCTGATACTGAATACTAACAATTATTAGCACAATTTGTGGATGAAGAAACTGATACACAGGCGGTTACAAACTCAGGCTTTATTGCCAAGTTTCCCTAGCTGGGGGAGTAGAGATGGGGTTTGAACTCAGGAAGTATAGCTCTGAAGAGTGATGCTGCCTATTAGAGGCTCTGGTTTTAATATGGGGAGGTTCTGGGGGCACTGATTAAAAAATATCACCCTTCTATAAAGGACTCCTTAAGTGGAAGCTACACTAAGCTCCTAAATTCTTAGTGTATACAAAAGCAGCATCAAAAGCTAAACCTTCCTTTCCTAACTTCCTTCATGGTTTACCAAGTAAAACAGTTACCTTAATCCTTGCAGGTCCAAGGGTTGGAACTTTGCTTTTTTTCTAAGAGCTGGGTTTCTGGGAAGGGTTTAACTAAGAAAACACCTTGGCAAAGGGGTAAAAATTTGACTACTCAGTGAGCATCAGGCTGGGAGGCTCTTAACCTTTGGACCACTGACACAGGTCATCTACTTTGGCAGTCATATAGGATTTCTGGGGACCAGCACATTCTTATTAACTGCCTTTTAAGCCACAAGACATACGGATACAGACTTAATGTTTTATTTATTATTATTATTTTTTTTTTTTTTTTGCGGACCTCCTCCGAGCTATACCCCCAGCCAGATTTATTTATTTTTTTTGGTGGTACTGGGGTTCCTGGAAGCCCTTCTACCTCCGGGATACACTCCCAGATCTATTTTTACATTTTTATTTGAAAACAGGGTCTCCTAAGCCAGGGCGTGCGGCTGGCTTCGAACCTGCGCGATCCTCCTGTCTCTGCCTCCCAAGCGTGGGGATTACAAGCGTGCGCCACAATGTCCGGCCCCAGCCCAATTTTTTTATTCTTTACTTGAAACAGGGTCTCACTGAGTTGCAGAGGGCCTCACTAAGAACCTGTCTCAGCCTCCCAAATGCTGGGATTACAAGTGTGCGTCACCGCACCCGGCTTCTTTCTTTTTTTTTTTTGAGATAGAAATTTTACTGTTTCTCAGGCTGGTTTCAAACCAGGAACTCAAGCAATCCTTCTGCCTCAGCCTCCCAAGTAGCTGGGGCTGTAGGTGTGACTACAGCACTTGTCTTGATTATGATATATAAAAACACTTTTTTTGGACCCTCAAAGTTTTCCAATGATATTAAATATTCCCTATTCTAGGGGATTTTTTTTTTTACTAAGAATATGTCCAATGCACAAATATTTAGGGTGATTCTAGATTGTTCATTTACATAGATGCCATTTTGTGTGTGTGTGTGTGTGTGTGTGTGTGTGTGTGTGTGTGTGTGTGTGGTACTGGGGATAAAACCCAGGGGTGCTGTCTCCCTGAGCTACTCCCTTTTTAATTTTGAGACTGCGTTGACCTTGAACTTATGATCCATCTGACTCAGGCCCCCCCAAGTAGCTGGGATTACAAGTGTGTGCCACCAGACTGCCTCAATTTGTAATATTTTTATGGTCTGTTAAGTATCTTGTAAGTAATTATATAAACGAGATATTTTTAGGAAATCTATAAATTGGTCTCTAAAACATATTCAAAGCAATAACTTATATAAAAATACATGACAAGAATATTTTAAAATATTCTATTAATATAGAATTGGTACGTTCACATATGCACATAATATTGCTGTTTTCTTCCCCAAATAACATCTTTCTTCTCCTCCACCCTCTCCCAGCCTCTTCTGCTATGTTACTGGTCTCTCTCCTCATTTTCTTTTTTTTTTTTTTTTTTTTTTGTGGGTCTGGGGATGGAACCCAGGGGCATTTGACCTCTGAGCTACACCTCCTGCCCTATTTTTTCTTTATTTTGAAACCAGGTCTCACTGAGTTGCAGAAGGCCTCACTAAGTAGCTGAGGCTGTCCGCGAACCGCGATCCTCCAGGTCTCAGCCTCCCAAATGCTGGGATTACAAGCGTGCGCCACCACGCCCGGCTTCTCTCTCCTCATTTTTATAAGCCCATTTTCTTTATTTTTTTTTTTTTTTCTCTCTAGCTTCCAGCTAGAAAACATTCAACTCTTGATTTTCTGAGTCTGGCTGATTTCAGATAGCATGGTGTTCCCCAGTTCTACCCTTTTTCCTGTGAATTACATAATTTTGTTCTTTGGGGCGGTAGATAAATTTTTATTCATCGCTTCCTGACATAGGTGTTCAGTAAATGTGTTCATGCTAATTGCAGGGCCTAATAACATTAGCCATCTATAAAGTTCTTTGTGGCTCACCTTTGGTGTTCATTTATATATTCCACAAAAATTGCCTTTTTGCTTCAAGAAAGTTTTATTAATTTTTATTTTCTGCAGAAAATAGGCTATTGCTCAGGAAGAATATATGAAATGCACATTGGTAGAATGAAAGACAGAAACGCTGGAGCAAACATATTAAAGAACCTCAGAATTTTTATTTATTCTAATATTACTAATGCAAAAGATTCTTGTTCTTCCAATTCAAAGTATGATTCTCCCCCCCCCCTTTGTGGTACTAGGGTGGAACCTAGGGATTTTTCTAACTCCGGGCTATACTCCCAGACCTATTTTATACTTTATTTGGAAACAGAGTCTCGCTAAGTTGCTGAGAGCCCCACTAAGTAGCCGAGGCTGGTTTTGAACCTGTGCGATCCTCCTGTCTCAGCCTCCCAAGTGCTGGGATTACAAGTGTGTGCCACCACACCCAGCTCCAAAGTATGATTCTGAAGGGTTATAAGCCAGGGTTGTGAGGATCCGAGGTGATTATCATTTGCTATTGCTATGGATTATGGAGTCAAGATAATCGTTAAATGAGTGAAGAGAGGAAAGGGGTTCAGTTGTAGTCTGCTGAGAACTAAAATCAAGCACGTGTGTGTGTGTGTGTGTGTGTGTGTGTGTGTGTGTGTGTGTCTAGATATTGAACCCAGGGGCATTCTCCTCTAAGCTGCACCCTAGCCTTGTTTTATTTTTATTTTTATTTTTGAAACAGGGTCTCGCTAAATTGCTGAGGGCTTCACCAAGTTGCTGAGGCTAGCCGTGAACCTCGATCCTGTCTCAGCCTCTAGGTTTTGAGATTACTCATGCTTAGATATGCACTTGTACTTTTGCTGACCCCACTTTTTGCATTTACTATAACATGTCCATTGCGGAAACTAGTGCCAATGTGTTTATCCAGTGAAAAGATATTAAGTCTCACCCTACTCCACTGTTAGGATGACCTAGCCAGGTGTGGTGGCGCACACTTGTAATCCCAGCATTCAGGAGGCTGAGACGAGAGGATCTTGGCTCGCAGACAGCCTCAGCTACTTAGTGAGGGCCTCTGCAACTCAGTGAGACCTGGTCTCAAAATAAAAAAGAATAAAAATTAGGGCAGGGGGTGTAGCTCGGAGGTTGAAGGCCCCTGGGTTCCATCCCCCACCCGCAAAAAAAAAAAAAAAAAAAGATGACCTATTGCTTTTTATCCTCGCCTGGATTCAAGCAAAGGATTTTGTGGCCTATAGAAAATGACAATAACTAGCAAACCAAGGATATTATCTCAAGGAGAAAGTATTAATCACATGGTCTTTCAAGAGAAGATTTGTGATGTTATACAAAGTCAATCCAGAGCTTTTGGGGAAGAGTTTGTCAGCTTCGTAAGGGTTCTGGCAAAGTTACTCTCTGCACTCATTTTCATTGTAGTGTGAAACCCAACCAGCTGTTCCCAATGACAACTGAAAACCCAAATTTATCTTTATTTATTTATTTGTTTGTTTATTTTTTGCTCTACTGGGTATGGAACCCAGGGGCACTCTACCTCTGAGCTACAGCCCAGCCCTATTTTTCATTCTTTATTTGGAAACAGGGTCTCACTAAGTAGCTGAGGCTGGCCGCAAACCTGCGATCCTCCTGTCTCAGCCTCCCAAGTACTGAGATTACAAGTGTGTTACATCATGCTGGACTTTAAATTTTTATTTATACTTTTTATGATATGTCATTCAAATGTTGCCTTGTAATATATTTAAATATAGTAGGAATTTTGGACACACATGTTACTAAAGAGGTTCTTATAACAATTAGGGTTCCGTAATAATTAGAAAGAACATTTTACATTTTCAGTGGAAAAATTAGAATTTGGAAAACTTGTACCTAATACTTGAATCTTGAAGTTTAAAAAATTACTTATAATTTTTTTAATTATAAAAATTATAAGATTATTAAAACTAAAATTATAAATTATAAAAAATGAAAAGATAAGATGCATATAGGTTCAATTCCCAGTACAAAAAATCTTATAATTTCATATTTGGTATAAATTCAATATAAATTCATATTCAATATAAATTACTCAATTAAAATTTGCCAGGCATCCTGAAAGCTAGGATGAAGTGACTGAAAACAAAGACAAACAAGAGGCAATTTAAAATCAAAGTCACCAGGCACAGACTTTAAAAAAATACTTATAACTTTTTTGTACTGGGGATTGAACCTATGTGCATCTTATCTTCATGCTACACCCAGCCCTTTTTATTTTGAAACATCTTACTAAGTTTCTGAGGCTGGCCTTAGTATTGGGATTATAGGCATGTGCCATCACAACTGGCTAAGATTTCTTTTTTATGAGTCTGGTGGCAATATTAACAAATGCAATTTTAAAAATATATCAACATTTTTTTTGGGGGGGTGGAACCCAGAGGCTTTCTACCTCCGGGCTATACTCCCAGACCTTTTTATTTATTTTATTTTATTTGGAAACAGGGTCTCACTAAGATGCTGAGAGCCTCACTAAGTAGCTGAGGCTGGCTTCGAATCTGTGGGATCCTCCTGTCTCCGCCTCCCAAGCGCAGGGATTACAAGCGTGGGCCACCACGCCCGGCTAAAAATATATCAACATTTAAGCCGGGCGTGGTGGCGCACGCTTGTAATCCCTGCCCTTGGGAGGCGGAGACAGGAGGATCCCACAGATTCGAAGCCAGCCTCAGCTACTTAGTGAGGCTCTCAGAAACTTAGTGAGACCCTGTTTCTAATAAAATATAAAATAGGTCTGGGAGTATAGCCTGGAGGTAGAAAGCCTCTGGGTTCCACCCCCTGTGCCACAAAAAAAAAAAATAAAAAATAAAAAAAAAATCAGCATTTAGAAGAATTGAATTGCAGTGAGCAAATATTTTCCAGGTGATCAATGCATAATACAAAAGTCACAGATTTTAAAAAAAAGAGTTTTAAATTGATAATAAAAGTTAATTTATATAGTTTCAGATTCCATATTGCAATTAAACTTTAAGAATCTATCACTTGCTTGGTACAATGGTGTTTACCTATAATCCCAGTAATTGGGAGGCTGAAACAGGAGGACCATGGGTTTGAAGCTAGCCTCAGCAACTAAATGACACACTTGGTAACTTAGCAAAACCTTGTTTCAAAATGAGAGAGAGAGAGAGAGAGAGAGAGAGAGAGAGAGAGAGAGAGAGAGAGAAAACAAGCGAGCGAGCTTGGGATGTATCTTGGAGGTAAAATGCCCCTAGGTTCAATCCCTAGTATGAAAACAAAACAAAACAGAATACACCCCGAAAACCTCACTGAGTATCAGAGAACCGTCACAATAATCTGAAAAATATATTAAAAAATTTTTTTTTGGTGGTACTGGGGATGGAGCCCAGGGACCTTCTACCTCCGGGCTACACTCCCAGGCCTATTTTATATTTTTATTTGGAAACAGGGTCTCTTAAGCCAGCTGAGGCTGGCTTCGAACCTGCGCCATCCCCCTGTCTCAGCCTCCCAAGCGCAGGGATTACAAGCGTGCGTCACCACACCCAGCTTATTTAAATATTTAAACATTTAAAATATGAACAACAAGACATTCAGCAAGTAAGAGACCAAAGATCCAAAGAGGATGGAAAAATACTAAGGCAAACTCAAATCCTCTTCTATTTCAAGTAAAAGTTGAATTTGTAAGTAACATAGCACTGAGATGTCTAATATAAGGTGGAAGGTATATTTGAAAGTCAGAGCTCTTTGTAGTCTTGTGATGCTGGTAAGATACGCAGTGGATTCAGAGCCTATCATAGAGGGAAGTACTCCATTTTCCATTGAGATACCTGAAGGGCTATATCCTAGTGTTAAGAACAAAACCAAAATCCAGGGTTGGGGGCATAACTCAGTGATAGAGACCTTGCCTGGGAAACGCCTTGGGTTCAATCCTCAGCTCAGGGTGACAAAAGACTCAAATCCAATCTTAAGATTATTCCAGTTGAATCAAGTGCTTATCTCTATTTCAGCTGCCTGCTTGGAAGGAAAGAAATCCTCTTTGGAGAAGGCAGCATCTTTCATAGCCTACATAATTGTTCATATTTGATATAAGTTACTCAATTAAAATTTGCCAGGCATCCTGAAAGCTAGGACGAAGTGACCGAAAACAAAAACAAACAAGAGGAAATTCAATATCAAAGTCACCAGGCACAGACTTTAAAATAATCATGAATGAAGCTGGGCGTGGTGGTGCATGCTTGTAATCCCAGCATTCAGGAGGCTGAGACCAGAGAATCGCGGTTCGCTGACAAGTGAGGCCCTCTGCAGCTCAGTGAGACTCTGTTTCAAAATAAAGAATAAAAAATAGGGCAGGGAGTGTAGCTCAGAGGTCGAATGTCCCTGGGCTCCATCCCCAGATCTGCAAAAAAGAAAAAAAAAAAATCATGATTGATTTCTGCAAGAAAATAGATGAAAAAATAGAGAATTTCCAAAAAGAACAGGGCTCTCTAAAATATATTTGAAAGCCAGGCGTGGTGGCGCACGCTTGTAATCCCAGCATTTGGGAGGCTGAGACCTGGATGATCGCAGTTCGTGGACAGCCTCAGCTACTTAGTGGGGCCCTCTGCAACTCAGTGAGACCCGGTTTCAAAATAAAGAATAAAAAATAGGGCAGGGGGTATAGCTCGGAGGTAGGATGCCTCTGGGTTCCATCCCCAGACCTGCAAAAAAAAAAAATATATATATATATATATATTTATATATATTATATTATATATATTATAATATATTATATTAATATATTATATAATATTATATATTATATAATTATATAATATTATATAATTATATAATATTATATAATATATTATATAATATATTATATATATTATAATATATATTTATATTTTTTTATATATATAAAAATATATATATATATATATTTGAGTAGAAATTCTGGAGCTGAAAGTATAATGACGGAAAGAAAATTTTAGTAGATGTAAAGTTTAGTATAGAGTCCCAAGTAGGTAGGAAGAAGGAAATAATAAAAGAGATTATCAATGATATGTAAAACAAAAATATGAGTACTAAGTTACAGTTAGGAGGAAGAAGTTATGGTATGTTATTTCACAGTAGGGTGACTAAATATAACAATAATGCATTGCATAGTTCAAAAAGTTAGAAGAAAGGATCTTGAAAGTTTTTATCATAAAAGAATGATAAATGTTGGAAAAGATAAGCTTAACCAGATTGAAACTTTTGTATACATCATTAATCATATAAAAATGTATACATCTAATGATGTATACATATTATTTTTATATATTTTTATTTATTTTTTTGGTAGTTGGACTTGAGTAAATCCTCATGCATGCTAGGCAAGCACTCTTTCTGGAATATATACCCAGTGCTATTTTTATGTATTAGTTAAATATATATTTTTATTTTTTGTTTTTTGTTTATTTATTTATTTATTTTTTTGCAGGTCTGGGGGTGGAACCCAGGGGCATTTGACCTCCGAGCTACACCCCCTGCCCTATTTTTTATTCTTTATTTTGAAACCGGGTCTCACTGAGTTGCAGAGGGCCTCACTAAGTAGCTGAGGCTGTCCGCGAACCGCGATCCTCCAGGTCTCAGCCTCCCGAATGCTGGGATTACAAGCGTGCGCCACCACGCCCGGCTTATATTTTTATTTTTTATATTTTGTGGTAGTGGGGATTGAACCCAGGAGTGTTCTACCTCTGGGGTTTGCTCTCAATCCTATTTTATTTATTTATTTTTGTTTGAAATTGGGCCTTGCTAAGTCATTGAGGTGATAAAAGACAAACCCAAAGTTGGTTCTCTGGAAGACCAACAGGACTGACAATACTTATAAAGAGAAAGGAGAAAAAAGAGCACTCAAGCAATACAGCAATGAAAAAAGGAACAATACTACAAACCATGCCAATTCCAAGATGATAGAGTGAACGAGTTTATGCCAATGTATTAGAATAGTTAGATGAAATTAAAAGTTCCCAGAAAAGTAAAAATTTTCAACACTATGATATGAGAAGAAATAGGAAAATAAAAACCCTTTGGTGGTACGCTGATTACATCAGACCCTTTCCCAATGGAGTAGGAAAAGTGATTTGTCCTTACTAGAACTGACAGATTCTCTGAGTATGAATTTGTCTTCATTAGCAACTCACAGTGAAGGAAATGTAACAGTAGGTATATGACCTTGGAATGCCTTAGTCCTATTATACATGTCATAACTAGAAGCAACCACCTGAGTAAAACAATGGAGTGGTCATTTCTCATCTAAATCACCAGCTCAGGCTGGGGACGTAGCTCAGTGACAGAGCATGCTAGCGCATGCTCGAGGCCCTGGCTCAATCCCCAGAAAAAAACAACAACAAACAACTGTGGGATTGGAGTACAGTCCTATAGGATGTAGTGTATGGCAGACGTGTGGTGCTCTATCTCAATAAATAGAAGAAAGACTGCACCGGGCGGGGTGATGCGCACTTGTAGTCCCAGTGCTGGGGAGGTGGAGGCAGGAGGACGACAGGTTTGAGGCTAACCTCAGCAACTTACTTAGGCCCTTTGCGACTTAGTGAGACCCTGTTTGCAAATAAAAAATAAAATATGGCTGGGGGTGTAGCTCAGAGGTAGAATGTCCTTGAGTTTAATCCCCACTATCACCAAAAAAGAAAAAAGAAAAAAAAAAAGAAAGATTGGTGCTTCTCCCCATTGCCTCAAGAAATTCTCTCCCATTCTGCTCTCTGAGGCTATGCTGGATTACAAATCCTGATTCCTCGGTGGTATGATTCTACCAGTTAGATTATGGCAGAGCCTTAAGGTATGGCAACTGCCTGCCTCCTAGTAGGGCTTTCACTTGTCTTACATTGGAAGCATTGTGCTTCAGGTGCAAGTCAGATATGCTTTCACTTTCTGCCCTAGAGCTTCTCCATAGCTGTAGACTCGGGTTGTCTAAGAACAGATCCTTATCCCAGGTTACAGAGACATTAGTGCCCGCAGGATAACTCTTCATCAATAGGGTGTGGTGGCTGGTGGATAGGCTGGATTGGGGCTTCTCTGGTGCATCCTCAAGCGGGCAATTCTGAGACACTTCTCTGTCTTCCTTAAAACTAAGTGCCACTGATAAAACTCTAGCTAGTCTTTCCTCCTTCCTTATCTCATGCTATCTTATCCTTCACTATTGCTCCTTGGAGTTATTTCTCAAATAAATTACATACCCCCGGGGTCTTTGGATCATGGATCTGCTTTTAAGAAAGGAACAACCTTCAATACTTTGGAGATGATCAGATCAGGTTCAAATTCCAGGTCTGCTAGTAACTAGCTGTGTGATCTTGGGGAAAATAGCTTAAATTCTCTGAGCTCAGTTTCCTTATCTGTAGAACAGGAGTAATTAAGGCCGGGCGTGGTGGCGCACACTTGTAATCCCCGCACTTGGGAGGCTGAGACAGGAGGATAGCACAGGTTCGAAGCCAGCCTCAGCTACTGAGTGAGGCTCTCAGCAACTTAGTGAGACCCTGTTTCCAAATAAAGTATAAAATAGGTCTGAGAATATAGCCTGGAGGTAGAAAGCCTCTGGGTTCCACCCCCAGTACCACCAAAAAAAAAAAAAAAAAAAAAAGAACAGGAGTAATTATAGTACCTACTTCATAGGATTGCTGTGAGGATTAAATAAGTTAGTATTCATAAAGCGCTGTGAATTGTCTACCACATAGTAGGCATTACATTAATGTTAGCTTTTAAGTAGGGTACTTAAGATTTTATTAGTTTCCAACATTTTCTTTTTTCAGTACTGAGGATTGAATCCAGGGGCATTCTACCACTGAGCTGCACCCCTAGCCTTTTTTATTTTGTAGTTTGAGATAGGGTCTAGGAAAATTGCCCAAGCTGGCCTTGAATTTGTCTTGGCTTCCCAAGTACAAAGATTACAGGAATGCACATATTTGTTTGTTTGCTTTTCTTTTGTTGTTTGTTGTTTTGAGCTGGTTCTTGCTATGTTTCTTGGTCTGGCCTCAAACTCCTGGGCTCAATGGATCCTTCTGTCCCAGCCTCCCTAGTAGCTAGGACAATAGGCATATGCTTTACATATGGCTTCATTTGACTTTTTTTTTTTTTTTTTTTGCGGTACTGGGGATGGAATTCAGGGGCATTCTACCTCTGAGCTACCCCTCTAGCCCTATTTTTTATTGCTTATGTTTTGAAACGGGGTCTCACTGAGTTGCTAAGGGCCTAAGTAGCTGAGGCTGCCTGTGAACCCCTATCCTCCTGTCTCAGCCTCACAAATGCTGGGATTACAAGCGTGTGCTGCCACGCCCGGCTTCATTTGACTTTTTAATGGGTAAAACTAGAAATTCTTTCAATTCTGGATTGAATCCTTTATGCATTACTTAGGAGGCTTTCTCATCCTGATTATAAAGATAAGAACATTTTCCAAGCAATGTATTACAAATAATTTTTATTCATTTCATACTATTTAACTAAATTTTGCCTGAAGTACATATACTCAGGCATGTGAGATTTTTGTCTCCTCCCTGGCACATAGAGAATGTTCAGTAAATATTCAGTTTTGTAGGATAAAATGAAGAATAAGAAGATCTTGACTGATTCTGTGGTGGGGCAGGGAATACACAAACCTAAGGGGACACTGGACCTAAATGTAATGTAGTGTCTTGGAGGGAGTCTTGGAACAGAAAGAGGAGAGTAAATGAAAACTAAGGAAATCTGGCCAGGTGTGGGGGCGCACGCTTGTAATCCCCGCGCTTGGGAGGCTGAGACAGGAGGATCGCGCAGGTTCGAAGCCAGCCTCAGCTACTTAGTGAGGCTCTCAGCAACTTAGTGAGACCCTGTTTCCAAATGAAATATAAAATGGTCTGGGAGTATAGCCTGGAAGTAGAAAGCCTCTGGGTTCCACCCCCAGTACCACCAAAAAAAGAAAAAAAAAAAAAAAAAGAAAAGAAAACTAAGGAAATCTGAAAAGTAAGATAATAATAATAATAATAATAATAATAATAATAATACTGTAGTAGTTCAATTATTGTGATGAATGAGCCATACTGATGTAAGATGTTAATAATATGCTAAACTAGGTGTGAGATATTTGGAAATTCTCTATACTATCTTTGCAATTTTTCAGTAAATTGATTCTACATTTTTAAAATGTATTAAAAAAAAACAAGACCTCGAGGAGCTATTTGGGAAGATGTGAATATAACCAAAAAATTTATTCCATTAGGTGAGAATCCTAATGAAGGTAAGCAAGTGTTTGGTGGGATAGGATCACAGAAAAGAAAGGGCTTCTAGAAGAGGTGGAGATTTCACCACAAAGGAGTGCATATTTGGCCTAGGACTTGAAAACAAAAACAGCAGTTAGTCAACCAAAGAGGAGAGGAGAGGAGAGGAGAGGAGAAAACGAAAAGAAGCACTTTTCTTATGTAGTTTGCTTTTAAATGGTGCTGAAGAATAGAGAAGCGCATTTGCCTTTTCCATTTTAAAATATGTCTTGGTATGCCTCATTATTTTTTATTTAATTTTTTTTTGGTGAATTGTAGTTATACATCTTTTTCTTTGTGTGTGTGGTACTGGGGGGTGGAACCCAGGAGCTTTCTACCTCCGGGCTATACTCCCAGACTATTTAGAAACAGCGTCTCACTAAGTTGCTGAAAGCTTCACTAAATAGCTGAGGCTGGCTTTCCGCCTCCTAAGCGCAGGTTTTACAGCATGTGCCACCACACCCGGCTGTAGTCTACATCTTAATGGGGTACAAGATGGTAGAGGCATACATGCATACATCACTCATTTCGCCCTTACCCATCTCCCACCCCATTCCCTCCCCCTCCCTCCTTCTCATGTTTGGCTTAGTGATTGACTTTGATAGGCATGCCTCATCTTAATGCCTATTTCTTTTGTGTAGAATTTGATCTACAAAATTATAGTCCTAGAAAGATGGGGACTGGGGATGTAGCTCAGTGGTAGAATGCTGGCTTATCATGTGTGAGGCCCAGGGTGCTATCCCTAACTTTCAAAAAAAAAAGCTGTGTGTATCTGGATATGGTGGTGTACACTTGTAATCCCCGCTCTTGGGAGGCGGAGACAGGAGGATCCTGTAGCTTCGAAGCCAGCCTCGCTGGTTTAAGAGTACCTGTTTCCAAATAAAAAAAATATAAAGTAGGTCTGGGAGTGTAGCCTGAGAAGGGTTCCATCCCCAGTACCCCCCCCCCAAAGCTGGGTGCAGTGATACACACCTAAAATCCCAAGATTTGGGAGGCTGAGACAGGTGGATCACAGGTTATAAACTAGCATGTAGTAATTTACTGAAACTGTTTCAAAATAAAGGGCTGAGCAGGGTGTGCTGGCGCAGGTTTGTAATCCCACCATTCTGGAGGCTGAGACCAGAGGATCGCAGTTTGCGGACAGCCTCAGCCTACTTGGTGAGGTCCTCTGCAACTCAGTGAAACCTGGTTTCAAATAAAGAATAAAAAAATAGGGCAGGGGCTGTAGCTCAGAGGTCAAATGCTCCTGGGTTCCATTCCCAGACCCGCAAAAAAAAAAAAAAAAAAAAAAGGGGCTGGAGGTTTAGCTCAGAAGTAGAATGCCCTTGGGTTGCATCTCCAGTACCCCACCCCCAACACAAGAATAGAACGATGAAATGACTTTTATTTTTTTTTTTATTGGTGGTACTGGGGGTGGAGCCCAGAGGCTTTCTACCTCCGGGCTATACTCCCATGCCCATTTTATACTTTATTTGGAAACAGGGTCTCACTAAGTTGCTGAGAGCCTCACTAAGTAGCTGAGGCTGGCTTCGAACCTGCGCGATCCTCCTGTCTCAGCCTCCCAAGCGCGGGGATTACAAGTGTGCACCACCACGCCCGGCTATGAAATGACTTTTAAATGCATAACAGATTCCTTGATTTTGTTCTTGACCTAAAGATCTGAAATCCAACTCAAAGATTTTATTGTCTTTTTTTTTTTTGGCAGTACTGGGGATGGAACCCAGGGGCATTCGTAACCCTATGAGCTATACCCAGCCTATTTTTTATAAAATAAGAAAACTAAGTTTTTTTTATTAGCTAAGATTTATTTATTTATTTTTGTGGTACTGAGATTCCTGGAAGCCTTTCTACCTCCGGGCTACACTCCCAGACCTATTTTTACATTTTTATTTGGAATCAGGGTCTCCTAAGCCAGCACGCGTGGCTGGCTTCGAACCTGTGCGATCCTCCTGTCTCTGCCTCCCAAGCGCGGGGATTACAAGCGTACGCCACCACGCCCTGCTAAGTTTTTTTTAAAAAACTAAGTTGTGGAGACCTCACTAAGTAGCTGAGGCTGTCCGTGAACCTCGATCCTTTGGTCTCAGCCTCATGAATGCTGGGATTGCAAGCGTGCGCCACCACGCCTGGCTCTTTACTGTCAAATTCTTAAAGATTTGATTGCCTCTTAAGGTTTCTTGATCTTGCATTATTGAAATTTGGGGGTAAAATAATTCTTTGTCATGAGAGATTGTTCTATGCATTGTAAAAACATCTCCAAATAATGCCAAATGTCCCCTGGGGACATTAAAGAAATACTCTTGTATTTTAGTTCACATTGCAAAGTTAATTGTAGGCCCCGAAGGCAGTGTTGCTAAGGAAAAATCAAAACATTCTGAGGATGCTTCTCCTGGTATTAACGATCTCAAGACCTCCTCCTGTAAGCTCAGTCTAACATTTAGACTCTAACAAGGGTAAAATGCCAGCCAGGCGTGGTGGCGCACGCTTGTAATTCCAGCACTGGGAGGCTGAGACAGGAGGATCATGGTTCAAGGACAGCCCCAGCGACTCAGTGAGGCCCTTTGCAACTCAGTAAGACCCTTTTTCAAAATAAAGAATAAAAAAATAGGACTAGGGGTGCAGCTCAGAGGTAGTATGCCCCTGGGTTCCATCCTCAGTACCGCAAACATAAATAAATAAATAAATAAATAAATAAATAAATAAATAAATAAAAATGCCAGAAGCCAAATGCAGGGTTTATGCTGCTTTGTTGCCTTCATTCATTCACCAAGCATTTATTGAGGACCTGGCCTATTTCAGGTTCTGGGGCGTTAGTGGTGAATAAGTTCCTTTGACAGGGAAGTTGGCTGAGTTCTGTAGTATGCTCTCAAATCTGAGCAATTTGGATCCTGGATTTACAGGCCATGATGGCCTTGAGGAAACTGCCCTAATTTCATTCCTAGGATGATGTACGGACTTGACTTTATTTAGGTCTTTGTGTATACCACTCTGTATCAGACCTTTCTACAACCTCCAGCCCCTTCACAATCTCTGCGATAAGAGAGGGACCTGGGGCTGATGGCATGTATTGATCTTCTGACCCTGCAACTCATTATCTAGCTAGATGTTTTCTTTGGCCTTCACCTGCAAAGACACTGCTCTCAGGAGAGAGGGGTTTTAAAGCAGGGAGGCTGACCGCTTTGACCTTGCTGTTACATTCTCATCCTTCCCTGCGAGGGCTCCCTGCGCAGGCGCTCCACGTAGGTGCCCATGGTTCTGGCTGGGTCAGAACTTTTGTACTTACCTTAGTTAGCCCCAGGTCACCCCAGGACTACCTGCCATGGCGTCTTTAAACCTTGAATTTTTTTTTCCTGGGAAGCCTAATTTTATTCAACTTATTTTCAATTGTGAGACTTACGCGCCTCTGTTGTTTCTCCAAATCTTTGCCAACACTTTCTGAATGACTTCATTCACACACCAAGAGGATTCCATTGGCATTTTGTACTGAGGGTCTTCGTTTTTGGTGCAGAAAATATGGCTGCTACAGCTAGGTGTGGCAGCACACACCTGTAATTTCAGTATTTGAGAGGCTGAGACAGGAGGATCTCAAGTTCAAGACCAGCCTCAGCTACTTAGCAAGACACTGTTTAAAAAAAAAATGGCTGGGGGGTGTAGCTTGAAGGTAGAATAGCCTTGAGTTCAATACTCAGTACTACAAAAAATTACAAATATGCATATATAATATACTATATTATAATATAATATATAAAACATGGCGGCTGCACTGGTTGTCCCTTCAGGTCTTGTTGGAGGTTTTCTGGTCCTGGCTGCTCACCAGTTAACATTTGGCATGCAACTTGGTCCTGAAGCTGGTATGTCCAAAGTTTTTAGGGAAAAAATTTCAAAAACAAAGCATGTCATGAATTTTGAGGCTGCCTGGTGGGAAAAATAGCTTATGATATCTTTGAGCACTTTTTTTCCTTTTTTGGTGGTACTGGGGATTGGACCTGGGATATTTATTTATTTATTTATTTCTCTTCTTTTGTGTTGCTGGGGATGGAATCTAGGGGCATTCTACCTCCGAGCTACACCCCCAGCCCTTTTTATAAAATTCTTTATTTTGAAACAGGGTATCACTGATTTGCATGGGCCTCATTAAGTAGCTGAGGCTGTCCTCGAACTACGATCCTCTGGTCTCAGCCTCCCGAATGCTGGGATTATGAGTGTGCGCCACCATGCTCAGCTGACCACTGTGTTACACCCAAGTCCTTTTTATTTTTTATTTTATTTGTGGTACTGGGAATTGAATCCAGTGGCATTCTACCTCTGAGTTACACCACAGCCTTACTTTATCTTATTTTGAAAATGGGTCCCACTAAGTTGTGGAGGGCTTCACTAAAAGTTGCTGTGGCTGGTTGTGAACCTGCTATCCCCTTGTCTCAGCCTCTTAAATACTAGGATTACAGGTATGCACCATCATGTCTGACTTATTATTATTTTTTTAATTTTTGAGATAGAAAGTAGGACATGGTGCTATATGCTTGTAATCCCAGTACTTGGGAGGCTGAGACAGGAGGACTGTGGTTCAAGGACAGCCTCAGCTACTTAGTGAGTCCCTTCACAACTCAGTGAGACCCTGTTTCAAAATAAATAATAAAAAATAGGGCAGGGATGTAGCTTGGAGGTAGAATGCCCCTGGGTTCCATCCCCAGTACTGCAAAATAAATAAATAAAAATAAATAAAAAATAAAGGGAAGTACAATTTGTTAAGTGTCTGAAAACACCACATACTGTATATTGTACATGAACAGACATTAAAAATAAAATTGAAATAGAGTATCTTCATGATCCCATATCTAGAAGACCCAAAAAGCTCAACCAAAAGACTACTAGAGCTGATTAACAATTAGAGCAAAGTAGCAGAATACAAAATCAACTTAAAGAAATCAGTAGTTTTTCTATTTGGCAACCATGAATCCATAGAGAAAGAAATACAAAAAACAATCCCATTCACAATAACCTCAAAATCAGTAAAATACCTAGGAATAAACCTAATCAAAGACCTTTACAATGAAAATTATAAAACATTAAAGAAAGAAATTGAAGAAGACCTTGGAAGATGGAAATATTTCCCTTGCTCTAGGATAGGCAGAATAAATATCATCAAAATGGCCATTCTACCAAAAGTGACCTATAGAATCAATGTAATCCCTATCAAAATACCAATGTATTCTTCATAGACCTAGAACATTCAGTCATAAACTTCATTTGGAGAAACAAAAGACCCAGAATAACCAAAGCAATTCTCAATAACAAGAATCATGCAAGAGGCATCAAATTCTTGACTTCAAATTATACTACAGAGCTATAGTAATTAAAATAGCATGGTATTAGAACAGAAACAGGCACACAGACCAGTGGAACAGAATATAAGATACAGAAACTAATCCATGCACTTGTAGTTAACTGATCTTCAACAAAGGGGCAAAATATATACACTGGAGAAAAGACAGCCTTTTCAATAAATGGTTCTGGAGAAACTGGCTATTCACTTGTAGAAAAACGGAACCAAATCCTTTCCTCTCATCCTGCACAGAAATCAACTCAAGATGGATCAAAGACCTGGAAGTTAGACCAGAGTCTATGAAGCTGTTAGAGGAGGGCACAGGTTCAACACTCCAACATATAGGCACAGCTAGAACTTCCTCAGCAAGACCCCCAAAGCTTAGGAAATTAAAACAAGAATTAATAAGTGGGATGGAATAAAACTAAAAAGTTTCTGCTCATCAAAGGAAATCACCAAGAGTCTAAAGAGAAAGCCTACAGCAGGGGAGAAGATCTTTACCAGCCTTCCCCATGACAGAACTCTAATAAACTAATATATACAAGGAACTTAAAAAACTTTACGCTAGAGAAACAAATAACCTAATCAAGAAATGGGGAACTGAATTGAACAGACATTTCACAAAAGAGGAGCTACAAATGGCCAATAGATACATGACAAATGTTCAACATCATTAGCCATCGGGGAGATGCTACACTGAGATTCCATCTAACCCTAATCAGAATGGCAATCATAAAGAAGCCAAGTAACAATAAATGTTGGCGAGGCCGTGGGGAAATAGGCACTCTTCTACATTGTTGGTGGGATTGCAAACTAGTCTAGCCACTAAGGAAATCAGTGTGGAGAGTTCTTAGAAAACTGGGAATGGATCCAGTTTTGGAACATATGATGCGGCCATCACACTACCTGGTATCTTTCCAAAGGGATTGAAATCAGAGAACTAGAGTAACATATGCATACCCATGTTCATAGCAGCACAGTTCAAATTCACAATAGCCAAACTATGGAACCAACCTAGGTTTCCCTCAACCTAGGATCCTCAATTTTGCATTACAAAATCATGGGAAATACACACAACGGATTTCTACTCAGCAAAAAAGAAAAATTACATCATTTTCAAGAAAATGGAAAGACCTGGAGAACATTATGTTAAGTGAGGTTAGCCAATCACAGAGAATGAAGGGTCATATGTTTTCTTTAATATGTGCAGAATAGAGAGCGACTGGGATATAAGAGAAACTCCAGATGATGAGGAGAAACCTCAGGGGAGCCAAGGAGGTAGGGGTGGAGGAAGACTTAGGTTTATTAATGGAAATAAAACCATAGTCTATGTACCAATGTCAACAT
Organism: Muscardinus avellanarius; assembly: GCF_963383645.1. NCBI lineage: Eukaryota > Metazoa > Chordata > Mammalia > Rodentia > Gliridae > Muscardinus > Muscardinus avellanarius. Next base: position 66,424,024 of record NC_137787.1, read on the forward strand.
ATACCAAAGTCAATCTGGGTACTCTGTATTGGGGGGAAGGGAAATGGGGGGGCACCAAAAGCATGTGCATGCATGTCATTGTTAACATGATTTACATTATGATATAAGATTATCACAAAAATTAAAAAACACAAGAAATAATAAAAAAGAAATACAGTCTGTCTAACTTGCTAAGGCTAGCCTCAAACCTGTGATCCTCTTGTCTCCCATCACAAGTACTGGGATTATAGGCAGTGTGTCTGGATACTTTTTAAAAAAATATTATTCTTTAGTTGCTGGGAATTGAATTCAGGGCCTTGGGTATACTAATTATATGTTCTACCATTTTTTTTTTTTTGTATTGGGAATCAAACCCAGGGGAGTTCTATCTCTGAGCTGCACCTTCAGCTCTATTTTATTTTTTATTTTGAAACAGGATCTCATTACCTAGCTGCAAACCTGTGATGCTCCTGTCTCAGCCTCTCAAGTATTGGGATTACAGGTGTGTACCACTATGCCTGGTTAAAAAAAGCTCTCTTGGTTTGTTTATTGCACTACTGAGGATTGAACCCTGGGCCTTCTACTTGCTAGGCAAGTACATTACCACTGAGCCACATCCCAGTACCAACACTTCTTGGTGGGTTCAGTCTGACTCTGTTTTGCAAGGTCAGAGATCCACTTAAGCTCACTCAAGCAAAAGAGGGACTTTTAAGGATACATTAGGTAGGAACAAGAACCTGAAGAGCTGCCAGGAAGTTGGGCAACTCCATGAACCTTTACCTCTCTCTTAGGTCTCTCAATCGTGCCTTCAGGGTTGGGGAAGCAGATAGTACATTTGAGGAGCCAGGCGGAGGCCGGTGTGGCTGGACTGTCATGTGAGGTTTGAGAGATAGAGGTCAAGGACCATATCATGTATGGGCTCACTGACTATGCTAACATTTTTGGATTTTATTACAGAAATAACAGAAAACTATTTAAGGGCTATATTCAGGGGAGTGATATGGTCTGCATAATGATTACAAAAAATAATGATGATGATTTGTTACTGGGGATTAAACTCAGGGCATTCTGCCTCCAAGTTACACCTCTAGCCCTTAATTTTTATTTATTTATTTATTATTTATTTATTTACTTTTTATTTTTGGTGGTACTGGGGATGGAACCCATGGGTTTTCTACCTCTGCTACACTCCCAGACCTATTTTATATTTTATTAGAAACAGGGTCTCATTAAGTTGCTGAGGCTGGCCGCAAACCTGTGTGAGTCTCCTGTCTTAGCCTCCCAAGTACCGGGATTACAAGCGTGTGCCACCACGCCCAGGTTCTTAATTTTTATTTTGAAACAGGGTCGTGCTAAGTTGCTGAGGCTAACCTCAAACCCAAGGTCCTCCTGTCTCAGTCTCCCAAGTACTGAGATTACAGGCATGTGCCACCCTGCCTAGATAGATGGTGATGATAATTTTTGTGGTATGGGGGCTTGAACCAAAGGCATTCTACCTTCAAACTACACCACCAGCCTGATTTTATTTCTTATTTGGAAACAGGGTATTGCTAGGTTAATGAGAGCCTTATTACTTGCTGAGGCTGTCCTCAAACCTGTGATCCTCCTGTCTCAGCCTTCCAAGTACAGGGATTACAGGCATGCACCTCCACACCCAGCCACTATTATTATTATTATTATTATTATTATTATTATTATTATTATTATATTGGGGATTCAACTCAAGAATGCTCTACTGAGCTACTTCTCCAGTTCTTTTCATTTTATTCTTTCTTTTATTTTTGTGATACTGAACCCAGGGGCATTCTACCTCCAAATTATACCTGCAGCCCTTTTTATTTTTTAATTTTGCATTGAGGTTTGCAAAAGAGAAGCTTTCAAAATTGCTGAGGCTGGTCTTGAACCTGCAATCTTCCTGTCTCAGCCTCTCAAGTACTGAGATTACAAGTGTGCCCAGCTTATTTTATTCTTTTATTTTAAGACAGGCTCTCGTTAAGTTACTGATACTGGCCTTGAACTTGTCATTTGATTCCAGGTTTGTGCTACCATACCCATATTTATGTGGTCTTGCCAGCAGTCTGTCCTGCATGCACACCTTGTTCAGGACAACTTGATAAAGTGCCGGAATCACTTTAAGACACTTGCCCCCAGTTTCTCTCTTCCCTTCTGCCTTCCTGTGTGGTCTCCTATGACATAGTGTATACTCCTTCTCTTAGGATCTGTGAGTATAGTATTTCTTTGGTATTTCTTCTTTTTCCCCACATAGTCATCACTTTATTAATATTAGTAGTATTGATATTAGTATTAATAATTATTATGTGACCTTTCTAAGTACAGTCCCAGAGATTTCTTTGTTTAGTTATTTGCTGTCACTAAATTGACCCAGGCTTAGCCAGAGACCTAGGTAAAGATGGAGGGCTTGTGGTAATAATTGCACTCAAAAGCAGACCTGACATCCTGGTGTGGTGGTGCATACTTGTAATCCCAATACCTGGCAGGCTGAGAGAGGAGGATGGCAGGTCCGTGGTCAGCCTCAGCAATTTAGCAAGGCCATTTGCAACTTAGTGAAGCATTGTTTTAAAATAAAAAAATATGCCAGGCATGGCGGCACACTCTTGTAATCCCAGCATCTGGGAGGCTGAGACCAGAGGATCTTGGTTCGCGGACAGCCTCAGCTACTTAGTGAGGTTCTCTGCAACTCAGTGAGATCCTGTTTCAAAATAAAGGATAGAAAAGGTCAGGGGGTGTAGCTTGGAGGTCAAATGCCCCTGGGTCCCATCCCCAGACCCGCAAAAAAACCCCACAAAAAAACAAAAAACAATAGGGCTGGATGTGTCGCTCATGGGTAGAATGCCTGTGGTTCAACCCCTAGCGCAACACACAACACACACACACACACACACACACACACACACACACACACACCCAGACTTGAAGCTGACCTGAGGCATACTCTTGCATTAGCAGCATGGTAGTTCAGTAGTCTGTGGAGTCCCTTGGAGGGGTCTCCATCCAGTCCCTGTTTTTCTGGATGTTACTTTCTTCCAACCTTAGGGTTGCAATTGGAGCAGCCATGTTTGTCTACACTGTGTTCTCATCATGAACTGTATTTTCAATGGTAGTTGTCTCTTGATCTGTTGACCTTACTATACATAAGTAGTAATAGACCCTATTAAAACATTTGCCAGGTTTGTCGGCTTAAAGTTACTCATTTCCCTTTTTGATTAATAAGTAATTTGTGGAGCCAGGAATAGTGGCGCATGCCTATAATCCCAGTACTTGGGAGATAGGAGGATAACAGGCTTGCAGCCAGCCTCAGCATTTAGTGAGAACCTGTTTCAAAATAAAATGCCAACAATAGGGCTGGGGATATAGCTCAGAGGTGGCATTTCCCTGGATTCAATCCCTGGTACTACTTTAAAAAAAAGTAATTTGTGGGAGGAGACATCAAACTTTTCCAAATGAGATGTATATGAGAAATAGATTTTGCATGGTGACACATATATGTCAGCATATACACATGTCACATGTACACACAGACTGACACAGTAGTTTGATGAAAATATCTTTTTCACATGAAAGTTAATTTTGGTTTCTATTCTGTTTTATTTCATTTGAAAATAATTCTTGCCTTGATCTGCTGAACTGATTTTACAATTCTCTAATGGATTTTTTTACTTCTGTTGGAAAGCACTAGTTGCACATAGATAAAACTTTGATGTATCTGGTTGCTGAATGGAAAATAGGTGGAAGGGGAGAGGTTGATGGTTACTGACAAAAAGGCTGAGAAAAGTGGGTGGATTTGAAAAAGAAGTGAATGGATTGAGAAACTTGGGTTGACAGAATTGCATGATTATTTGCATATGGGTGTGGAGAAAATGACATCAATTTCTGGCCTGGCCTGTACAGTGGATTTTTTAAAATGTAGGTACTGAAGCTTTATGGTTCAGGCTCCATCATGTTGAGTTTGGGACCTTAGGATATTGGATTGAAGCTGTCCAGTAGGCAGTTGGGTATATGACACTCAGGAGGAAAATCGGGGTTGGGTGATTAGTAAACTGAAGCTGGACTTTACCTAAGGAGATTTTACACCCTCAGGCTCACTGCAGGAAGCATTCAATTGGTTCAGGATAGAAACAGATGCTCTGAAATATTTCCAGTAATTAGGTGTTTAGATGAGCAAGCAAAATACTGTAGATAAGCAAATTAAAAAAAAAGTACTAAGGAAGTCAGTTAACATAAATTTGCTAGAACGAATTTCACTTTTCAGTTTTTTCCCTTGTCATTTTTTCGGTTAACTGCTTATAAAGTCCTATATATATATATGAAAAGAAAAATGTGGAAAAGAGCACTTTTGTGGAGAAATGGTGTTGGTTTACATCACAAATGAATCAGCTGGACTTTCCTAGATGCGTCCATAGGTTTACTTCTCCAAACCTAGCAACAAGCATTCGCCGGTATGGATACCCCAGGCAAACACGTGCAAGGTGCAGGCTGTTTACAAAGACATGAATTTGGGATTACATTGAGTTTATTTTATTTTTATTTTTTTTAGAAAAGTGTGAAGAAGAAACGATCGTGCTGTGGTCCCCCATACCCACTCTTTTCTGCCCCCTCCTCTCTCTTCTTTCCCGCTTCTGCGTTATTCTGGGATTAGCGGCGGGGTCGGCCCCACACTCAAACGCAGCTGGCTCCTCCGGTCAGCCCGAGCCCCGCTGTGCAACCACGTCAGGAATTCCAGTAAGTTGGCAACACGGGAGCGCAGACGGCAACAATGAGGAAAACTCTTCAGTGCAGAAAGGAATGTTTGGAGCCCCAACCGCTACAGTGAAAAGACACACACACACACACACACACACACACACACACACACACACTCACGCGCACACTTGCGCCTGCGCATCCACGCGCGCTCCGGGAGGAGGCCGGGCCCCTCCCTCCCACCTCCTCCCTCCCTCCCTCCTTCGTTCCCTCCCACCTGCCCGCCGGGCGCCGGCCGCGGCTCTTTGTAGCCCGGAGGTGCAGGGATGCTCTTTGACAGTGCAGCGCGGCCGGGGCGGGCGTCGGACCGGCCTGACCCCGGCGCGGTCTCGTACCATCGCCCCGGCCGCCGGGAACCGCATAAATCACGGGCGGGGATGCAGGGCGGCAGCGCACCCCCTCGCGCTTCCCTCCTCCGCCCGGGGCCTCCCCTCCGGCCCCTGGGGTCCCCGGGCGGCCCCCTCCTCCTCGCCGCGCCGCAGGAAGCAAAGAGAGTTGCAGAGATTTTGCCCTGAGCACCCAACTCTGGGTTTCCCAGTGCAGGGACCGCCCGCCACATCCTCACTCCATTTAAATCTAAGTCGTGTGTCTTGTTTTTCAAAAGTAACACCTACCCCCCACCAAGCCCACGGAGCTACGCGACCCCGACTGTCGACTGTCAGTGTCAGCGGAGCCGCGGAGCCTGGGGGCTGCGCGCAGGGGGCGGGCGGCGGCCAGGTCCGGGGGCCACGTGGGCGCGCGGCGGCCGCTGCCCGGCGTCACGGCTCCTTGGACCTGCACGCAGTGTCCCGGCCACACCGCCCCGCGGTGAACTGCTCCGGGAGCCCGGGGCAGAAGCAGCGGCCAGCTGGATCTCCTGTTTCCTGGGCGCTCGGGGGTCGCGCAGGGGCGGGGACCCGGCTCCGAGGGCGCCTGAAGCGGCTCTGGCTCCGCTCTTGGGGGCCCCCTCCCCAGCCAGCCCAGCGGCCCCCCAAAGAGGGCCGCGGCGGGGTGCTCTGAGCCCTCGGGTAACACGGAAAAGAAAGACACTCATACTTTTAATTCAAAACGAATGAACTTGTTAGATGCTCGATCTGGCCGTGACACCTGTGGCTTAAGAAAACCCAAGCAAGCCAATCATGTCCTCCACAGTGACCGGCCACCGTCCAGCCTGTAAAAACACACCGAGCGGGTCCGGGCGCCTGGGGAGGCCGGGCGCGGAGGGAAGGCGCGGCTCCGGCTCTGGAACCCCTGCCCTTCCCGTCCCCGGCTTTCCCTTCCCTTCCCTTTTTTTTTTTTTCTTTCCCTTATTCTTTTCCGCCTGGCGTTTCTTTTCTTTTCCGCCTCTTATTTTTCTTGCTCTATTTTGACCGCCCCCACGGCTCACTTCTAAGGCCGTGTGGGTTGGTAGACTCCCCGGGGGCCGTCCCTCCCGCTTCTTTGGGGGGATGAACCCACCCGCGCGTGAACGTGCCCAAGAGTGACTGTCGCCGGTGTTTGGGTGCGGGTGGCCGGGTCGTGTGCGGACGTGTACGGCTGTCAACTGGTGTGACAGCGAGGCGTGCGTGCGCGCACGAGTGTGCGCCAGGGGGCGAGCCCCGTCCTCCCCGCCGCCCAGTGCAGGGGGCGGGCCGGGCGCTGGGCTGCCCCGCCGGATTCCCGCGTGCTAGTTCCGGGGCGGTCGGGTCTAAAGGGCTTTATGCACTGGCTGGAGGGTGGGGACTGGCGCGGGTAGAAAACGGGATGCCTCGGGCGTCGGGGCAGGCTTTCTGCCACTAGGCGCGAGCGGAGGTGCGGGCTGCGGGAGCCGACGGAGCCAGGAGCTGCGGGCGCAGAGACGCGCGCCCACCTCCCGGGGCTGCGAGGCGCGGGCCGGCGCGGGGATGGAGCGCGGGGCGCTGCTGCTGGCGCTCGCCGCGTGCCTGGCGCGGGTGGGCGGCCAAGGTAAGCTCCGGGACCTCCGGTCCCGCCGCAGCGTCGGGTCTGGGGAGCGGGGCGCGGGGGGCGGCGCGGGAGCCGCGGTCCCCCGGGGCGCTCAGGTTGCCCCGCGCGCGCCTCCGCCCGCCCGAGCCCGGAATGCAGCTCCGCCGGTTTCGGTGACAGCTCACCCCACCGGGACCCCCGTCTTTGTTCCCACGGGGTTTTGTCCAGACCCTTCCCGAAAGCACTTTGCAGCGGGAGCCGGCGAATCCAGGAATCCCGGAGCGCGCCGCGGGTCTGGAGCCGGCTCCCGCGGCCGGGTTCCCGCCGGCGCTGAGCGGTCCTCGGCGCAGCTCGGGCGCAGTTTTCCGCGGGCAGCGCCCGGCGGGGAGGTCCCCGAGCGCGCCCAGGGCGGCCGGCCAGGCGCCCCCTCCCATCACCCGAGAAACCTGGTCGCGCCGTGACCCCCAAGAGACCGCATCTCACGATGCCGATCGTTTACGAGCCTGATAAGGCCGGAGGCAGGATTGGCCGAGAGAGCGGCTGATATACTTGGAGCATTTTCTTGAAGAGTTTTCCTTTCCAACTGGGAGGTGGGGGCTTTTGTGTTGATGAATGGGGCCCGTTTGCGCCGCCAGGGTTTTGGGGCTCGAATGCAGAAAGTTTCTAGTACCGCATTCAACTTCTCTCAAGATGTCAGAGACTTTTCTTTTTACAGAAGCGGGGCGAGGGGAAGAAAGGGAGGGAAGTGGAGGGGAACGACCAAAAAGTAGAAAGGAGGAAAGGAGGGAAGAAGGGGAGAAAGCGAAGGAGAGAGAGAGAGAGAGAGAGAGAGAGAGAGAGAGAGAGAGAGAGAGAGAGAGAGAGAGAGAGAGAGAGAGAGCAAGTGGGAGCGAGCGAGCGAGCCGGTCGGCCGGGATGAATGGGAAGGGCCGGAGGCGGCAGGAGAACCCGCGAGCTCTCTCCCTGGCTTTGCGTTGCTAGGTAGCGGCTTGGAGCTGCTTGTGACCCACCAGCAGACAGACAGCGGACGCGGCTGCCACCGCGGGGACTAATCTGTCTGCGGGGATGGGGGAGTCCCCCCTTTCCTCTCCTGCTCCTTCCCGTCGGACAACTTAATTGCCCTACAATAAAAATGAAACCCCCATTGTTGCAGGATTAGCCAAAGCAATAAATTGATTTCCCGGGATCACATATTGGGGATGACGGGTGGGGACTGTGGAAGCCCCCATTTATGGAGAAGAGAGGGGAGGGCTTGTGGATGGGCCGTGGCATGTATTCAAACGGTTAATCTGCTTTCTTTCTTCAATTCTTAGCGTAAGCTTCTTAGAGAGAATCAAGTAAGTAATTATACAGCAACTCCTAGCAGCACCCATTTCAGACTTCCTGGGAAGAAGTTTGGAAACGCCAACAAACCCCGCTGGTATTGCAGAAATCTTTGGAGAGGGAGGAGAGTCAGGGTGAGACTGTTAATAATTATTTCTTTAAACACCTTTTCTGAGCGTTGGAAACACAGAAAGAGGGTTTATTGTCGTTGTGAGGGGTTTGCGTGGTGCCTAGGGTTATCTAGATCTCACGTGCTAAATACGGTGATAGGTGATAGAATTTACTATATATTTCTATTACTGCCTCTGCCGGGCAGAAGGAAATCTCGCCCTGACTCATCTAGGGAGTCTTATCCATCCAGAACATACATTTTTTTCCCCCTCTCAGTCCATGGTTTAGTCATTAAATACCTGTACCTACTCTTGACAGTTTATATCCATGTATTTTCCATTCTATGATCATAAGATCTAGTAATAACATACCATACACTTACATATGTGGCAGATCTACTTAAAGTAAGGCACTCTTTTGTATATTATTTATACTACCCATTTTCAAATATATATAGAAAGTCTTTTAAGCAGTTTCCACTAACAGTTCTGAGGACTTCAGATTCTGGGATGTACTCTGAAGTTTTTTTTTTTTTTTTTTAAGAAAACAGTATTGACTGTAAACAAAGTTATATTCCTTAATACAATAAAAATCTAGTAATACCTGTAAGACTTAGTATCATCTTTAATGAAAAGTACATCTTTACATGAGGTTATTAATTATTTATTTATTTATTTATTTATTTATTTGATGGTACTGGGGTTCCTGGAAGCCCTTCTACCTCCGGGCTACACTCCCAGACCTATTTTTTATATTTTTATTTGGAAACAGGGTCTCTTAAGCCAGCACAGCTGGCTTCGAACCTGTGTGCTCCTCCTGTCCCTGCCTCCCAAGCATGGGGATTACAAGTGTGCTCCACCACACTGGGCAAGGTTTGTATTTTAAAAGGATCTTGGAGCAGGCAAAATGGTGCACACTTGTAATCCAGTACTCTGGAGTCTGAGACAGGAAGATCGCAGGTTCACGGCCAGCCTCAGCTACTTAGTGAGGCCCTCTGCAACTTAATGAGACCCTGTTTCCAAATTAAGAATAAAAAATAGGGCTGGGGGAGTAGCTTGGAGGTAGAATGCCCCTGGGTTCAATATCCAGTTCCGAAAAAAAAAAAAAAAAAAAAGAGGATCTTGGAGCAATAACAAACATGCAACATTTGGCTGCATCATGTCTCTGGTAAGCATTTTCATCCCTATTTTATGGGTGGGTGGGAAATAGAGGCATAATTAAATAATTTGCCTATGGTTACAGTGCTAGAAAATGGCAGAGCTATGAGGCAAACCTAAAGAATTCTCACTCTAGAGTCTAATTTAACCACTACAAGTATATGGCTCTGTTTCTTTTTTTCTTTTGTACTAAAAATGTCATGTTCCCTAAATTACATGTGTAAAGTTACTAAAGGAGCAGAGGGGCATTTTGAAAGTCTTTACCATACATCTGGGTGTGGTGGTGCACACTTATAATCCCAGCATTTGGGAGGCTGAGACTGGAGGGTCACCATCACAGTTACAGTTTGCGGCCAGCCTCAGCTACTTAGTGAGGCCCTTCGCAACTCTGTGAGACCCTGTTTCAAAATAGAGAATAAAAAATAGGGCTGGGGGTGTAGCTCAGAGGTAGAATGCTCCTGGGCATTTCTATCCCAGTGCTGCAAAAAACAAACAAAAACCCCCCAAACCCCCCCAAAAACAAAAGTCTTTACCATATTAGGTACATTTTACCTGTTACTGTGGATATGTTTTGTTTCAGAAACTTCAGGTTTCTAAGACCTAAACCCACGTCTCTTCATTCCTAGTCTTAATACTTGATTATTTTTATATGCCCTCACCATGTCCTTAACCTGGTAGTTTGAGATTTTTATATTCCCCTTTTATTCATCCTGGTTTATCATATGAAGCAAAATGAGATAAAATCATAAATGCCTTTAGTTAAGTACTATGTTTTGGATTGGAAACCACTGCAAACTTTGTACAACTAGAAATCAAAAATGAAGAACTTTAAGTCTCCCATGGTTAGTATTTCTTTAAAGAATTATATATGTAATTAAAAATATTTTCATATTCTCATAGTTTGCATAATGTTTTCAAGAATAAATTGAGGAGGACTTGAACTCTGGAGCTAAACTATCTGGGTTGCAGCAATGGCTTAACCATCCTCTAGCTGTGACCTTGGAGAAGTATTGTAAAATTGACACATAATAAGAGAATGTATCCCGCGATATTTTATGAGCATAAAAAGCTAAAATATGTAAAGTGCTTAGCATAGCATAGGCATATAATGAACATGAGCTAGTAGTTGTTTTTATATAATACTGTGTGTGTGTGTGTGTGTGTGTGTGTGTGTGTGTGTGTATGTGTTTCACTGGGGATTGAACCCAGGGACATTCTACCTCCTAGCTACCATAGCCCTTTTTATGTTTTTGTTTTGAGATAGGATCTCACAGCCAGGCGTGGTGGCACACACTTGTAATCCCAGTATTTGGGAGGCTGAGACAGGAGGATCCCAATTTAGGACAGCCTCAGCTACTTAGTGAGGCCCTTTGCAACTCAGTGAGACCCTGTTTCAAAGTAAAGAATAAAAAATAGGGCTGGAGATGTAGCTTGGAGGTAGAATGGCCCTGAAAGCCTCACTACATTGTGGAGGCTGTCCTTGAACCTGTGATCCTCTTATCTCAGCCTGTCAATATATATACTTAAAGGATTATACTGCTGGGCATGGTGGCACATGCGGTTCCAGGAGAGCCTCAGCTACTTAGTGAGGCCTTTTGCAACTCAATGAGACCCTGTTTGAAAATAAAGAATAAAAAATAGGGCCTGAGGTGTATAGCTGGGAGGTTAGAATGCTCCTGGGTTCCATCCCCAGTACAGCAAAAAAAAAAAAAAAAAAAAAAAAAGGAATATAATCTTTTACTGTTTATATTACCAACTTTCAAATGTACATAGAAAAGTGTTTTTATTTTTGTTTTTGGTTTTTTTTTCCCCCAGCATTGGATTGAACCTAAGGGTGTTCTACCTCCAAGCTACACCTCCAGCCCAATTTCTTATTCCTTTTTTTGTTTTTGTTTTTGTTTTGCCAGTCTGGGGATGGAATCCAGGGGCATTCAACCTCTGAGCTACACCTCCTGCCCTATTTTTTACTCTTTATTTTGAAATAGGGTCTCACTAAGTTGCGGAGGGCTTCACTAAGTAGCTGAGGCTATCCACGAACCGTGATCCTCTAGTCTCAGCCTACCCAATGCTGGGATTACAAGTGTGTGCCACAATGCCCTGCGTTCCTATTTCTAATTTTGAAACAGGGTCTCACTATGTTGTGGAGGGCCTCATTAAGTAGCTGAGGTTGGCTGGGAATCTGTGATCCTCCTGTCTCAGCCTACCCAATGCTGGGATTACAAGTGTGAGCCACCATGCCTGGCTCAGAAAAAAAATTTTTAAAGCATTTTCCACTAACAGTTCTTTGAGGATATCACAGATTCCAGCAGTTACTGGGAAGTTTTTTTTTTTTTTTGAGAAAACTGTATTGGCCTTAAACAAAGATATATTCTTTAATTTAGCAAAAATATGAAGATGCCTTAAGGAGGTAGTATTACCTTTTTGACAAGTACATTTTCCAGTAAGGTTCTTATGTTTCATATGTTTAAAAGGATCATAAGGTGGGTTGGGGATGCACCGTGGTGATAAAATGCTTACCTAGCCTGCAGGAGGCCCTGGGTTGAATACCCAGCATTGAAAAAACTATAGCCAGGCATAGTGGTACCTGCCTATAATCCCAGTACTTGGGAGGCTGAGAAAGAAGGATTGCAGGTTCGAGGGCAGCCTCAGCAACCTATTGAGACCCAAACCAAAAAGTAAAAAGGGTGTAGTTTGATGCTAAATGCCCTTGGGTTTGATCCCTAGTAACGTACACATATGTGTACACACACACACATGTACACATGAACAAACAAAAGAACCTGGGACCAATAGCAAACATGCTGCATTTTTGTTGCATCATATGCCTGTTTCTTGGCTGCTGTTTTTTATTTCATAGCAGTTGACTTGTGTTTTCTTTTTTTTTTCAAAGTAGAACTGGGGATTGAACCCAGGGGCATTCTACCTCTAACCTATACATGGCTACTCCCAGCCTATTTTGTATTCTTAATTTTATTTTTTGGTGGTACTGGGGATGGAAACCAGGAGCATTCTACTTCCAAGCTACATTGTCCGCCCTAGTTTTTATTCTTAATTTTGAAACAGGGCCTCACTGAGTTGCAGAGGGCCTCACTAAATAGCCTGTTTATTTATTCTTTATAAAGCTTCTGCCTGAATTCCTTTGAATAATGTGCCCAATAGAAACTTAGACTTACAGCTGGAAGGAACTTTAGATATCAACTGCTAGAATTATTTTACAGATAAGCAGTTAACCCAGGAGGGACCAATGAGATTAAGTATCTTGCCTAAGGGTATGTAGCCTGTGATAGTCAAAGATCTGAATCTGAGTCACCACATTCCTCCTCTTTGTACTTGACCATTTTTAGATACCTGTCCAGCACATGTCACCACCCTCTTTGGTTGAGAAGATTTCTCATCTTATCAGATGAGGCAAAGTATGACTCGTAGGTGGCCTTAGTGAATCTTTAAAAAAATTGGATCCGCCTCCCGTCCCAGGCCAAAGAGGAATCCTGTGATAGGATTCAAGCAGCCGTGTGCCGGGTGCTTTCACCTTGCCCAGAATGTCTGCTTCATCAGGGCCCAGCTCCCCACGACCACACCTTTAGGGCCATTTTGCAAACTCTTGGACCATCAGAGCGCATTTCTGAAGACCTTTGGGTTTTTAGAGGAGACAGCTGTAGAACTAGATTTTTTAGCTGGGTATGGTGGTGCATGCCTGTAGTCCCAGTACTTGAGAGGCTAAGACAGGAAGATCGCATGTTCGAGGCCAGCCTCAGCAACTTAGTGAGGGCTTCAGCAACTAGTGAGGTCCTGTTTCAAAATAAAGAATAAAAATAGCACTGGGGGTGTAGCTCAGACACAGAACATCCCAGGGTTCAATTCCTGCTAACACGGGAGTGGGTGGAGGTGGATGAGAGGAGGAAGAACTATGTTTTTGGTCTTATTCAAGGTACTTATTAAGTTATGGTTAATCGGTTAATCATTGTGTACGTTTTCTAAGGCAGGCACTCTAAGAACACTGGCAGGTTGTTAAAATTTTTCAGCCAGGCATGGTGATGCATGCCTGTAATCCAAGCACTTGGAAGGCTGAAACAGGAGGATTGCAGGTTTGAGGCCAATCTCACAACTTAATGGGACCCTTAACAATTTAGTGAGATCTTGTTTCAAAATTAAAAGGGCTACAAGTATAACTTGGAGGTAGAATGCCCTGAGTTAAATTTAAATACCAAGAAATTGAATTCAATTTTATTATAATTTTAAAATAATGATACTAAGAACCTAGATGTATTTCCTGTGTTATATTGGCTTTGGGTGTCTGTTAAATCCTAATAATTTGAACAGGGTAAGTAAAACGCAGAGGGTAGCCAGGTAAAGTGGCCCATGCCTGTAACTCAAGTAATTGAGAGACTGAGACAGAAGGATTGCAGGGTTGAGGATAGTTTCATTGGTGTATAGACTCTCAGCAACCTAGTAAGATCCTTTTTCAAAACAAAAATTTAAAAAAGGGCTGGGGGTGCAATCCCTAGTAACTCTCTGTCCCCAAAGTAGAGGGTGTTTATATGAAAATTTGAATTTAAAGTAAAAGGATTCTCAAAGTTGACAGATGAATATAGAACAACTAAAAAGGTACTACTTTCTAGTACTAGTAATTCTATTCTAGAATGAGAAAACGAGTTTGGAATGTTCACTGGTATAACTCTAATGGTCGTATCCTATCCTATTAACTTTGTGATCTTGAGGAATTTTTAAAATATGGATACTACCCAGGTTCATTCCCCATTTGTTAGTATTATGTGTCTACAGTATGCTGGTGAGTCAATAGTAGCAATACTACAGAAAGGCTAGGGAAGATGAGAGCTGAGGAGTGAATGCATGGCAACTCTACATGTGTGTTCAGAGAGTATCGCTCTCCAGTTCTAGCACAGTTCACCCCAATCAGAACCTCACTGTTATCAAAAAGATCTGACATGTTCAGCATCAGAGCTTGGGGCTGCATGTTGACAATGACCAGTTTAATGCTTGGTTTTTTTTTTTTTTTTTTTTTTTTTTTGGTGGTACTGGGGTTCCTGGAAGCCCTTCTACCTCCGGGCTACACTCCCAGACCTAATTTTTTATATTTTTATTTGGAAACAGGGTCTCTTAAGCCAGCAAGGCTGGCTTTGAACCTGTGCGATCCTCCTGTCTCCGGCTCACAAGAGCGGGGGATTACAAGCGTGGCCACCACGCCCGGCAAATTCTTATTTTTAATAGCATGTGTAGAGAAAATGGAAACGCTATCATTCCTAAACTAAGATGGTTAACTTTTATATTTGGACACTTCTGATTTAGGACAACACTGAAACAGGATGAAGGAAAAGTGTCTCTCCCAGAAAATGACAGATTAGACAATTTGAAGTTTCACTTTGAAATCTCAATACTTTTGGTCATTAGCCGTCAGGTCATGCTTGACCCCAGGGTTATAGGAAACAGTGAGAAATGAATGAAAGGAGGGAAATGTAATTACCATTCTGTGCATTGAGAAGTTAAGCCACTGTTTCTATGGATACAATGGCTAGTTTATTGTCCAGATCTTGGGATCCAAGTCAGATTTGTAAGCAATACCCAGAGGTCTCTTTTAAGTTTGTGTAGCATCAGCACATAACACATGAAGATTCCTCCAAACTCTGAAAATCAGTCTTCATTGAACTTATCTGCTGGTTAATTTTGAGTTCCAACATACTTAATTTTGAGGGCTCAGTGGGTGTTGAGGAAACCTGAAAACAGGGAAGAGAAAGTGCCTACAATTTTGTTTTGCTAGAATTTCTCAGATTCCCATGAAAAAGACATTGTACCTTACTGTTTCATGGATTTGCATGTCACTTTGGGCCCAATGGTGTGTGTGTTACTGGGGATTGATCCCAGGGACATTCTACCTCTGAGCTACAATACTAGCCCTTATATTTTCTTGTTTTGAAACAGGGTCTCATTAGATTGCTGAAGTTTTGTCAAGTTGGTCTCAAACTTGTGATCCTCCTGTCTTAGCCTCCCAAGTACTAGGATTACAGGCACGAGCCACTATGCCCCTCTCGGTGCTTTGGTTTTTATCTAATTAGCAAGGAAACACTCTTCTAAGTATAGGCTAAAAACATGAAAAGAATTTATTCCATAAGGAAATCCTGAATGTTGAATAAAAGAATGGAAATACCTTATGTGAAATATGTCAATTTCCCCCACATTTTAACCTTACTATAGGAGAAAAATGCTAGTGTGTACTTCCACACCAAATTAATTTTGACTCAGAGAAGAGTTTGGAAGACAATCTACTCCCCCCTCCGGAAACAAGAAATAGAGCACCCAGCTCAAACTGGCTTAAACAATAAAGGGAATTTATTGGCTCACGTTTGTGAAAACCCGGAGTCTGAGTGGAGTTCAGGTGAGATGCTGTTGGGGCTCCAGTTCCCTCTGTGTTTTTTCTGACTCCATTCTAGGTTTCAGCTTCGTTTTTAGTCTCTATTCCATATAGATGTAGTATGGCTGCCAAGGCAAATGGGGTGATGTGGTTTTTTTGATCATACCTAGCAGGAATTCAACATTTAAAAAGCTTTTAGTATTTATCTATTTATTTGGGTGCTAGGGATTGAATCCAGGGGCATTCTACCTCTGACTATACTCCCAAGCCTATTTTATTTTGAAACCTCACACTTACAAATCATGGGTATGAAAATTTATTTTGAAGAGTTTCCAGGTGGGTCTGAGGGTTGAACACTTTGGGAACAACTGATTCAGTTAACCCCTCTCATTTTTGAGTTTTGTAAACTGAGACTTAGGAGATGGTCTTACCTGGTACTGCAGGTTTCTCCCTGGCCAGTGTGACAGGTCCTAAACATACACACACTCTCTCCTCCACTTTTTGATGCTGAGGATTGAAACCAGGGGCATTCTACCTCTGAGCGACACCCTCCAGCCCTACTTTGTTTTTTATTTTGAAACAAGGTCTCTCTAAATTGCTGAGGATCCTGCTAAGTTGCTGAGGCTAGCCGCAAACCTGCAATCCTCTTGTCTCAGTCAGCCTCTTAGTACTGACATTACAGGCACACAGCACCACGCCTGGCTCATTTTTATTTTCAAACAGGGTCTTGCTAAGTTACTGTGTGCTGGCCTTGAACCTGCTATCCTGTCTCAGTCACCCAAGTACTGGGACTACAGGCAGGTGCTATCACGCCCAGCTTGACTTTGCTTTTTATAAATGTGAAGATAGAAGCGACAGGGAGAGAACTCACTCCACAGCCTGGCAGACTGGACTGCCATCACTTCCGCTTTAGCCCACACAGTCAGTCTTCCTGTAGTTCTGGAAGAACTTCCTGTCCAAGACTGTCTTAAGGCTAGATGCCTTTTCCTCTCAACTCACAGCAATCGTCTCTTTTCTCTTTTGCAAAATTCTCTACAGTTCTTTCTAGATACCACCCTATTTTTTTTTCTCTTTACATCAAAATTCTGACAGGTTTGTCTGTATATACACTGTAATTTCTCCCTGATTTTTCCTAAGATTCATTCCACTCATTTTCTTTCCTCCTCTTCCTCTTCCTCCTCCTCCTTCTCTTCTTCCTTATTATTATTTTTTTTGATGCTAGAGTTTGATCCCAGAGGCATTCTAGCTCCCAGCCACACCCTCAGCCATTTTAATTTTTATTTTGAAACAGAATCTTGCTAAGTTTCTGAGGGGCCTTGCTAAATTGCTGAGGCTGGCTTCAAATCGATGATCCCCCTGTCTCGGCCTCGCAAGTACTGGAGTTAGAGGCGTATGCTCCCAGACCTGGCTTCTCTCAGTCTTGGCAGATATTTCTTTTGTCTAAGTCATTGCTGACCATAATGTTACTAAATCTAGCGATCCACTTTCAGCGATGGTCTTACTATTCTTTCCAGTGTTGGGATGAAACTCTGGGCCTTGCACACATTAGGCAAGTGCTCTCTCTGTCACTGAGCTGCACCTCCATCCTAACTCTGATCTTATAGCCACGGTGGCTCCTGTCTTCCTTCATGAAGTGCTTAGTTTGGTTCCCAAAAATCTGCTCTCTCCTGGTGTCCGTCCTTCCTTGCTGGCCTCTCCTTAGTATCTCCTGGAATTCCATGCTTGTTTCAGACTCTCCTTCACCTCTTCTCTAGCTGCTCTATATCTTTGGCCTCATCCTGTCTCCTAGCTTTAAATACCATCTATGTGCTACTGACTTTCAGCTAAATGAATTTAACGCAGGCCACTACTCTAAGCCAATATATCCAACTGCCCATTTTCCATATCTCCTTGGCTGTCCAATAGTCATCTCAGTCAACATGTCTGAAATTGAATTCCTGATTTCCACTAAGGCCCCACATCTATTTTTCACCTGGAATTCTCACCTCAGTAAATGGCCGCTCCATCCTTGCTCAGGCTCCAACCCTGGGTCCTCGGTTAACTTCTTCCTTTTTTCTTTTCTATCTTATATTGAATCCATCAGAACCCCCCCCCCCATTGTTTCAATCTTCAAAAGATATTTACAATCTAATCACATTTTACCACCTTCACCTCCACCCCACGGGTCTGTCTCTTGCCTGGATTATCACGATAGCTTCCTGCAGTATTGCAGTTCACATTCTCTGCGGTGGCTTCAACATCTGACATACTGAACTTAGAGGAAGAAGAATTTTATTTGCTCAAAGTCCTGGAGATGTCAGTACATCTGGCTTTCAAGCAGGAGCCTGTGCTGAAGGTCCTCAGGGCATGAGCATCTGGAGCGGAGAGAGGGGGTGAGAACTTGTCATCATCTATTGGTCCTGGTCACACCCCCAGGGGCCCATCACCAGCCATCTCCCACCTCTGAACCTGGCTGCACTAGGACATGCTTTCAACACACGAGCTGTTTGGGGGATGTGCTAAACCCAACCATAACATACAGTCCTCCTGCTTTCCTCTGTCCTCCTGTCTAATACCAACAGTAGCTATAGTAGCCCTCTTTTTTTTTTTTTTCTGAAGATTTAAAGAAGTTTATTAAAAGATAGAAATACAGAGGATAGGTACAGCTCTATACCAGACTGGCATGGGAGGGGTGACTCGAATGAATACACCCTATAGTAGCCCTCTTCTAACATCAGTCTGATGATACTCCTCTGCTTAAGCGCTCCAGTGGTTTCTGTCATATATAAGTTGGGTTGTCCAGAAACAAACACTGAGACAGAGTTTGTAGTACAAGGTACTTACTAAGATCAATGGCTGTGAAAAGAAAGAGAAAGCAGGATGGGCAGAAGAAAAACTTAAATGGTATCAAGCGATGGGCAAGCCAGCAGTAGCCCTGGAACCAGGGGTGCCTAGTAGAGCGCCCCAAAGTGGCCTTGTTCGACCACTGGTTGTGGCCTATCCTGGGAAGGTCATGACCTTGGGCAGGAGGCTTTCTCCATCTGAGTCAGCTCTGAGGAGCTGAGTACAGCTGGGAAGTCCTTCCCACCATCTGACAGTAGGTATATTAATTTGTTTATATACTTATTGTCATCCCTAGGATGTAAATTCCATGAGGCAGGGATTTTCATCTGCTTATTTTATTGTCATATTCCTAATGTCCAAAATAGAGCTAAATAAATAAAGTTGAATGGATAGATGCATAGATGCCACTGTGGATATTAAGAAGGGGCATCCTTGCCAGGCACAGTGGTGCACACCTGTAAATCTCAGTACTGGAGAGGCTGAGACAGGAGGATTGCAGGTTTGATGCCAGCCTTAGGAACTTAGTGAGATCCTGTTTCAAAATAAAAATATAAAAAAGGTTGGGATTATATCTTGGAGGAAGACTGCCCCTGTGTTCAGTTCCAAGTATCAAAAAAAAAAGGGGGGGGCACCCTCAGCTCATCACCACATCCCTGGTATTGCTGCCCTTAATTTCCCCAGGCTCCTGGAGGCCCCATCAAGACCCTGATGGAGAACAAAAAGGAAATTGCTATCTCTATCGAAACAAGTGGCTTAGCAACGCTGTTTCTCTCCATCTAACTTCCCAGTTTCTCCAACAACATGACGCCCCCCTCCCCAATGCTGGTGGCTCCTAATGTGATTGGGAGTAGCCCATTCTGCCTTGGTCTTTGTAACTTCCATCCCAGATACTTGGTCACGCTGTGAGAATTCCCCTGTGCCTACAGAATGGGCCATTGGGCTATTTTTATGACGGATTTGATACAGTAGCTTTTACAAAAAGATAAGCCAAAGTTTTAAAGCATTATGTTAGTTGATTGTCATTCTATGTTTAAACAGAGCACAAAAGAAAGCTGTCTGAGACCCTGGCACAGTGAAAACAGCTTCCAGGAAACAAAAGGCCTTCTTTGAAAGGGGGCGTGGTCTCCCTCCTCAGGGAGGTCCCTTGCACTGTGGTGGAAAGAAAGTCACATGTCTAGAGAGTCTTGTTCCTGATGAATGAGAAAAAAATAGTTTCAACCACAGAGGACCCCAGACGCTGATAAAGGCCCTTGGCTGCTTGGCCTGTGGGCATAGTCTTTCTTTCTCATCCCAGTCCCAGTTCTTTTGAGGATTTCATATGTGTAACAAATACATTAGAGGAAATGATTGACTTACATGAATGCACTGGTAGGGAAGTAGTAGGAATGAGCTCGAATAATAATTACATTATTTTTTGTAATGCAGGGGATCAAACCTATACATGCTATGCAAGCTGTCCACCACTGAATGACACCCCCAGGTACTAAATTTTTTGAGTGCCTTCTGTGTACCTGGTCCTAAGTGCTTTTTAGTTATTAGGTTACCTACTTCTTAACAGTAAAAATTTTATGGGTAAGCTGGGGGTGGTGGCACACGCTTGTAATCCCCGGCGCTTGGGAGGCGGAGACAGGAGGATCGCGCAGGTTCCAAGCCAGCCGCGCTGGCTTAAGAGACCCTGTTTCCAAATAAAAATATAAAAATGGGTCTGGGAGTATAGCCCGGAGTTAGAAGGGTTTCCAGGAACTCCAGTACCACACACACACACACACACACACACACACACAAAAAAAAAAAAAAAAAAAAAAAAAAAAGAAAGGGTAAAGGACCAAGGCCAAAAGAGGTGAGATAATTTGCTTACAATCATCCTGTTACCAAGTAGAAACCAAGATTTAGTAAGTGGAGACCAAGATTTGGACCCAGAATTCTTGTTCTTACATGTCATCACTGTGGATAAGTCAGAGCGAGTGGAAGATAGTTTCTCTGTACCTTGTTCAGCCAACCCTCATTTATTAGCTCGTATTAGGATAAAGTAACCCCATTTCAGAAGCGGGTATTCTCTCAGCTCAGCTCTTGGACATTTCTGCGCTGCTATTGGCAGTTGTTAATTCACTCAGTGCTTACTGATCAAAACCTTATCATGCTCCAGGCAAAGAGTAACTAAGTCCTACAAAGTAGAGGGATTACCTCCACATAGGCCCTGTCCAAATATATAGACTTCCTTCTGCATACTTGAGGCACAGTGTGATTCCTGCCTGCTGGGTTTTTTCCTATACTACCATTTTATTATCTGTGAACGTCCTTTCTCTATAAGTACATGTCTTTTAATACATGGGTTCTTATCTAGCCAGAGTTCTATTCCAACTTTCCATCAGGGATGGCAGTGATTTTATAGATTACAAGAGTTGTTTGTTGCTCAATACTGATGGAAAGATTTCTAAGTTCTTTATTACTTAAAGTCCTAGAATAAAGCAATGGGCAAGCAGATGAGACTAAGTCTCTTTATACTCAGAAGAGTCTGTTCTTTGGATTCAGAGAAGATGTCTTCTCTGTGCTGGACATGTTCAGAGGTCTCTTGGACCTGAATGAAGCATGTTATACTGTTGCCAAAGTTATGTTTTGTTAGCACTAGAATCAGTTCTTCAGAGCAAGGCAGTATTTCCCTCCTAAGCTCCAGCTACAAAGCAGAGATATTTCATCTTGTAGTTGGTTGAGATAGTAATGTACAGCAAATGTTCATCAGAGCAAAGTTTAGAGAGAATGAGACTCAAAGTTGGTATGTTTTGATGGGGTTAAAAGAGAGAAAGAAGGTGCCAGAAGGTGAGAGGTAATCTTATGTGTTTATTTATTTTTGTGGTACTGGGAATTGAATCCAGGGGCATTCTATCTTCAAGCTATACCTCCATCCCTTTTTATTTTTATTTTTTTGTTTTTAAACAGAGTCTCACTAGGTTGCTAAGAGCCTCACTACTTGCTGAGGCTGGCTGTGCTCCAACCATGATCCTACTGTTTCAGCCTCCAAGGTACTGGGATTATAGGTATGCTCACCACGACTGGTTGGAAGGTACACTTGAAAGGAAGGCACCTGCCTTTTTTTTTTTTCTGGGTACTAAAAAAGGTATGAGCTGTGTGTTCTGGTGCATACCTGTAATCCCAGTACTTGGGAGGCTGAGACAGGAGGTTCACAGGCTCAAGGCCTGCTTTAAGCAATTTAGCAAGGCCCTTAGCAACTTAGTAAGACCTTGTTTCAAAATAAAAAATGAAAAGGGCTGAGAGTGTAGTTTAGAGGTAGAATGCCCCCGGGTTCAATCCCCAGTACCAAGAGAGGTGGGGGGAGCTTGTACTTTTTCTTAGATGGCTTTATGGGAAGTTCCTGCTGTGAAGAGTTAAATGGACCTCAAAGACAGTGTGTGTGTGTGTGTGTGTGTGTGTGTGTGTGTGTGTGTGTGTGTGTGTGTTAGTTACTGGGGATATAACCCAGGGGATTTCTACCTCCAGGCTACACTCCCAGAGCTATTTTATATTTTTATTTGGAAACAGGGTCTCACTACGATGCTGAGAGCCTCACTAAGTAGCTGAGGCTGGCTTCGAACCTGCACGATCCTCCTGTCTCAGCCTTCCAAGTACTGGAATTACAAGCATGCGCCACCATGCCCTGCTAAGACAGAAATTTTTTTTTTAACCTTCTTACATTACTTTCCATACTGAGCTGAATTGAAGCAGTATTGTTAGAACAAAGTTAGAGGTTAGCCCTGGAAGCAACAAAACACTCCATCAATCATCTTTAGAGATCTATTTCTTGGATTGGAATGTACATGGCAGTTATTTTTTTATATCATGAGGAATTCTATTGATAAAGTCTGTTCATATTTTATTTTATTAAAACAATTTTTTTTGGTGGTACTGGGGTTCCTGGAAGCCCTTCTACCTCCAGGCTACACTCCCAGACCTATTTTTACATTTTTTATTTGGAAACAGGGTCTCCTAAGCCAGCGCTCGCGGCTGGCGTCGAACCTGCGCAATCCTCCTGTCTCTGCCTCCCAAGTGCGGGGATTACAAGCGTGTGCCACCACGCCTGGCTATTAAAACAATTTTTTATTTGTGCATTGTAGTCATACATCTTAATGGGATACAAGATGGTGGAGACATACATGCACAATTAGCCCTTACCCAATTCCCATCCCATTCCCACCCCTCCCTCCTTCTCATGTTTGGCTTAGTGCTTGATATGATATATTTGTTAAAGTACACCATGTGCATTAAGTTCATATTTTGTACTAGTATGTAATAATTTACAAGCCAGGCGTGGTGATGCACGCTTGTAATCTCAGCATTTGGGAGGCTGAGACTGGAGGATCCTGGTTTGCAGACAGCCTCAGCTACTTAGTAAGGTCCTTTACAACTCAGTGAGACCCTGTTTCAAAATAAAGAATAATAAATAAGGGTGGGGGTGTAGCTCAGATTTGGAATGCCCCTGAGTTCTGTCCCCAGTACCGCAAAAAAAAAAAAAAAAAAAAAAAAATACAGGCCGTTCGTGGTGGCGCACGCTTGTAATCCCCGCCCTTGGGAGGCAGAGACAGGAGGATCGTGCAGATTTGAAGCCAGCTTCCCTGGCTTAAGAGACCCTGTTTCCAAATAAAAATATAAAATAGGTCTGGCAGTGTAGCCTGGAGGTAGAAGGGTTTCCAGGAACCCCAGTACCACACACACACAAAAAAAAAAAAACAACAAAAACAAAACAACAACTGAATAAAGTAAAATACACACGTTTCAAGAAAATTGCTAAATGGTTAATTTGTGTGTGTGTGTGTGTGTGTGTGTGTGTGTGTGTGTAAGAGAGTGAGAGAGAAAGGAGAGAGAGAGAGAGAGAGACCACTGAGCTACATCCCCAGCTAATTTTTTAATTATATTTTGAAACAGGGTCTTGCTAAGTTGCCCAGGCTGGCCTTGAACTTGGGATCTTTCTAGGCCTCAGTCTTTTAAATTACTGGGATTACAGGAGTGTGTCACTGCACCCAGCTCTAATTGGTTAATTTTTATGTACCGAAAATCTTGATTTTTTTTCCATTTCATTTCTGACATAGAAATTTACTTTTTTTCTAATATTCGGTGCAGTGAGGTGTTGAAAGAATTTGCTAAGTAATCATTGGAAGCTGAGAATCTAGTGAAAAACAAAATGCATGGCTTAAAAATTGAACATACTAACTAGAAGACAGCGAAAGGTTAGATGCTTCTCGCTGTAAATCATTAAACTCAGCCCTGCAGACAAGAGAGAACGTGGCACCAAGAGGGTCTTGAGCTAAGGAGACATATCGTATGGAACACTTTCACTTCCCTGTGAGGGAAATCAAAGGGGTCTTTAACACTTGCTGCAGAAGATTGTATGTGCAACAAAATCCCACTGTAATCCAGATTTATTTTTTCAAGAATTTTGCTGTGATTGAAAGAATGAGACAAAGGCAGGGGGAGGAGGAACCGAGTTTTTTGAAGACCCAGGACTCTTGCCCTTTAGGAGCGCCCTGCATGTGCCTTGTCAGAGTGACCTGGAACTTTGGTCCCTCCAGAGCCTTCCTGCCCCATGGGCAAGCAGGAGATCAAAGACATTTGCCTCCGTGTTTCTTGAAGAGAAGCAGTGGATCTACTGGTTGAGAACTGGGTGGACAGGAGATACATAGCATGCATTTCTGATTTCTTCTGACAGTGCTTGTTTTCTTATCCCCACTCTTTTGTGGGGGCTATCTATAAACCTACAAAAAGGGGAATAAAATTTTACAGTTCTCATAGGCTTTGAGCACTGGCATTTATGAAGTGCTTTATTTGACTTAAAAGTTAACATAGGCTAAAATTATTGTGTGTATATTTCTCTTTTTTCTTTTATTCTTTCTATTTTTGTGTGGTGTTGGATTTAGAACCCAGAGCCTCATGCATGCTAGGCAAGTGCTCTAAGGCTCAGCCACGGATTTGTGTATATTTCTATAATAGTGTGCGTGTGTGTGTGTGCGTTTTGAGCACTGAACCCAGGGCTCTGTGCATTTTAAGCATGTGCTCATCCACTAAACTACACTCCCAGCCCCTATTTTTATAAATTTTAATACATGCACGTAGTTACCACCACGATCGGGGTTCAGTACCCCATTCCCTTGTGCTAGTCCTTTGAAGTCACTCCTTCCACATGAATTTTTTTTTTAAGTTTCTTTTTTGAAAACTCACTTTCCCAGATGAAAGTCTCAATTGCCGTTCTTTCATTCATTTTTATTCAGAAAGTGTTCCTTGTTCATTTTTGAAGTAATTCAAAATGACACGGTTGGTAAGGTTGCAAGTCTCGCTTTTCTTTATTATAATGGAGAAAAAAAAAAACCTCTGGAAAGATGGTAGTTCTTTCAGTAAAGCCACATTAAAAGAAATTCCACCAACGTGGCTTGTTGCTAGACTGGAATCTGTAAAGAAAACACACTCAAGAAATCTCCCCTGAAGAGGACAGAGTTTTATTTCTTATTTAACGATTTACCCCTTGACACCTGGGAAATGATTAGTTGATGTTTTCAGAGAAGATTAAGTTGGTGTGGTTAATTAACTGTGGTCATCAGGTGACTTATATCAATTAACTTCTTGTTAACAATTTCCATCAATTTTGTAAATAAACTACTAACTCAGTAAATTGGGTCTGAAGATGAAAGGCTAATTCCTGATTTATTTTATTGATGACAAATCAGGGAATTTCTCCTTATCTCATTCCCTCCCCACCAGCCTCACCCTTAATATTGAGAATGCTTACGTCAGTTACACCGGGGGAATTTTAATGTGTGGTTTTAAGGAAGAGCCAGGCTGCAGGACACCTTTGCTCTTTCGTCTCAGCACATTTTGAAAGATTGATTTAAGGAAATGACAATAAGTAAGTGTGTAGATGGTGACATCAAGGGAGAGTGGACATCGAAAGTAATGCTGTAACTCACTCTAGGATAAATATTTATTATTAAATCATTAAATGTTTTTTTCTTTTTCTTAAATGGTTAAAGATAAGGGGATATAGTAAAATGAAAAAAAGGCTTGGTTCTTAGCTACAAGGAAACCTGCGTGGATACCTTAGGTGCTCCATCTAGAGAGAATTTATCAAAATACTGGAGTACATACACGTTTTCGTTGTGCTAAGATTGGACCCAGGGCCTCCCACCAGGCAAGTGCACTGAGCTACACCCCAGCCTCTCGGGATTGATTGTGTTCATCTGTAAAACTTGATTGGATTTAAAAATACCGTAGCCGGGCGTGGTGGCGCACGCTTGTAATCCCTGCGCTTGGGAGGCTGAGACAGGAGGATCATGCAGGTTCGAAGCCAGCCTCAGCTACTTGGTGAGGCTCTCAGCAACTTAGTGAGGTCCTGTTTCCAAATAAAATACAAAATGGATCTGGGAGTATAGCCAAGAGGTAGAAAGCCTCTGGGTTCCCCCGCCCAGTACCACAAAAAAAAAAAAAAAAAAAAAAAACAAACCCAAAAAACAAACAAACCCCATAAAATATACAGCCCCAAAGTTGCCACTTCTTAAAATCTTTATAACTGAAAATTCTCTTTCCTGATTACATGACTTTATTATGTCCTGTCTCCAATGAAATGTGAAGCAGAGCATTACCAGACTGCAGCCTGTAGCCTTTCTAGGCCATTGCATTTTTGGAAGGCATCGAACACCTGGAGCATTTGCACCACAGGATGGATGATACAGAGTTATTTAGGACTATATCGAGCAGGAATATTTGAATAACTTTTGAGGAATTAGTAACTATTTACATATTTGCAGAAACTATGCTCAGATTGCTTCCATTTTATAAGATGAAAAGCGTGTTGATTTCCTTGAAGCTATAGAAGGTAGCCTATATTTTGGGAGTGGGCTGAATCCAGTGATGAAAATTAAATCTCTGGATACCAGGATAAATTTTGGGTTCTTTCTCTATTTTAGAAGCCCCCCCGCCCTTCTCACTTACCTGAGGATGCCCAATCCCAAATGACTTTGGTTGAACTCTTTTTGGTGCTGGGACACAGGATGGTATCAGAGCTTGGAGATTTAGCTCAGCTGCTTTCCAGATGTGTTCCTCCTGACCTCTCTGAGCTTCAGTCTCCTGGTCCATACAATGGGTGTTAGTAATTTGTACCTCCCACGTTCTGGGAATTCTTAAAGAACATCATGAACACTCAAGGTCCTGGCACTTGGTGAGTGTTCAGCAAACATTTGGCCCTGGGGGAACCTGGTACTAGATCATTCATCCTTGGTCAGCTCTTGGTTAGGTAGCTTCAGAGCAGCTGCCGTGCTGTAGTCTGTTGAAGTAAGAAAACCACTTGTCAAGTTCTCTAGCTCTAGGAATGGCTGGTGGAGCTGGGTGTGGTAGCACATGCCTGTAATCCCAGTATTTGGGAGGATGAAACAGGAGGGTTGTAGGTTCCATGCCAGCCTCAGCAAGTTAGTGAGACCCACAGCAACTTATAGAGATCCTGTTTCAAAATAAAAAAAAAAAATGAGGCCAGGCATGGTGGTACACACTTGTAATCCCAGAATTTGAGAGGTAGAGACTGGAGGATTGTGGTTCATGAGCCTCAGCTATTTAGCAAGGCCCCTCACAACACAGTGAAACCCTGTTTTTTTTTTTTTTTTTTTTTTTTTTTTTGCGGGTCTGGGGATGGAACCCAGGGGCATTCGACCTCCGAGCTCCACCTCCTGCCCTATTTTTTTATTCTTTATTTTGAAACCTGGCCTCACTAAGTAACTGAGGCTGTCCGTGAACCATGATCCTCCAGGTCTCAGCCTCCCAAATGCTGGGATTACAAGTGTGTGCCACCGTGCCCGGCTGAAACCCTTTTTCAAAAAATAAAAATACTAAAAAAATAGGACTGGTGGTGTAGCTCAGACATACAGCTCCCTGGGGTTCCATTGCTGGTACCACACACACACACACTCACAAAAAAAAAAAAAAAAAAAAAAAGGAAAGAAAGAAAGAAATCTCCGGGGGAAAATACAGTACTGCTTTTTAAAGGAGCTAAAACTACCAGACAAGGAAATGTTAGAAGACAGGGCCTTCAAACCAGCCTGTGTTCCTACAAGAACACTGGGTCCTTCACCTCCCAGGTCTTGAAGGCACTGACCATAACATCACGTTATTGAGTTCAGACATGTGCCCTGGTTGTACTTCCTGAAAACCTGGTTTTATGCAGTTTATTGGTAACTCTGAGATAAGAATGTTGAAAGCACAGGTCTCAGCAAAAGAAGCTATGTCTTCCCCCCAAGGGCAGGGGTTCCAAAGGGAGGAGAACACTTAAAGATGAACCCTTGACTTTGTGAGAGGTTTTAGGCAGAACCTGTAAGGATCACAGTGAATGGTGATTTTTTTTTTTCTCGTTTACTATCCCTTCATTATTTAATGCAGCTACAGAATAGTCAATGAGACATCCTAAAGGCGAGAAAGCTATTGGGTGGTGAGATTTGATTAACAATTGTGGTTTTAAAGGATCGCGGATAAATTTATTCTAGACATTGAGAGCCTATTGTCAGGAGCTGGTGATACACAGGTAGGGAAACATGAAAATAAGTACTAGTGCCATAAGAGAGGGCTGAAACACAGCAGAGAGCGATCAGGCCCAAGTGCAAGGAAGACCTCACATGAGTCTCTGTGGAGGGTGTGGCCCAGATATTGCTAGGAGGTACACTGTGGAGGATTAGGTGTGTCAAACTAAGAAGTCTGAAGCTTTTGAAGAAATGTAAGCTGGGAAGTACGATGATCAGGGTTGCATTTTATAAAGGTAATATTTGTTGCAATGAGAAAGAGCAGATCAACCAGTTAAGTTAGAGGGTTGCTTGCTGGAATGATCTGAGTGGCCTATGGTGAAGGTCAAACTAAACTTGTGGACCCAGAGGTGATGAGAAGGGGCAGAGTCGAGCTGGGTGTGGTGGCGCACATTTGTAATCCCAGTGCTTGGGAAGCAGAGTCTGGAGGATCACAGGTTCTCAGTCAGCCTCAGCTATTTAGTGAGGCCCTCTGTAACATAGTGAAACCCTGTTTCAAAATAAAGGATAAAAAGTAGGGCTGGGAACGTAACTCAGAGATAGAATGTCCCTGGGTTCCATCCGTGGTACCACAAAAAAAGGGGGGGGACCATGGAATGTAGAGGAAGCTTGTATTTGTCTCTGTTTTTGATAATTCTCATTTTATAAGTGAACATTTTATTTTTAGGAATATTAGACATGTCTTTTTAAGGCATATGTGTATTAATTTACATCCATACATTTCCTTTTTTCTTTTTTTTCCTTTTTTTTTGCAGTACTGAGGATGGAACCCAGGGGCATTCTACCTCTGAGCTACACCCCCAGTCCTATTTTTTTATATTTTATTCTTTATTCTGAAACACAGTGTCACTGAGTTGCAAAGGGCCTCACTAAGTAGCTGAGGCTGTCCGTGAACTGCAATCCTCTGGTCATAGCCTCCTGAATGCTGAATGCTGGGATTACAAGTGTGTGCCACCACACCTGGCTTACATCCATAAATTTCAAATAAAACATTTTTTGGATTTTCCTATCTAAAAACTCGTAGCTTATCAACCATCTGGATGTGGCATGTGGATCAGTGCCCTTAAGGAGCTTCTGAATCACACTGGGGCACTTTTCAGTTGTCACGATGCTTGAGCATTGGTAGAGGACAGGGTTGCTGCAATACAGAGGACAGTCCTGCCCTTCAAAGACTTGTCTAGGCCAATATGTCAATAGTGCTCATTTTGGTTGGTAGAGAGTAAACAAAGACAGGAAGGGATACTACTGGCAATTAGAGTTGTCATTTATTGAAATTTACTGGTCTGTTATGGAGTCATCATAACTATGACATTTAGTCTTTATGATGGTCCAGGGAGGACCTCATAAATGAATGCCTCATTTTTACAGTGAACGAACAGAGGCAAAGTAGGAGTTTCTGCTCTGGGTCTTGCAATTCTTCCTGCTCCATTTAATTTCTACATGCTCTACTGACTCTCTCAATTTCTGTGACTTTTATAGGACATGAATTCGATTTAATAAAATGGTTACTTAAAAGAGGGAAAGGAAAGCCGGGCGTGGTGGCGCACGCTTGTAATCCCAGCATTTGGGAGGCTGAGACCCGAGGATCGTGGTTCGCAGACAGCCTCAGCTACTTAGTGAGGCCCTCTGCAACTCAGTAAGACCCGGTTTCAAAATAAAGAATAAAAAAAGGGCAGGGGGTGTAGCTCGGAGGTCGAATGCCCCTGGGTTCCATCCCCAGACCACCCCCCCAAAAAAACCCCCCCCAAAAAACAAAGAGGAAAGGAGAGCTGTATTTGCTTTATGCATTTCTAGTTTATCAGCTCTCAGAACATACTTCTTGGGAACATTTCTGCCAGTTCAGTAGAATGTTGGCAAGTTACCACCTCCAAGTGTTTTCTTACAGTATGGAAAATGTTTGGTCACATTTTATTTATTTATTTATTTATTTATTTATTTATTTATTTATTTGGTGGAACCCAGAGGCTTTCTACCTCCGGGCTATTCTCCCAGACCTATTTTATATTTTTTATTTGGAAGCAGGGTCTCACTAAGTTGCTGAGAGCCTCACTAAGTAGCTGAGGCTGGCTTCGAACCTGTGCGATCCTCTTGTCTCAGCCTCCCAAGTGCTGAGATTACAAGCGTGCATCACCACGCCCGGCCACATTTGTTTTAAATGAGGGTGGCTAAGTAGCTGAGGCTGGCTTCGAACCTGCGTGATCCTCCTGTCTCAGCCTCCCAAGTGCGGGGATTACATAAATGAGGGTGGCTTTGCGGATTGGGAGAAACTCACTTGATAGAGAAGCAGTTGGTGTTCCTTAAATGCTTGAGGAATTGAATTGACTTGGTGGAGGACCTGTGTGCCTTTAGAAGGTATCCTGAATCTTGGAAATACGTTGTTTTACTTCACGTAAAAGAAAATCTGATTTAATAACTGTCTTTGTAGCTTGAAGATGTACCATGTGGCTCTGTCTCGCACCTTCCTACCCCTGTGCTTATGCCAGTTCCTTCCCTCTGTGAGGCATCCCATCCTCACACCCACAGAGCTGTGATTTAAATGCTACAGGATCTTTTTGGATCTCTCTCGAATGTTATCTGAGCCTCTCTTACAGCACTTATACCATGAATTATGATTATTTATGTACATATTTTAGGAGCACTGATGCTAAGAGTCATGTGTGCCTTCTTTGGTCTCTTGTACATGGCACAGTGCCAGGCATAAGCAAGAACTTAAGAAACCTTTGCTTAGAGCTGGGCGTGGTGGTGTACACTTGTAATCCTAGTACTTGGGAGGCTGAGACAGGAGGATCCCAAGTTCCCGGCCAGCCCCAGCTACTTAGTGAGGCCCTCTGCAACTAACTGAGATTCTGTTTCAAAATAAGGGATAAAAAATGGGGCTGAGGTTATAGCTTGGAGGTAGAATGCCCCTGGGTTCCATCCCCAGTATAAAAAAAAGATAAAAATATTTTAGTATGACATGTTTAAAATTCTGTATTGAATCAGCTTTTTGAAGAGTAAGCTATCATTATAGTTATGTTAATTTAAAAGAGTCTCTAACTGGGTTACAGATAATGAATATTGAAGGGCTAAAACATAAGAACATATAAACGAAACAGGAAAAAATCTGTAGAATTCAGAGTGACACTTAGTGTTTAAAAGATCAGAAAACAAGCCAGGTGTGGTGGTACATGTCTGTAGTCCCTGTACTGGAGAGGCCGAGACAGGAGGATTGAGGACAGCCCTAGCAATTTAGCAAGATCCAATTTATCAAGGTCCTTAGCAACTTAGTGAAACTCTGATTCAAAAATAAAAAATAAATTAGGGCTGGGGCGGGGGTAGCTCAGAGCTGTAATGTGCCTGAATTCAACCTCCAGTACCACACACACAAAATCCTAAAATGAACAACAACAACAACAACAACAACAACAACAAAAACAGAAAACACTTGCTTAACTATAGGAATAATAGCCCACATTGGTTGAACAATGACATTTGTGCCAGGCGTGTATTCCTTGCTCTATTCTCATATTAACATTAT
Organism: Muscardinus avellanarius; assembly: GCF_963383645.1. Classification (NCBI taxonomy): domain Eukaryota; kingdom Metazoa; phylum Chordata; class Mammalia; order Rodentia; family Gliridae; genus Muscardinus; species Muscardinus avellanarius. Next base: position 66,455,506 of record NC_137787.1, read on the forward strand.
GAATAGGAGCTCTTATGATCAGCAATTTTAGATGAGAAAACCAAGGCACAGATGTTGGCATGACTACCACAGAGTTGCAAAGAGGTGGGGCTGGGACCCCAGGCGCAAGGCGACAGGCACATAACCCTGGGAAGTTGCTTGGCTTCTGAGTGCTCTTCCCTCTTCCTCCCCTTCCTTGTTTCACTGTAGTTTTCCAATACCGGATCAGTCGTGTGCAAGAACTGGTAGTTCACACTTTGCCTCTTAGCCTTCTGTGGCAAAGCTCTTGACTTTTAGACATGCTGAAACAAATGGAAGAAGGAAAACCCAGACACTGATACTTGAAGAAATCATAATTTCAAACGTGCAGAAATTGCAGCAAGAGGGGGACGTCTTGGGTGAGTTCAGGGGTGGTGAGCCAATATGTGGTCCAGTGAGCGCCCCGCAGTTGGCTTTTCTCCTGCACGTCAAGAGCGTTCCTTGCACCCCTGGACTTCAGTGTGGGCACGTGTGTGTGCATACATTTTCCACCTTTCGTGGAATTGGTGAAGTTTATGTTTCTGGTGGAAAAAGGTCCTCAAACAACAAATTGTACAGTCGTTTTACAAAAGAATCCAGATTACGGTGTATCAGTAAATCCTGTTCATTTGTTAGTGGATTCTCTTGAGGCCCTGGAAGTTGATTTTTTGTGGGTGTGTGTGTGTGTGTGTGTGTGTGTGTGTGTGTGTGTGAGTTACTGGATTGAACCCAGGAGCGTTCTACCTCTGAATTATATCCCCAGCCCTGTTTTTATTTTTCTTTTGAAACAGAGTCTCGCTGAGTTGTTGAGGCTGTCCTCAAACCTGTGATCTTCCTATCTTGGCCTCCCAAATACTGGGATTACAGGCGTGTACTAACATGCCTGGCTCTGGGAATCGATTTTGCAATATTTCCCTAAGGCCTTTTCCTTCAGCTTAGATTAATTTAAGACACATTACACATCCAGAGATGCCACCAAATTCTCCTGTGAAGACCTTTGGCTTTATTTTCACTGGCCCATGCTTTTAAAATGGAAAAATGTTGGCATCAAAGAAATGGCCTTGCGTGCATACCAGGACTTATGTGGTGATACCCTATTCCCCTAAAATCTGCTCAGTCAGGCTGGTGGAGAAGGTTTTTGGGAGCTAGAGAATGCCTAAGATGCCACAACGACAGCGTGCTGTGCTTCCCTTCCAGGGCTTCCTCATTACTGCAGACGGTGCAGGTACCCAGAGAAGGCTTTAAAAATCACAAAACCTTCTGTGAACAAGTTCACTTGGGAGCAGATTTTGGGGAGTCAGGTGGAAAGACATGAAAATTCTTGCCACACTGTGGGAGCCAAGGGAGAGAAAGGGAAAAGGTTTTTAGACAGGGGTGGGGGAAATGAAACTGAGGTGGGACATTTTGACCAGATAATGCTCTAATCGCCTCCTTCCTAGACTATCAGGAAGGACAAAAGTTTAGTCTGGACTAAACTTTTCAGTTTAAGTGGCTTTTCTGTGTTTGAAACTTTGCCCAGCAAACTTAAGGAAGCGTTGAGAGCAGTGTTCACAGCAGACAGTGAACACGCCTTGCCCAGAAAGAGCCGGCTGATCGCTGGTGTACGAGCGCTTCTGTGCAGTGTGTTTGTTGGGTGAAGCGAGTTGGAGCCTCTGCTCTGTGCTTGGAGGAGACGCGGAGGGTGATAAGGTCTCTTGTGCTATCGGCACAGCATGGGGTGGGTTGTGGCAAGGGGATATTTCATTCCTCCTCTGGAGGGATTGGTTATGTAGGTTTATCCTCATTCCACCACAGATGCGCTTAGGATGATAAGGCTGTCCTCTGGATGTCTTGTAAAGGCATTAGCACATATTATTCTAGTCAAGGAATATTTTTGCATTGGTTCTAATTTTCTTATCATATAAGAGAAAGTTTAGAGGACAAGGACAATGACTCTAATGCTTTTAGGAAGAATTTGAAGCTTTTTTTTTTGTGGTACCAGGGATGAATCTAAGAGCATTCTACCTCTGAGATACCTGTAGCTCTTTTGATTATTTTGAAACCTAGTCTCACTAGGTTGCTAAGAGCCTTGCTGACCTTGAGCCTGCAATCTTCCTGTCTCAGTCTCCCAAATACTAGGATTACAGGTGTGTGTCACTGTGCTCAGCTTCTATTTTTTAATTTTGAAACAGGGTCTCACTAAGTTGTAGAGGGCCTTGCTAAGTTGCTGAGGCTGGCCTTGAACTTATGTTTCTCCTGTTTCAGCCTCTCAGGTGTGTGCTACCACACTCAATATGAACTTTCTAAATAGGAAACTCTTTAGCTTAGTTCCATTCAATTACAATCCTGAATTTATGTCCTTACATGCTGAGGCATGAGCTGAGGTCAAAAGGAATCCTTTGACTATAGGAAGACAGCCATGCTCAAGTGTAATGTGAAATGTAATCGTTTAAGGTCCACTCTAGGAGAGCCTGTATACTTATTATCAAATTATCAGGGTTGAAATTATATAGTTATAGTATTTCACATAAACTCCAGATGGAATGACTTATGTTCATTTTGGGAAAATAGAAAAATGCATAAACAAAAAAAATAGAAATTGGTTAGCAGGATTGGTTTGGGATCTGGCTTAGTCTGTGTTTCCTGGAAGTAATCTTGATTTTGAGTTTTGCCTTTGACCCAAGACTGGGTCAGTGGATTCTTTGTCCATAGACAGCCAGTGAGGCAGCCATTAACAACCTTGCTCTCAATTCTGAGCCTCCTGCCAAGCTGGGCTGCTCAGGTTTTGAAAGTTTTCTATCAGCCAGATCGTAGGGAAACAACTCTTAGAATGTTAGCGTTAGGAGGGGTGGGAGAGCCCAAGAGGGACGGCTGTGCTTCAGGCATTGTGCTGGTGTTTACAAGGGTCTCTTTAGTACTTTTATCTACTGATTTTGCAGGTCAGAAACTCTTTAGGATAGAAAACTGTGTATCAGTTTATAGCCAATTTCATCAAGTGAAGCCAGTTAGGCAACAAATTTATTGAGTTAAAGTTCAACAATGAATAGGCAAACAGTTCCTGCCCTCATGGAACGTAGAGTTTGGAGGACAAAGTCAGGGCAGGATTGAGCTGCCAGGATTCAGAGTTACATGTCTCTTGGCCCTAAGACTAGCTCTTTTTGTGGTTGATTTTGTTTGGCAGTACTGGGTATGAAACTAAGGCCTCACGGATGCTAAGCAAGTGATCTGATCTACCATTGAAGTACAGCCCCACCCTTTTTTATTTTTGAGACAGAATCTCCCTAAGTTGCCCAGGCTGGTCTAGAACTTCCAGTCCTTCTGCCTTGGCCTTTTGAGTAGCTGGGATTATAGGCATGTGCCACCACTGGTATATTCTATTTTAGCCCTCATTGAAAAATCTGAAGTTCTTAGAATTTACTTAAAATTTTATTTAATTATTGCAGTGCTTAAAGACCCAGAATCTTTTTTTTTTTTTTTTTCTTTTTTTTCTTTTTTTTTTGGTGGTACTGGGGTTTCTGGAAATCCTTTTACCTCTGGGCTATACTCCCAGACCTATTTTTTAATACTTTTTTAAATTTGGAAATAGGGTCTCTTAAGCCAGTGCAGCTGGCTTTGAACCTGCATGATCCTCCTGTCTCTCCCTTCCAAGAGCAGGGGTTACAAGCGTGTGCCACCACGCCTGCCTTAAAAACCTATTTTTGATAAATTTCCTAACACTAGTTTATTTTATTAGATTGCCTTTTAAAAATACCTTTATTGGTGCAGTATAGCCTCCTATCGTATTGTAGGTCATAGTGATAGTGACACACACAGCACTTGGCGAGCTTTCCCTTGGCCCCTCCCCACTCCTCCCTTCTCCATTCATGATGTTGAGATTGTTGATTGCCGTTTAAAATGCATAATATAGAGAATGTTTCATTAAGCAAATGGTTCTAATTTGTGTGTCAGTTGAGATTTTATCTTGTGTATTTTCTGGTATAGTTTATTACTGAAATCATTTATTTTTTCCAGCATTAAAATGTTCAAGATTTTATCTTAATAGGTGGTTAAAAATTTATGATAGTGGCAATAGATTTTTATTTTGATTATTTTGTGACACTTAAAACACAGAACAGGCAAAACATTAAGCAATATACTATAATCTTTTTTTCTTCCTGTTTTCCTCAAAGGTCCTGTCTTTAATTGAATTAGCAGGATGACCTGAACATATAAACAGGCTGCCAAGTTTGTAGTCTTTTTGGCTTCTCTTGCAGAACAGCTTTGAAGATGGTTGTTGATTAGGTTGAATGAAATATTGAATAGCAGGATCCATATGAAAGTCACTGCAGATAAACTTGAAATTTTATTAATGCAGCTATTAATACTGGAACATCATAAAGTCATCACCAATTCAGGTTAGAAATCTGAACACCATTTCATCACGCATGGCTATCAGCTGGTGACAATATAATGTTGTTGATTCTATATCAACAAGCCACTGAATTTTTTATTTATTTTTTTCATTTTTTGCGGTACTGAGGATGGGACCCAGGGGCATTCTACCTCCGAGCTACATCTCTGGTCCTATATCTTAGTCTTTTAATTTATTTTTTAGTCTTTTTATTTTTTGAAACAGGGTCTCACTGAGTTGTGAAGGGCCTCACTAAGTAGCTGAGGCTGTCGGCAAACCACAGTCCTCCAGTCTCTGCCTCCCGAATGCTGGGATTATGAGCGTGCGCCACCACGCCCGGCCCATTGAATTATTTTGAGTTATCACAATCACTTTATAATGCAACATGATGACATTTATAGAGCCTGGAAGTGATTTGGAGACCCATGGCTGCTGCTTGAGCCCAGGCATAACAAACCAGGGCCAAGGGACTTCTGATGCAACAGACAGGGGCGTGATGTTTTGAAGTTCTTTTTGCTCTGTCTGTTACAATCAAGTCAGTAGAGAAAACAGACAGTTTAATATGGTTCCACCATGAGATTCTTTGCACATAGTATAGCTTTTAATTTATAGATTCACAAACTGACATGGATTCACATATTAACAAAATACCTTACCTTTGTCTATGGAATGAAAATCATAATTAGGGCATAGTTGAGTGATGGGGCTAGCCTAGCATGGTGAGGTTTTGGGTTTGATTCCCAGTACTGCCAAAGGTGGGTGTGTGGGAGTAATCATTAGAATTCTTCTTACAAGTTGTTTATAATAAGAATTAAAATTTTGATTTGTGGATTTAGGTGTGCTCTTCTAGCTTTTGTTTTGTTTTGAGTGGGAGTGTACTGTTTTCTTTCTACTCTAGGGTAGTGCTGGATAATATATTTTAAAAAATCAGGAGAGGTACTTGGTCTGGCATCACATACACTAAAATTGGAATGGTAGATTAGCATGGCTCCTGTTCAGGTATGACATGCAAATTCATGAAATGTTCTATGTTTTTAACAATCTTGGAGAGAGAAAGAAAAATCCCACGGAGGTCCTATCTTTAATTGAATTAGCAGGATGACCTGAACATATAAACTGGCTGCCAAGTTTATAGTCTTTTTGGCTTCACTTGCAGAACAGCTTTGAAGATGGTTGTTGATTAGATTGAATGAAACAGTAACCGAACAGCAGGAGCCATATGAAAGTCCACAAATCATCCAGGTCTCTAAACATCTTGTAGAAGTCATCTTGGCTTCACTTATGTATTTTACTGCATCATGTGTTATTTATTTATGGAGGGTCAGCTGGAGGTACTGTGCTAGGCACTGGAAAAACAGAGGTGTTCATTTGTGCCATTAGGAATACACTGTTAAAAATAGTGTTCTGTTCACAGCAGAATCACCTATTATACTAAATTCCTATCACCTATTATACTTCTTTTGGCTACTTCATGTCATTTATTCTTCTGTTCTTTATTTTTCAGGCCATGCTGGGAGAAATTTGAATTTCTGCTTATAAATTTCTTTGAGAAATAACTTGTCACTAGAAGGGAAAACTATTATGAAAATATTGTGTAGAATGTCAGTAAAAGAAAATCACAGCCCGGCGTGGTGGCGCATGCTTGTAATCCCCGCGCTTGGGAGGCAGACAGGAGGATCGCGCAGGTTTGAAGCCAGCCACGCTGGCTTAAGAGACCCTGTTTCCAAAAATAAAATAGGTCTGGGAGTGTGCCCCAGAGGTAGAAGGGCTTCCAGGAACACCAGTACCACAAAAAAAAAAAAAAAAAAGAAAAAGAAAAAGAAAATTACATAATACATTTTTATTAAAAATTGTTGATTTTAGTTTACTAAGTGTCTCATTATCAGCATTGATTGCCCAAGAAAAGTCTTTGAAACATGTTGGTGAGCTTGGTGTGATGGGTATGCCTATAAGTCCAGTACTTGGGAAGCTGAGACAGGAGGATTATAGATTTGAATCTACTTAAAGCAACTTAGTGAGACTTTCAGCAACTTAGAGTTGATTTTAAAAAAAATTGGGGTAGGGGTAGCTCAGTTGTAGAATGTCCCCAGGTTCAATCCTCAGTTTACCCCCCCCCAAAAGAAACATATTGGTGGTAATCTGTTAGTTTTTCGCCCTCTGGTACTGGGGATTGAGCCTAGTACCTCCTGCCTGATAGGCAAGTGCTGCCCCGCTGAGCTGTACCCTCTTTTGACATGGTTGCTGCATAATATTTCTTAATAGTTGAAGAAAGTTCTTTGTTGACAGAAGCCATACATGCCACAGCTAAAGGTTCAGTCCTGCATTATTCTCCCAACAAATGAGCTATTGATATTGTTTGTGTGAATAATGCAATGATTTCCATCAAAAGTATTAACATTTCTTTTTATTTTTGTTGTACTAGAGATTGAAACAACAAACCCTCTACCACTGAGATACATCCTCAGCCTTTTAAAAAAATTTTTAACTGTGAGACAAGGTCCTGCCAAGTTGCCCAGGCTGGCCTCAAACTTGTGATTCTCCTGCCTCAGCCCCTGGAGTAGCTGGGATTACAGGCATGGGCCAGCACACCCAGATAAGCACTAGCATTTCTAATTAGAATTGTCATCAGAGTTGCTTTAATGTCACTGAAGCACTGATTGCATCAGAATAAATAATGTATGCATATTATGTATCCTTGAGCTCTGCTTTCTGAAATGAGAAGTTATTTAGTTCTGAGCACATAATTTGTGACTTGAAACCCATTTAGCAAATAAATATCAGTCTAGTCTGGATTTGGGCCATAGATAAATAAATAAGGATGAGTTGTCATTTTCTACCAAAGTGAAGTTTGGGTGGAAGATTCACCATCTCCTTGAAGTTAGTGTGGGGACACTGGTTATGAACTGTGATGTCTCTCCTTTCTGCCCTCTTTTCCTCTCCCCTTTTCTTCCTCTCCATTGTCTCTTCTCTCTGCTTCCATGTCTTTAGAGTGTGTTGTAACTAATGAGATGATTAAGAGTTAAACAGTATGGAAGCAGGGAGAAATACAGCAAGGTATTTACTTGACTCAGTGAGAGGAGATCTGCTGAGTAGTTACAGACAAGCTATCTTCTGACTGGAGCATTATCATATCTACCAGGTGAGAGGCAGCTTTTCTCCTCCTACTGTTATTGTCATAATTTGCAGCATCAAGTCATTGTTAATGGGATACAGTGATCTAACCTGTTTATTAAGATGACCAAAATAGCTGGGCGTGGTGGCGCACGCTTGTAATCCCTGCGCTTGGGAGGTGGAGACAGGAGGATCACGCAGGTTCAAAGCCAGCCGGGCTGGCTTAAGAGACCCTGTTTACAAATAAAAAAGTATAAAAAAAATAGGTCTGGGAGTGTAGCCCAGAGATAGAAGGGTTTCCAGGAACCACAGTAACACACACACACACACACACACACACACACACACACACACACACGACCAAAATAACCCTGTCATGGTGGTGCACATTTGTAATCCCAGTACATGGGAGACTGAGAAAGAAGGATCTCAGGTTTGAGGCCAGCCTCAGCAACTTTGTGAGACCCTGTTTCAAAAATAAAATAAAAGCTGGGCATGGTGGTGCATACTTGTAATCCTAGTACTTGGGAGGCTGAGACAGGAGGATTGCAATTGAAGCCAGCCTCAGCTACTTAGTGAGGCTCTTAGCAACTTAGACTCTGTTTCCAAATAAAATATAAAAATAGGTCTGGGTGTGTAGCTTGGAGTTAGAAAGCCCCTGGGTTCCATCCCCAGTAACACACACACACACACACACACACACACACACACACACATACACACACACACCTGAAATAACAGGGATGTCTGCAGCTTTAACACGTCCATGTCAGTTTTAATGATGACTCAACACTCAGGTTTAACCAACCAGGAAAACTCTTGTTTGAAGCTCTCTCTAAATGCTGGTCTGGCACACCATTAATGCCCTTTAAGAGCTGGTCTATGACACCATTTAAAACCCTTAAGTGGGAAAGCTGCCTGGGGATGCATGTAGTCATTTATTTCTCTTGAGTGCCCATTTTCTTTTTTTTAGTGTTTGATTCCACTCAGCCTTTTTCTAGTAATTTACATTGCTGTAATCAGAAAGCCATGCGGGGATCCTCTGTGTGACTGGGATTGGAAATCAGCTTCTCAATGAGAGACTTATCAATTTTATGCAGGGAGCATTAAATCCTGAAGTGTGGAAGGGTATTTAATTTTTCTTAAGTAGTTTGATTCATTGGGTTCTTATTTAGTTGTACAGATAGACTATCTTGAATTTTCTTCTGTTTAGATAGTGTTCCTTTCAACATCTTATAAGAGTAGCTCTTTTGCTATTAGAGATGTGAATAAGCAGTTAGTTCCTGGGGGGGGGTCCCAGTGTGGGGAGGAAGGACTTGGGTTTAGTTTTCTTCCATGTGTAGGGGGAGACCCTCTACACAACCCCCTCAGTGACTTAGCAGATAGGAAGAGCGCAGTGAGTTATTCAGGCTAAATACAGAAAACACGATTATACAGTTTCATAGCTTTGGTACTGACTGGTAAGATGTTTTAATTGCTGAGAGTTCTTGGTAAAAACTTGGAGATGCTTTTGAATGTTTTGGGCATGTACTTGTTGATTTACATATTTTTTGGTGAGTATATGTGGTTAGGGGTGGGAAGGAGACATTTGAAGAATCTTTTTTCTTGTTCTGATAACTGTACAGATGAGGAAAGGTTGTACCATAAAGCATAGGTGTGTTCATGACTTAGTTTTCCTAGCAGCCATCCTTACATTAATGAAGACCTGTTTGAAGATGTTAGATGTTTGGCTTGCTTTTTCCTGGTGTGACCCCCCCACCCCATGGGTAAGCCTGTGGACACCATGGAGCATTCCAGGGAGAAGCAGGCCTCCCTGGAACTTAGATTCTTTATCACACTCCCAGGGGAGTTCATTTCAAGTTGCTGGTACCAGCCACTGCGGCATGATATTGCCCAATCTCAGGTCCTCTTACTGATGTGAAGGAGTGGGATTGCTGTTTCAGAAATTTTATTATCTTTAGAAGGGAAGAATTATTATAGGGGTTTTCTTAGATGATCTCTTTCAAGTGGGTTAAGACATTTTGAACTCTGAATGTTCCAGCTGCTTAGAGGTTCTGAGTTGGTCTCCTGGGGCGGTACTGCTACCAGCCTCAAGGGGTGTTTGGGCGTATATGGGACTGCTTTTTGTTGTCATGGGATGAATTGTCTTGACAGCCGACTGCATTCTGTGGGCTGGATGCTCAGACACATTCACCGTGGGGAGGACCATGGGCAAAAGTCCCTAGGATATTGGTGGCTATTGCTGTGGAACCTGTTTTGGGTCAGGCCTGGGGCCACAGGGGGGGCACATAGTGAGCCCCACCTCTGCTAAGCAGGCTCCAGGGACCAGCCTGGGAGGTTCTGGGGAGTGAAGTGGAGCTCCAAGCCCTTCTCATGGCCAGTCTGCTATCCAGACTCACCTGCCACAGTGACCTTCAGTTTTAACAGTTACTGGGGTGAGTGGTCACACTCCCACCCATGGATGCTGTCACTTTTCTGCTAGGCCTGCAAGTCACTTTTCCCTCCACTCTCTCATCCTTGCAGTCCATCACGCTCCAAGACGCTCTCTCTGTTTGGGCACAGAGGCCCCTGGGCTCCTTCACCCTCACCTGCACGGAGCTTTCCTTAAGTTGCTTCAGCCCCACTGCAGCAGCTGGCTTTGTGGGTTTGTCTCTGAATCTCTGACATCTGGAAATGCCCTCTCAGTATTATTTTCCTCTGATAAAACATCAGGCCTCTGAAATAACAATTCAAGAAGAAAAAAGCAGTCGACCTAATGGTTTATAAACTAAATTAAAAATTCAAGAGAATTCCAGCCCCCTATTTGGTGACCTGTTATGAACCCCAGGCAATTAAACTGCTGCAGAACAATTATAGTAGGTGGCTCTCTGTGCACCGTCTTAGTTCCTTTAATTGATTGAGTCCTTGACTAGCCCATCGGTTGACATTAGGCAGGATAGGGTCTGCCACATCGCTTGTTACTCTTGGCTGTCAAGGTGACAGTGTAAAGATTTAGAAATGAGCAGGTGACCTTCAGGACTGATACTGAACCTGGGCGCATTTTATTCTGAGCTGTATCCCCAGCCCTATTTTGTTCTTTATTTTAAAACAAGGTCTTACTAAAGTTGTAGAGGATCTCACTAAGTTGCTGAGGCTGGCAGCAAACCTGTGGTCCTCCCGTCTCAGCCTTCCAAGCACTGGGATTACGTAGGAGTGCACCACCATGCCTGGTGACCTTCAATCTTTTAAAAGAGAACTGGCCTTATTTCTATATGTGTGATATTATAGTTTATGTGTAATTTATTTTTAGGTGTATCAATTGTTTATAGTGTGGGAATTATAGTGAGCTATCAGAAGAATATCCAATGGAATAAAAATCAAATACAGGAAAAGTGAAACAAGATTATGAATGAATGAAGAGATTGCTTCTTAACTTTATTTTTTTGAGTTCAGCAAAGGTAGTACTATTACAATATGATTTAGTTGTATACGTTATTTTTTTTTTTTTGGTGGTACCGGGGATGGAACCCAGGAGAAATCTACCTCCAAACTACACCCCCAGCCCTAGTTTTTATTCTTTATTTTGAAACCGGGTCTCACTGAGTTGCAAAGCGCCTCACTAAGTAGCTGAGGCTGTCCTTGAACCATAATCATCTGGTCTCAGCCTCCCAAATGCTGGGATTACAAGCGTGCACCACCATGCCCGGCTAGTTGTATACATTTTTAAAAAAGGATGCATATGCCACCTCAGGTGGACCATGTGTTTGGAAGGACCAGTATGTGTTAAGAGGATGCAGCAGAAAAATAGGATTTGCCATAGAAATCACCCTACTCTCTAAACTTTGGGCAGTGTCCCATTGACTAACCACTTACCTCTTTTTTTTTTTTTTTTTTTGGTGGTACTGGGGTTCCTGGAAGCCCTTCTACCTTCAGGTTACACTCCCAGACCTATTTTATACTTTTTATTTGGAAACAGGGTCTCTCAAGCCAGCACTGCTGGCTTCGAACCAGCGCGATCCTCCTGTCTCCGCCTCCCAAGTGTGGGGATTACAAGTGTGCGCCACCACGCCCGGCTGCCTTTCTCTTTTAAGAAAAGAATTCATAGCCTGGGAAATAAACTATTATAAGGAAAGTGTAAAAGAGTGGAACTGGTATTAATATGACTCAGTGTTTTTCTGTACTGTAAACTTCTGCATATTTGTCTTATTTATTTCACATTATCCCAAGTTTTATTTTTCTTTCTGTGGATTTAAGATTATAAATTTCGATTTTAAGTCTCACTGTTTGCTCTGGTGGTTTTCTCTCTGATAGATGATGGCCTAAGAGACTGCATTTTATGCAGAGGACTCTTTGCCATCTGGCGAATATGAGTTAGCTATCCTGCTTGTGCCCAGCTCTATGCCAGAGGCTGGCTTGGGCACAGAAGGGGTCTTCTCAACCCAGGGCTGTCCTCTGCACCAGAAAACAAATAGATGAAGTCTTTTCTCCTGTGGGCACTCTCGGGGACTCTAATATCTTATCTTAACACATTCTTAGTCCAACACTTAGACTGGGAGGCTTAGGATATGGCTATTTATAAAGAAAGCATTGCTTAAAAAAAATCTTGCATCTTTATATGGCTGGGAAACAAATCGACTATTATGTCCAATACCAATTTTCCTGAGGGGATGAAGTTCTTTTTTAAAATTTTCTTTGTTGCTTTTGATTGTTGCAAATTTTCTGAAGCCCAAGAAGTTTTTAGTGTAATGTTAGTCACAAATTACTCTTCTCCAAAGACTATGAGCACTATGGCGCCCACACCTGTCCAGTTAATGAACTCACTTAATGCTGGTAGATAGTTAAGTTTGGGCAAAAATCAATATTTTGCATTCATTCTCAAATTTAGTAAAGTGTGTGTATGTGTGTGTGCGCGCACGTGCGTGTGTATAAGGAAATATAGAACAGAGGTCATTCTGGCACAGATGCTGGAATAGAACTGTCAAAGTCAAATCCTTGCTTTGCACATATTTGCTATTAGTTCTTGGGCAAGTTACTCAACTACTCTGTGCCTCCATTCTTTATTTGTAGAGCGCTCATAATAATATCTCTCATGGGTTTGTCATGAGCATTAATCGTAACCCCTGCAGGGCTTATGAGTAAAGGCTATTTATTTAAAAATTAGACGCAGAAAATAAAGTGCACATAAGTAAATTTGAACCTCTGACACCTGCAATTGTTATCAGACCCAATCTAGATCTTCTCACGAGCAGTTTGTTTTTAAAGCAACACATATTCTCTTTACAATAGAATGAATGATGGGCTTCTGACATCTGTGCAACGTTTTGACTGATTGCAGAGAGGCCACCCAGCAACGAAAGGGTCTGTTTGTTTGTGCTTTTTTTTTTTTTTTTTTTTGAGAGATATTTCCAAACGGTAGTCATTTGGGAGTTCTGACAGGCATGGAATTTCCCATTGAAAAGGTGACTCTGACAAATGAATTATCATGGATCTCCTGGTAAGTTGTGTAAAGTGGCTGCTAGTGACTGTCAGATCCGCTGTGCAGGCCACTGCCCAGAGATACCTGATTGCAGCATTTTCCATCAGTTTTAATTTTTATATGTGTGTTTTAAAATAATTGACTTTGAAGTGTTTTACAAAATTACTTTTGGGCTTCTATTTTATATTCCTTTCATGATGATTTAACTTGGTATTTCAGCAGAAACAACAAGAATAAAACCCAATTTGACTTACAATGAAAGTTGCTTAAGAAATAGTGCTAATTATATGTATTTCCAAAAGAGGCAATAGAGTGATCTGAGACTTTTCTTCTGGTTTCTCAGTTTCTAAGTTAGTGCTTTTCTTTTTGCCATAGAAATAGGAAACTGAAAATGGACTATACTTTGTAGTTATAATATTTCAATCAGAAGTGGTTAGATATCAAGGGAGACAAATATACTGAATTTACAAATATATTAGGTATTATCAATAGACCTAATTGATAAAAGTGATTTAATATATGTTGTGTTAACAGCTAAACCTCCAAAGCCCCTAATCTCTCATGGAAATATTGCTTTGTAGAACAAAATCCAATGAGAAGTTCTGGGATTCCAGAGTGAATTTGTACATTCCTTAGGGGCATTTTTGCAAGGGAGGTTGTTGTGTTTTAAAGGTAGTTGATAAGAGACCTGCACCACCAACCCCAGACCTGCACCACCAACCACCATCATGCATTAGTCTATAGAAGGTATTTGGGTGTACGTACTCCTGTACCACTCGGTACCACCATTTAGCCAAGGGAAGTTTCTGACCATTTGCAGCATACATTATAAATCAGGATGTCACTACCAGACAATCAGATTTGAACATTCCATGAACAAAGTAGCCTATATTCCCTAGGAATAGATCACTTAACTTTGTTTATGTCATGCTGTTGATATGCCTGCATTTACACATGTCAGGATAACACTTTGTTTATTTATTCTAGGAGGATGTAATTGGTCTATGTATTTACCTAATTTGGGGTTAATTAGCCAAAAATAAAAATGGGTAATTTAGCATGATTGCTTAAATACAGGGGAAAATAAAATTATTCTTCCAACTCTGAAAATTACCCCTCAGTCCCTTGGGTTTGTGAAATAATAATTTTGAGTCTTCTCCAAGTTGGGCTGGTGTTGGCTTTTCTCTTTAAAAAAAATTTCTACTTGGCACATGATGTTTGGGAAGGTCACGGGCCATTTATTTGGGGAAGCTTGGAGGATTTTCAACTGCCAAATTAGTCCCCTGGAGAGACCCAGGAAAATTGCAGGATATATTTGTTGAATGAAACAAACTTTTTAAAGTCATATTCTCTTTCTAATGTATCTAAGAGATATCTCTGCTCCAGGGCATGTGGAAGCCTTTGGTGCAAAGTTTGTGCACTGGTTGGCTGCAGGACCTTTTTTTTCCCCCATCTAAAGGATTTATTTATTTGCAGAGATTAATTTACAGATTTGGCAATTTCTTTAGAAAGTTGTTTTTATAAAAGCCAAATATTGGTAAGAACCTAAGAATGAAGAGCTATAACTTGCTATATAGGATTCAGTAATAAAGAGCCACTTTAAAAGTTATAAGATGGAGAACAAAAAAAAAACCACAGTTAAACAAATGAAAAGTTACTCATGATGTTATTAATCAGAAATGATAACATTTTAGAACTTTTTGACACTTCTTTCTTCTCTGTGACTCTTAGAGGTAAAAATTTTGCATCCTTTTAAAAATTTACATTATATATGTTTCTCCAAAATATTTATAAGTTCTTTGTAATCATTTTTGCAAGTTCCTAGTATGTCTATATATTATAAGAAAATTTAATCTTTTTCTTATTGGACATTTAGGAGGTTTGCAATCTTTTTATTATAAATAACCTTGAGATGAAAATCTCTATAGTACATAAATCTTTGTTTAGTTCTCTGGCTAATTCCTTAGAAAAAATACTTAGAAGTGAAAGCACTAAGTTAAAGAAAAAATTTAAGCAAGCAAGATGCCTGTCGCCAAATTGCTTTTCAGAGTGGTCACATCAAGGTATGCTGTAATCAACTGTCTGTATGAAACTGCCCTCCTTCCTGAGAGCTCTAAACAAATATTTTTATATTATCACTAGGAAAATGTTTCCCTAACTTCGTAAATATTTTGCATTCCTTTGATTACTAACTAGTTGAATAGTTTTTCATTTTTGTAAAAATATGACTTGTTAGTGAAATATCTGAAGCCTTTTTTTGTTGTTTTCTGGGTGTTACAGAATGTGACAGCCAGCATTTTCGCTGTGGAAATGGGCATTGTATCCCTGCAGCCTGGAGGTGTGATGGGACCAAAGACTGTCTGGATGACACAGATGAAGCTGGCTGCCGTAAGTGGGGGAGGGGTTGGGGGTGACTCTGTTTTGAGTGACATAAATCCTCTGTGGTGCTTTCAGCTGTAACAAAGAGAAGACCTGTGCTTTAATTTTTTGTACTGGGAATTGAACCCGGGACTATTCTACCTCTGAGCTATACCCCCAGTTCTTTCTTTTTTAAATTTTTTACTTTGAAACAGAGTTTCAATAAGTTGCTAAGGCTAGCCTTGAACCTGTGATCCTCCTGTCTCAGACTTCCCAGCACTGAGATTACAGGTGTCTGCCGCTGTGATTGGCTGCAATCAATTTTTTGAAGTCCCAAAGTGACTATTGCAGCTTATTCACTTTGGAAAATTTCAAATCAATATGAAAACCAACCAAAAAATGTTTGAGCTATTTGTGATTTGCAATTTAAGGAGTCTATTCTTACATAAAAGATGTAATATAATTTGTGTGAATTACCATGAAGCAATCAAAACATTGGCTAGTGTGATTTTTTAAAAATTCTAATAAAAATATAATAGGCTGTTTTCCACTTCTAGAAATGGACCATTCTATTCCTGGACCATTTCAGAGACTCCTTCTCTGGAACATACCCACTTATCTCTTTTTTTTTTTTTGTGGTACTAGGGTTCCTGGAAACTCTTCTACCTCCAGGCTATATTCCCAGACCTATTTTTATACTTTTTTTTTTTTTGAAAGCAGGGTCTCTTAAGACAGCGAGGCTGGCTTCGAACCTGCACGATCCTCCTGTCTCCGCCTCCCAAGCGCAGGGATTACAAGTGTGCGCCACCACACCCGGCTTCCCATTTATCTCTTAAACTGTACCTCACTTTCCTAAATAAACCTTTTATATTCCCCTAGAGAAATGTACAATAGTATAGTAAATCCAAAATGTAACTAATGACAAAATCACGTTCACATATATTTCTTCATATGGTTCTTAACAATTTGCTAAAGTAGGTTTTTCAGGCTAGAAAGCTGAACCCCAAAGAAGTTGTTGCTTATTAAAGACCTCACAGTTGGTGAGTGCCTTGCAAAAATTCCTACCATTAAGCCCATTGCTCTTTCCAACTCGAGATAGGTGATCAGTCACAGGGCCATAATGTCCTTCATTCTGATAGGTAAACAGACACAGGCTATCATCCCCAAACTAGGGAAGCTGCTGAAATTTTAAATTTTGTTTTGAATTTTCGGCCATACCATGGACACTGGGAATCAAACTTTGTTATATTGTTTGGATGATGGTGCTTTAGAAAATGGGAGGACGAGCCGGGCGTGGTGGCACACACTTGTAATCCCAGTACTTGCGAGGCTGAGGCAGGAGGATCACAGGGTTACGACCAGCTTTAGCAACTTGTGAGGCCGTCTGCAACTTAGTGAGACCCTGTTTCAAAATAAGGATAAAATAGGGCTGGAGGTGTAACTAGCTCAGAGGTAATGCCCCTGGGTTTCATTCTCAGTACCACAAAAAAGGGAGGAAGGTTAAGGAATAGATTCTGTGCAGTGCTTCTCCAACATGCGTGCACAGATGGATCATGTGAGGGCTTGTAAAAGTGCTGGTTACATCTGATATGGGCCTGAGATCTCTGCAGTCATTTGATGCTGCTGGTTTGCAGCTCATACTTTAGATAAGAGAGTAGTTTATTTGCAAAGACATCATCACGTGCCACAAATTTGCCTCCTCTGGGCCCACTGACTTAGATTAAATGATGGACCTGAAAAATCAGGAACAGTGTACCCCGTGATAAAGTAATAGATGGCCACCGACTCTTCAGCGATTGCTGTCACCATTTTCAGGTCCTGTAACAGTAAGAATAACATCAAAACCAAAGACAATAATCATTGCAACTAGAATTATATGGCACTTTCAAAGTTATCTGATTTTTTAAAAATAGCAAACCAAGAGATAAATTTAGTCTTCACTTTATGATCCATATATTAAGACTCAGAGAACTTGATAAAGATCTTAAGGCAAGTATTTTACAAAAATAATAATTATTTGATTCTAGGTCTTTTGTAAATCTCATGGATTTTCAACTTATCATGATGTTTTACTATTAGATATCATAAAAGTATTTACATAATTAACAAAAACTTATTTTACTTAAATTAAAATTATTATTATTTTTTTTTTTTGCGGGACTAGGGATGGAACCCAGGGGAATTCTACCTTCAAGCTACTCCCTCAGATCTATTTTTTATTCTTTATTTTGCCACAGGGTCTCACTGAGTTGCAGAAGGCCTCACTAAGTAGGAGCTGAGGCTGGCCATGAAACCTGCGATCCTCCTGTCTCAGCCTCCCAAATGCTAAAATTAAAGTTTAATAAATTTGTCATAAATTTATGTGTGTGTATGATTAGGGCTGTTTGTATTTGTGTTTGTGTTTGTGTATGTGTGTGTGCACGTATGCAAATGAGAGAGAGAGAGAGAGAGAGAGAGACACACACACACACACACACACACACACACACACACATACTGGGATTTGAATCCAGAGCCTTGCGTGTGCCTTGAAAGTGTTCTACCACTGAGCCCTAATCCTTTCAAAAATTATATTGTGAGACAGGGTATTGATAGGTTGCCCAAGTTGTCCTCAGATTTGCTGTCCTCCTGCCTCAGTCTCCAGAGTAGCTGGGAGTATAGGCATGTGCCACTGTGCCAGGCAGAAACATTCTTTTGAAGTAAGCATAGTTTCTGGTTTAATGAGACAGATATTTTCCATAATGAGTCTTTTTTTTAAATTTGTTTCAGCTCCCCAGTCCTGCCAGTCTGGCTACTTCCAGTGTCAGAGTAATGGGAATTGCATTCCTCAGTCCTGGGTGTGTGACGATGAGCTGGACTGTGCAGATGGCTCAGATGAACATCAGAATTGCCGTAAGTGTGTAGAAAGGAATCTTGTTTTGGTTCTTTGGAAACCTAAAGTCTAACCTATCACCCCTAAGTTATACAAAATATGATGATTCTTTATGGATGCTGAGCTGGGCCTTAAATGTCCATGGACGACCACCATATGTCAGCAAACTCATTCAGGGGGTGGATGATATTACAAGTATTAACAACTTAAAAATACACCCCAGCCATTTGGGTCTGGGATAGATGACTAGTCTTTAATTTAGATTATGGTACATTCAGGAGAAAAACAAAATCTTTATTGATATGCATAGTTGTGGGGCTTCATTTGAGTGGTTGGCTATTTGGATGAGTCCTTTGCGCCTATAGCACTCTCTGCAGCCCACCCCTTCTGCTCAGTATTAAACTCTTTTCTTTGCAACTGAGTATAAGTGAGAGCTAGTATGGAGTCTGCTGGAGGCTTTGTCGGCAGTCATTTTGGTCACTGCTACTACAGCCACTGTGGAAAGAACTGCAACAAGAAAGAAAACAGTAACTGGTAGCAATGAGTGGGCCCTGGCAATTGCTACATCCCCAGATACTCTCCCAGGGTAACCTCGCTGGGCTTAGGATTTCAATGACCCTCTGTGTGCTGATGGGACCCAAATCAATGCTTATGACCCAGAATTTTTGACCATACTTTAGTCTTGAATATCTCCAAGGTGCCTCACATCCAAGGTGTCTCAACTAATCATCTTCCCTGCTGAACTGATACTTCTTCCTATATTTTCTGGTGTGCACACTTTATCTTTATTAACAGAAATAAAATTCAACCCACTCTAAGGTACTGGCAGGAAATACAAATCTGTCTCAAGCTCTCAAAATTGCCAGATTGAGGCTTGTTTTACATTTTAACCCAGAATGTCATGAAACATCTTATAATGAAAATATTTTGTTACATAAAAACGATTTCTGTAAGTGACATAAAATATGTGATCAATTCCCATGGGAATGATATCACAATCCCCATGCCAGGAACGTGGAAATTATTCTCCTTTTGTCCCTCTCTTTCACCAGCTTCTGCCTAATTTTTTTTTTTTTTTTTTGTGGTACGGGGGTTCCTGGAAGCCCTTCTACCTCTCGTTACACTCCCAGACCTATTTTATATTTTTTATTTGGAAACAGGGTCTCTTATGCCAGCGAGGCTGGCTTTGAACCTGCGCGATCCTCCTGTCTCCGCCTCCCAAGCGCAGGGATTACAAGCATGGGCCACCACGCCTGGCAGCTTCTGCCTAATTTGCCTAACAAACATTTCTATGATTCATCTCTTCTTTTCCATTTTTCCTACCACTGTCTGCTAGCATCTATCATCTGGTGACTGCAACAGCCTCCGGGCTGGCCTCCATGCCTCCAGGCCTGTTCCTCCTCAGGTTCTACCTGGCACAGATGCTGGGAAGATCTAGCAAAACCCCTTGTCAGCTCTCTGTCACTTCCTGGAGAAAGTTCCAACTCCCTACAAGGTTCGCCATGGCCTCCGAGATGTGGCCGGTGCTATTTTTTCCACGTCTATCATGAGCCGTTCCTGCCTTGCAGCGTCCACTTGGGGCACAGCAGTGCTTGTAGTTCCTTGTGCCTGTCATTTGCCTCTGTGCCTCCTGCTCAAATGCTTGTTATAGAAGGCTCTCTCCCTCTTAGATCTCTTGCTGGTGCTTCTCCTTAAGGTCCTGTGGAGGCGTCACTTCCTAAGGATACTGTCCCAGTCTGTGCTCCCGCCCTGGAGTGACCGGGTGCCTCTAAGTCCTATGTGCTGCCATAACGATTTTCTAATTATTTCTTTACAGTCTCCCCCATAATACTGTGAGCTCCTTGAGTGTAGGGATTGTGTCTTCTTCGTCTTTAGATTCCTATTGTTGGTGCACTTTGTGGCATTTAGTAGGTCCTCAGTACATATTTGGGCCATGAATTAATAAAGGAATCACAGCATTAGGTTAGTAATTTTTAATCTGTCCATTCTCTAAATTTGAATGAGCTTTTAATTACTCCCTCAAACCCTTGAAATCTTAAGTACAAAATATAGAGTTATTTGGACTTGAGTTTTAGATGAAAGGCATAGTAATTAACATAATACTGGCATCTGCTTTAGGTTCTTTTCAGATGTTTTAAGACTGCCTATGACTTAACTTTTGTAGGAATAAAAGCAAACTAATTTTATGCGGAAATTGGCAGTTTATACTTAAATGATTATATGGAAATTCAGTCTTTTTATTTTATTTAGATAATTGTGTCTCTAGCATGACAAAATTTAGACATGTAAGTGCCTTCTAAAAGAGTCTATCTATTTTGTCCTTATTAATAAAGTAAAATTTAATCCACCAATGCTCAGTACTGAGAGACATTGTGAAATCATGCTATAAAAATTTCAGAAGTTGGCTGACTAGAAAAATTATATTTGCTATTAAAGATAAAACAAAAGGAAGAAACAAAGTGACTAGAAAAAGATATAATAAATTAAGCGTGGGAAAGGGTTTTATTTTTACATCTTATCATATGAAATTCTTTATATTTGGATTTTCAAGTACAAAATCTAAAGCTGTCATTTTCTTTTCTTTGTGGTACTAGAGATAGAACCCAGGGGCATTCTATCTCCGAGCTACACTCCCAACACTTTTATTTATTTATTTTTTTGGTGGTACTGGGGTTCCTGGAAGCCCTTCTACCTCCGGGCTACACTCCCAGACCTATTTTTACATTTTTATTTGGAAACAGGGTCTCCTAAGCAAGCGTGCGGCTGGCTTCGAACCTGCACGATCCTCCTGTCTCTGCCTCCCAAGCGGGGGAATTACAAGCATGCGCCACTACGCCCGGCCCAGCACTGTTTTTTATTCTTTATTTTGAAACATGGTCTCACTGAGTTGCAAAGAGCCTCACTAAGTAGCTGAGGCTGTCCGTGAACTGCGATCCTCCTGTCTCCGCCTCCCAAGCACAGGGATTACAAGCGTGCGCCACCATGCTTGGCTTGTTAAGTTTTTATGACATATCCCTTAGTAGATACTTGTATTTTTTTTTTTCCTGAACTCAAGTATCTTTACTATATAGAAATGTAGAAAGCTCTATAAATTCAGGAGAAAATCTTTTCCTTCCATAGATGACTATATTATATTCATTTTAGAAGATCATATTCACCCAGTGCTTCTCTTTTTATGAAGACAATTAAAAATCACTTAAGATAATGTTATCAAATCCAGGTAATTTCTGCCTCAGATTGATCGAATAGTCCACCTATTATGCTTGTGGCCACCAGTTTATTTCATTTCATCTGTTTTGTCTGGAGGCTAAATTGATAAACTGCTAATATCCTGCTTTTACCCATACTTATCAACATAAGATAAAGCCTAGCTAGCTTACAATTTTTTTCTGTTTATAAAATTTGATACATGGTCAATGTAGGCAGTTTATAAAAGAGAGAAAAATAAAATATAAAGAAAAAGCAAAATTGCCCCTATTCCCACTGCTGTTAACCCCCTGGCATATTTCCATGTTTAAATAAGGATTTCAGTGGAGTGGAGGGTTGTTTATCAATCCTTGCTGAATACCCATGTCTTGTTTCATTCACATATCTTTCAATGTATGTTGTATTCGCAACACATGTTGATCATGCCGTTGTCGACACTAGGTACTAAGCTGAGGCCATTTTGACAGCACAAGACCTCTGCTATTGCACCGAGCTTAACTCGGTGGTCGCTGGATCCGCAGCTTGTGTCTCTGGGACCTTTATGTTCTCTGCTTGCCTTGGCTTTCCAATATCCTTATTTTATATTTTGTACATGTCAAGAGATGAAGCTGTGCCAGACGGCGACAGTCAATTTAGTAATATCTTTTTTCCTCGCAGCTGGCAGGACATGCTCAAGCCACCAGCTGACATGCTCCAACGGTCAGTGCATCCCCTCTGAGTACAGGTGCGACCACGTCCGGGACTGCTCAGATGGAACCGACGAGAAAGACTGCCGTGAGTCCCTTTCCGTCTTCGCGCAGTGTTTAGTTTCGCCCTTGTCCCTCTGGCATTTTAATCAATTTGTTAAGTTTGTTGATGGACAGAAATGCCCACAATACGCCTCTTGTTGCTGGAATCTCTCGGCAGATTCTTTTGTGGATTAGGGGTGATGTTCTGATAGGAGTCTATTTTTAACAAGACATTCTAAGTTTGTCCTGTCTCAAGACATCAAGGTTTTGTATGTTTTGAAGTAAGAAACTTTTAACATTAACAACAGAATCTTTAAATACATTGAATACAAAATCCAATTTGGTCATTTTTAACTTTAATTACACCGCTATGGTAAGTTTCTAGGTAAAATTTCTCATTAGTTTTTTTGCTTTTGTCAGAAAATGTTTTGTCTAGATTGCCATTGGGAAGCATTACTCTGTGTGTGTGTGTGTGTGTGTGTGTGTGTGTGTGTGTGTGTGTGTGTGTGTGTTACTAGGGATTGAACCCAGGGTCATTCTATCTGAGCTATATCTTCATACCTATTTTATTTTTTATTTTAAAACAGTGTCTTTTTTTTTTTTTTTTTTTTTGGTGGTACTGGGGGTGGAACCTAGGGACTTTCATCCTTCTGGCTATACTCCCAGACCTGTTTTATACTTTATTTGGAAACAGGGTCGCACTAAGTTGCTGAGAGCCTCACTAAATAGCTGAGGCTGGCTTCGAACCTGTGTGATCCTCCTGTCTCAGCCTCCCAAGCGCGGGGATTACAAGCGTGTGCCACCACGCCTGGCAAAACAGTGTTTTATTAAATTGCTGAAGGCCTTGTTAGGTTGCTGTGACTGGCCTCAAACCCCAGCTCCTCCTGTTTCAGCCTCATAAGTAGTGGGATTATAGGCATGCACCACTTGTAAACACACACACACACACACACACACACACACACACACATTTATAATATTCTGTATCAGTTTGTAACTATATGTCACAAGATAAGGCACATAAAGCACAGTAATCTATGCATAATACATAAATATTACTATTTATAAGAAAGTGCACCAGGCATGGTGATGCATGCCTGTGATCCCAGTACTTGAAGGGCTAAGACAGGAGGATTGCAGGTTCGAGAACAACCACAGCAATTTAGCAAGGCCCTCAGCAACTTAGTGAGATTCTGTTTCAAAAATAAAATAGGTCTCGGGATGAAGCTCAGAGGTAGAACAACCCTGGATTCGATAGTTCCCTCACCAAACACGCACACACACAGAGTGCAATTATGGTACGTTATATAATATCAGGAAAGTAAAGAGTAACGGGCTCTTGAGGCTTATGTAAAATTATTAGAATGAATATAACAATAGGAATTAGCTACTGTGGCAGTCTCTGTTTTTCTTCCATCTTTGTGGTTGTTAGGATTTGAACCCAGGGCCTCATGCATGCTGGACAAGTGCCTTTTCACTGAACTGCATCCCAAGCCCCATACTTAGATGGTTTAAAAAACAACACTTGTCAATCTTTCTTCTTTATTTAGAGGAGGGTCTATTTTCTAGCAGAGTTCCTAGTACACTTATGTTCTGGAATAATTTTCATTCTAAATGTTTTCTTTTGAAAGAGACTACGGTGTATCCAATCTGAGTTTCCCTTCACTTTGAAAATTATGCAGAGAATTAGACTTAACACTGGCAATTTTAGAGGAAGTGGTTCTGTCTGGCATAACACAGCAAGTTCCTGAGTCAAGGGCTGTATTTTGTGAGGCAAACACTAGGTCCTTCATTGAGGCAAATCAGGAAAAATATATTTTATTAATAATGGTGATAAATCATATATTTTGCAACAGGTTGTAAATTTCAGCGCATTAGACAAATTCTAATTATTAAGTTTCTTAGTGAGGACAAGACAGGCATTATTTTACTGTCTTAGAAAGAAAGAGACGAAGACTTTGCTGAGGTTGAGTGGCAGAGCTAAGGCACAGCCAGTCTTCTGGTTCCAAGTCTGGTGACTGCTTTCATGAAGGGTATTATTTACAGAAGGGGAAAGTCCTACCTCGTGCAAGGTTAAGAGAGCACCAGTGGCTTGTGCCACCAGCCAGCAGTCTGTGTCTTCATCCCTTATTTGCAAGTGGATAAAAACGAGTGCTTTATTGCAAATGTAATAGGACTGAAGGAAATGCTACTCTGGGGAAAATAAAAGGCAGCTGAAGCAGACTGTTTGGACATTTTCCATGTGAGCATCCTGTAGTCGAGTCTAAAGTCACCCAGTACAACTTATGGCTTTGCCAAAAGCCTGGCAGGATGTGAACATGCAAGTAGCCGTGATAAAAGAGAATGAAGGGAAGGAAGTGGGTTTTATAAAATATCTGGGCAGGAATTTTTAATCAAAACATTTTTATTAAAAAAGTTTCATTATAAGTAATTGGTGAAATAAAGATTCCTTAAGGAAAGAGATCCAGATTTATAGCTCATTGTTTCTGGAATGATACAAGTCATGAACTTTTCAGGGTAAATCATGGCCTTACAATGAATCTCACACATGGAAGGGCTCTTCTCACCTCATTACTGAGGATCAAACCCAGTGTCCTCTACCACAGAGCCTTACCCCAGACCTTTTTATTTTGAGACAATGTCTTATCAAGGTACCCAAGCTGGCCTTGGACTTGAATCTTCCTGCCTTAGCCTCTCAAGTCACTAGGATTAGAGGTATTAATTACACTGGCTATTATTACTATTTTATTTTAGTGGTGGTGGGCATTGAACTCAGGGCATTCTACTTCTGAGTTATACCCTCATTCTCTTAATTTTTTTTTGTTTTGTTTTGAAACAAGGTCTCATTAGATTGCTAAGAATCTTGATGCATTGCCCAGGTTGTCCTTGAACCTGCACAATCTTCCCATCTTAGCCTCCCAAGCAAGCACCACCATACCCAGCAACATTGGCTATTTTAAATGTCACTTTAGGCATATAGCAACTACTATTAAGAGCATCTCCCATATGATCAAGGATTAAATGAAACTTGACCAGAAATAGTTTTGTGAAAAATGACACTTTATTCTGCTGTTTCCACAGTCATGATGTACAGCAAACATTGCTTCTTGACACATACAGAATCAACCTACAAACATGACTTTGTTTTTCTATTTCTCAGAAGTAAGATGGTCTATGGGAACCATAGGAATGGGGTCTTAATATATTCGGCATCTAGAAAGCACCTACAGACGGTAATAGTGGTTGGAAAAGCTCCAGAAAAGGACTTAATTCCCCACCCACCCACCACCCCAACATTTGAGAGGATCAGGAAGCCTAACCCTGGAGTTCATAGCCCTGCCTGTTAGACCAGATCCTTTCACACTTCTAAAATCGAGACACTGAGCTTCAAGACAGAGAAACTGTGTCCATTCCAGGCATTCCTCTCCAGAACAAAGAATGGTGTGTAAGGGTCTTCTCAGGGAAACAGAAAAAGGGGAGGTAAGAGAATGGATGCGATGCTGAGAAAGGCCAGGCTGTTGAAGTCTCTATAGAAAGATTATCTTTGAAATAAATCTGGTATGGTAGGAGATATTTTTGTTGTCTCTGTCCTTTTTATCTGCTATATTCTTAGATGCTTAAGTTATCTTGTTTATTCTATAGCTTATGAAATGTTTCTGAATATATATACACATATTTTTGCATACATATGCACATATATATTCAGATAATATATATATATATATATATATATATATATATATATATATACACGCACACACATGTACATATATATGAGCTTTTACTTTTACTTGAAAATGAGTAAAAGCTCATTTTCCCCTAAGTTTTTTTTTATTACTCAATCTAATCATCTGTAAAATGACACCCGATTTTAAACAGCTTGTCAATTAATTTCTTATACTTTAAGGAACAGAGAGATTCAGAACTGCAGTCCATTTTACTTCTAATGGGATTAGCATCAAGGAAAACCCACTCATGCAGAGTCTAAGATAAACATCAGGACAATGCAGCAATTATGGGCCATTCAATTAATATATTGAAGTGACTTTGGGTTGCTCAAAAATAGTGCAGTCTTTTATTTTTTTTTTTTCAGGGAAGTAAAAAAGATTATTTTGTTTTATTGAGTACCGCATTAGAATGAGTTTGGTGTGAGTAAAACTATCGCTAATTATCGCTAGTTTGCAGGCCTTCTCTTTTGTTACTTAGGAATGCCAAAGAAAGGGTAAAATCCCCGCTACAATGAAGGCTTTCTTGCTGGTGATCAGCAGCCTTTGGTTGGCCTGCAACTGGGGCTGCTTTGTGCCTGAAGTTTTATTTCTATTGACTTTCTGTTCTTTAGGATTTAAACATTTTCCTTTGTATATCTAACTGCTGAACTACCAACTGGGGGAACAGCTGAGAGTAAGGAAGGTGAGCAGAGACATTCTGTGGACCTTAAGGACCTGAGGGCTTTCAACTTATTTCCTTGTTCATGCTGCCCAGTGAGCCTTGCTCTCCTGACCTGGTCTTGCATATCACAGCATGGATGGACCTTTTTAGCATTCTCACAGTGGAGCTAAGATTCAGAGCCTGGAAACCTGGAAGGAAAGGAGACACGTCTCTTATGTAATTTCCGTCATACAAACATGTTAACAATATTTTCATCTTTTATTTATTTTATTTTATTTTGTGTGTTTGGGGATGGAACCCAGGGGCATTCGACCTCTGAGCTACACCCCTGCCCTATTTTTTATTCTTTATTTTGAAACGGGGTCTCACTGAGTTGCAGAGGGCCTCACTAAGTAGCTGAGGCTGTCCGCGAACAGCGATCCTCTGGTCTCAGCCTCCTGAATGCTGGGATTACAAGAGTGCGCCACTACGCCCAGCATCTTTTATTTTATTATTTTTTATTGATTTTTTGTGGTACTGGGGATTGAACTCAGGAGAATTCTACCTCTGAGCTATACCCACCCATCCCTATATTTTTAATAGGATTTTGGTAAGGCCGGGCGTGGTGGCACACACTTGTAATCCACGCGCTTGGGAGGCGGAGATAGGAGGATAGTGCAGGTTTGAAGCTAGCTGTGCTGGCTTAAGAGACCCTGTTTCCAAATAAAAAATATAAAATAGGTCTGGGAGTGTAGCCCGGAGGTAGAAGGGTTTCCAAGAACCCCAGTACCTTCAAAATAAATAAATTAAATAAATAAATAAAAATAAAAAGGATCTTGGTAAATTGGTCTCAAACCTGTGAATACTCCTGTCTCAGCCTCCCAAATACTGGGATTGCAGGTGTGTACCACCGTGGCTAACAAATTTTCAATTTTTTTTTTGGTGGTACTGGGGTTCCTGGAAGCCCTTCTATATCTGGGCTACACTCCCAGACCTATTTTTTTATTTTTGGAAACAGGGTCTCTTAAGCCAGCGTGGCTGCCTTCGAACCTGTGCAATCCTCCTGTCTCAGCCTCCCAAGCGCGGGGATTACAAGTGTGCGCCACTACACCTGGCAGGATGTAAGTTCTTTGCGAGCAGGGATTCTTCATTGCCTTATTCTTAGTACTTAGTACGCCTGCCAGTGTGCCAATATTATTGGATGAAACATTTAAAAAGGGCTATGGGAATTTCTACTTCACTTGTCATTTTCTGTCTTTATTCAGTTCTTATCACAGTGGAAATCAGATTTCAATAACTATACTTGGAGTAGAATAGAATTCTAATTTTATTCTGAAGAATGACTGGTTCATGCTATACTGACATCTACCTAGCATTGATTTGCTGATGAGTATTCATGTTATCTTGGACCAAATTCCTAGCAGGAGAGCTGAGCTGCACCATTTTTAGTGATTGGAATGTGGCCTCTCATAATCCTTTGGTGCAGCTAGCCTTCCTGTCTCTGGCTAGACTTTGCTTGTTTATTCTGTCCAGGTGAGTCACTGGAAATAGTCATAAGGAGGAGATAAGAATGGTACCAAGGTGTTTTGTAACCCTAAATGAAAACATGTAGCCCCATAACTCCTTCCGTGTTTCTGAATACAGTGCACATTGTAAGCATTTGTTCACTTCTTTGCACTAGTCTTTGGAGTTTTGATGCACGATTTTCCATCCTGTTTCTCATTTATTCCTATGGTAGAGCTTGCATGAGATGTGTAAAATGATTTTTTTTAAAGGAATTTAGCACCACCTCAGGCTTTATCTCCTCTGTAGTTTTTGGTGGTCGCAAAGACTGGCTGCAGATGCAGAGCCCCTGGAGTAGTCCTCTCAGGCACATTTCTGAGTCCCACTGATAGAGACCATGGAGGGATCTGGGGCTTACGACCCAGCTAGTACAAAGGACAGTAGGATAGGGAAACTAGATAACTTAATGTGTTTTCCTTTTTGACTTTAGCTTTCTAGAATGGCTCCGACCAAGCCTGATGTTCTCCTAGCCTCTGGAATGACTGTTGTTTCCTTTCTCTTTCCAAGGTGCTGATTTATCTATTTCCATTTTATAAGTCCGCTTATGTATAGATTTTCAAACTGACAGCCACTTTAAATTATTTTTGGAAACTCATTTCTAAAGTGGGAGTAGACACAGTGTGCACCTCAAGGGAGTAGTTCTAAGGGCGGAGTCACACATATGGAGTACTTTGACATGTTTCTGGCATGCAGTTTTTAGTATGTTACTGACGATGATAATCATTGCTTATTTAACTTTGTGAGTAGGACTCACAACTCAATGAGTCCAGCTGGTAAACTTTTTCTGGCAAATCATTACTCTGACTGGATTAGCCGGTCTTAAAGCCAAAGGAAGAACACAGAATAAAAGGGTAACTCTAGGGCCTTAAAGTCCCAGGCATCTGGGCTGCACTTGCATCAGAAACGTCTCGTTTTCATTTTAATCTGGGGCCAGTTTCTTTACCTAGACTCAAGATGCCCTCTTTTTCTTTATAACCAGTTTGCCTTATTTTTTATGTTCTTTTTTGTCGTTTTGCCAAATTTTGAGGTTAGGATGTATTTGCAGTCTCCTGTTTGTAAGTTTGTAAGGTTAGTCTTAGTTTTGTCAAACATATAAACAACAACAACAACAAGGCTTTTCACTATCTGCCAGTGGGAAACTGAGAGGATAATGACTTCCTATTTCCTGTGGTAGAGTGAAACTCAATAATTTACTATTGTTAGCAGGAGCCATTGGATCTCTTTTTTTCTTCCTTTGCTCAGAGCAAATAACTTGTTTCTTCCTCTGGCTTTAAGACAAGTGAATCTCGTCAGAGTAATGATTCCCCTCTGTATAGGTCTCCAAAGGGGTAAAATCAGAGGCAGCAGTTGCGAATACTTTCTATACTTAGTGGCATTGGAGAGCTCTGTCCAGTCGTTACTGTGGGTACACAGCTCAGGTTATCTGGGCAATGGAAAGACCAGAAAGCATGCAGGGGTTGAGAGGCTCCTCTGCCGATTGAGAGAGAGTCATTATCAGCACGGCTGGAGACAAGAAAGCTGCTCCTTGCTCATTCTGAGTGTGGAACTGCTGACCTCTGGCCAGCAAATCCCCTTCCTGATGACATCAGGCTGGCCTTGTTGGTGGTGGGCGGATTGAGCCAGGTCAGTAAACTTTTAGTCACATCAGTGGGAAACTGAGTTCTTCTCCTTTCCTTTTGTATGGCACTGGCTCCCAAAGGTCAGGATGAGAAAATGAGAGCCCTGCCCAGGGCATTTATTCTAGATTCCCTCATGTCCATAATAATCACCTTAAATGCAGTAGCTACAGTCCCAGCCCAAATAAATTTTCCTTTTGACAGGTAGCTTATCTATCGCAAAGAGCTGGGGTTTTAAAGATCCCCCCTTCGTGCTTGCTGCTACGCTTAAAAGGCGAGATAACACATGCACTCCAGGAACTATCTGGCACACAGGGGGGAAGGGAATTGTTGCTGGCCTCACCTGGTCTGTTGCATCTCTTGAAGACAGAATTAATAAACAGAATTGTGACTCATTTGAGGACACTTTTGCAAAGCATGCAGTCTCAGTGATGAAAAGATAGCCATAACCTTAAGCACTAGTTCAGTTTTAGACTAAAAAAGTGAAGTTCAGAAAAAATTTGATCAGATATTTTTCTACTTTTTCTCTGAGCTTTGATCTTATTTATTTGTTACTCTTTTATTTTTTTATTTTACTTTTTTTCCTTTGGTACTGGGGATCTGGAACTCAGAGGCATTGTACCTCCAGGCTACAACCCCCAGCCCAATTTTATTTCTTATTTGGAAACATGGTTGCTGAGGTCCTTGCTAAGTTGCCAGGGCTGGCTTCCAACCTTTGAGCCTCCTGTCTTAGCCTTCCAAGTACTGGGATTACAAGTGTGTGACATCATGCCCTGCTTGTTACTCTTTTAAAAAGTCTTATTTGATCAGACTTAGATGCAGAGGTAGCAGTCCTCAGAGAGGCTAGCCTGTGTCTCATGGTAATCTGTTTCTTTCGTTTTTGTCCAGCCTCCTTCGATCTCTTGGTCCAAAGTGTGGTGTGTTCCGCAGCCTCTTCTTCATGTTTTAAGTTCACTGTGTCTTTAGAGCAGTGTGCTGGCATTTGTATTGTAGGACCCCTGGAGGGACAAGATTCTGAATACTAGGTTTCTTTTTCTTTTTCTTTTTCCTTTTGCATTACTGGGGATCGAACCCAGGGACATTCTACCTCCAAGCTACACCCTCAGCTCTATTTTTTGTTATTTTTATTTTGAAACAAATTCTCACTAAGTTGGAGAAGGCCTCACAAGGCAGCCGAGGCTGGCCAGGAACCTGCAATCCTCCTGTCTCAGACTCCCAAGTACTGGGATTACAAGCGTGTGCTACCACACCTGGCTCCTAGGTTTCTCAACTTCTGTATTTAAGGTATTTCTCACAAGTTTGTGGATTCTTCCAGCGCTTGGGCCCCAGGTGATGAGGCACAGAAGGGTTAGTCAGCCCAGGAACAGTCTTCTTCCCTCACTACCTCCCTGTAATCAGGTTCAGGACACTCAGATTGGCCTCCACAATGCAGCCCCTAACAGATTTGTACTTTTGTTGTCGAACAACAACATCCCTGGGGATTGAACTCAGGGG
Organism: Muscardinus avellanarius; assembly: GCF_963383645.1. Taxonomy (NCBI): domain Eukaryota; kingdom Metazoa; phylum Chordata; class Mammalia; order Rodentia; family Gliridae; genus Muscardinus; species Muscardinus avellanarius. Next base: position 66,486,644 of record NC_137787.1, read on the forward strand.
CATTCCACTTCCAAGCTACTTCCCCAACCCAATTTAACTTTTGTTTTGAAACAGGGTCTTGCTAGGTTGCTCAGAGTCATGCTTTGTTGCTGAGGCTGTCCTGGAACCTACAGTCATACTGTTTCAGCCTTCCAGCCTTCCGAGTACTGAAATGACAGGTGCGCGCCGCCCTGCCTGGCTCAGATTTGTAATTTTTTTGTCTCCATCTCCTTGGTCTATGACAGGATCCCCTTTGGTAGCAAAAGCACATGGCCATAGGTCAAGACACCTGCTTCATGGGGAACCTGGTTTATGTCCCTTTCATTCTTCACCCAGAGCACTAGCAGCAGCATCAGAAAGTGGCCGTGCTTCTTTCACAAGAAATAGGAAGTTCATGTTCATTACTTTCTGTAGAGACTGGGAAGTGGCTGGAAAGGAGACACATGCAGTTTCATCGTTTATCTTTTTTATATTTGGTAGTACTGGGGATGGAATCCAGGGGCTTTCTACATTGGAACTACTTCCAGTCCTTTTTTTATTTTGAAACTGTGTCTCACTAGATTGCTGAGAGACTCGGTTGCTGAGAGACTCGCTACATGTGGAGTCTGTCCTCAAAACTGTGATCCTCCTGTCTCAACCACCTTACAGATGTGCTTTGTCTTGAAGCAGCTGGAACATCATGGAAAAAAGCTTTCTGTTTGCTATATGGCTTGGCAACTAAGATAATCAAGGAGACTTGATAGATTACTTTTGAACTCCCGAAAATGAGAAGATTTAGGCTTATTCTTCCTTTACAACATAAGAAACATTTTGAGCTGCATGTGGTGGCGCACACTTGTAATTCCAGTACTTGGGAGGCTGAGACAGGTGGATTGTGGGTTATAGGACAGCCTCAGCTACTAGTGAGGCCTTCTGCAACTTAGTGAGACCTTGTTTCAAAGTAAAGAATAAAAAATAGGGCCAGGGGTATAGCTTGGAGGTAGAATGGCCCTGGGTTCCATCCCCAGTACTGGGGAAAAAAATTTGGAGATCACTTGAAAATTTTTTTTTTTTTTTTTGGTACGGGGGATGGGACACAGGGGCATTCTACCTGTGACCTACAGCCCCAGCCCTATTTTTTATTCGTTATTTTGAAACAGGGTCTCACTGAGTTGCAAAGGACCTCATTAAGTAACTGAGGATGTCTGCAAACCCCTATCCTCCTGTCTCAGCCTCCCAAATGCTATGATTACAAGCGTGTGCCACCACGCCCGGTTTGAGAGTTCATTTTTTAAAGTACTAGTTGGTAGCATGGGGTGAGTTTAATGCAGTTTCGGCACAGAATTTTGTGCATGGGGTCTGCTTGAAAAGATTTTAGGAAGCCGGGTGTGGTGGCACATGCTTGTAGTCTCAGCATTTGGGAGGTCAAGACAGGAAGATCAGATTCATGGTCAGCCTCAGCTATTTAGTGAGGCCCTTTGCAACTCAGTGGGAGCCTTGTTTAAAAATAATAAAAAATAGGGCAGGGGTGTCTCTTGGAGGTAGAATGCCCCTGGGTTCCATCCCCAGTACCAACAACAACAAAAAAAAAGATTTTAGGATTATCCAAGACATTTATCTGATGCATCTATGTATGTCTGAAAAATATCAAGTTTTTTTAAAATTTATTATTTTATTTTGAAACAAGGTCTTGGTAGGTTGATGAGAGTCCTACAACTTTCTCACTACTTGCGGATGCTGTCCTTGAACCTTTGATCCTCCTGTCTCAGCCTCCAAAGTACTGGGATTACAGATGTGGGCCACTATGCCCAGCTTCAAGTTGGTTTCTTTAAATGCAAATTTAGCATCAGTGTGAGACTCTGTTATTTGGTCTTTGAAATCTTAACTAAGACATGCCTTTTCCTCATTTAAAAAGAAATCTGATCTAAGACTTGATAGGGAAACAGTCCTTACTCACAAAGATAGACCAAGAAAGATAATCCTACTTGTGGGTAGGAAGATAATCAAAGGCCATAAAAAGCAGATGCTTGGAATGTTTTAAAAGCTGTTTAACTAAGATGTCCACCTGAGGTAATTCAGTGGCAATATTGATCATTTATTGAGCATAGAGAATGATGTCCCCAGTGTTAGGGATTCTAAAATGAGTAAGATGGTATTCCTGTTCTCACGGGCTGCATTATGCCCTGGGATGAATAGAACCAATAGTATACATCTTACAGTTAGGAGTCATGAGGGACACTTTCCCAAGACTGGGGAAACACAGGGGAGGGATGGACAGCATGTTATTCTGCAAGGGACATCCTAATTTTCTGCTATGATGTAGAAAACCAGGGTTAAGCATCTAGTTAATAGCAGTGAGTTGACCAAATGTGTATAATGTGGCCATAGTATAGTCATTCCCATCCATGGGCTCCACATCTGTGGATTTACCCACTGTGAGTTAAAAATATTTGGAGAAAAATAATTGAGCCTACAGAGTTCTTTCTTATCATTTTCCCTAAACATCAGTATAACAAATATTTATGTTGAATTAGATCTTATATATAATCTAGAGATGATTTAAAGTAATTGGGAGTTTATCTGTGGTTTCTATGCAAATACTACACCATTTTATATAAGGGGCTTGGGCATCTTTGGATTTTGGTATCCGTTGGGTGGTCCTGGAACCAATACCCTCTGGGTACTGAGAGAGGAATATAATTTGTGCTTGTGGAGCAGTTATGCTTTTCAGAGTGCTTTGCTAGACATCCTCTTTTTAGGTCCCTCAACCTTGTGTGGTAGGTAGATTACCCACACGAGGGGAGAAGGAAGTGGTGAGGCAGAGAGGGTGGGCTCCAGCCCCAGGTCTCCTGACCTCTAGGCTCCAGTCAGAGGAGAAAGAAATGACCTTTCATTCCCCAGAGCATGTGTGGAGGTACATACATTTCCTGGGGTGTTATTTGTAGTATGGAAAAGAAGGTTCCATTTTGAACTGTTAAATTCTAACTCTTCTTCACCTCTCAGCTCAAAAGTCACTTCTTCAATACCTCTGGTACTGAAGATAACTCTGGACTCCCCAATCCCCCTACTGTGCAATCTCATAGCCCTGTGTAGTTTTTGCATAGTGCTTAACCCAGCTTCTCATTTGCCATTTGTGTCTTTTTTTTTTTTTTTAACATCCAACTGTAAGCTCAAGGAAGTGAGGGACCACTTCTCTTTTGGGTACCAGTATATGTTCATCACTTTTTGCCTAGCAGTAGCATAATAGCAGTCACTCAAGAAATGTTGGTAGAAGAAATGTCTCAATTTAAGGTTCATTTGTTGTTTCCATCCCTTTTTAAAATAGACTATCCAGTATGTGAGGAGCTTACTTGTGCCAATGGAGCCTGCTATAACACGAGTCAAAAGTGTGATTCAAGGGTTGACTGCAGGGACTCCTCTGATGAAGCCAACTGCAGTAAGTAACGAGCACGAGAAGTGCAGTGAGCCACCGATACGCAGCTCCTCTCAAGCCTGTGTTCAGTGAATTAATGTTGGTAGTTTGAAGTCAGCCGCAGGTGGGGGTATGGACATCATGCACACTATAAATTAGGACCTTTGGTTCCTGAAGAACTAGTTGTTAAACATTTACCAGCATGACCTTGCCAAATAAGAGTCCTGTTTTAACTTAAGATAGAAAGCACTTGGGAGGCTGAGACAGGAGGATCACACAGGTTCGAAGCCAGCCTCAGCTACTTAGTGAGGCTCTCAGTAACTTAGAGAGACTCTGTTTCCAAAAATAGGTCTGGGAGTATAGCCCGGAGGTAGAAAGCCTCTGGGTTCCACCCTTAGTACCACCAAAAAAAAAAAAAAAAAAAAAAAAAAACCAAAAACCTTAAGATAGAATATTTCTATGAGATTGAATGGCTACAGTAGAGCTGAAATTCTCTCGTTTCTTTTCCTTTTTAACCCTGTGTCCCAGCTGTGATGTGCGCACACAACGAGTTTCAGTGTGCCAGTGGGGAGTGTATCCCGCGTGCCTACATCTGTGACCATGACCACGACTGTGACGACAGCAGCGATGAGCAGAACTGCAGTACGGTGGCTTTCTTATGCTGGGTTGCGTTGTTAGGAGCATTTCATTTTTGCATATCTGTTTTTTGTTTTTGTGTTTCTCCCGCCAAGCACTAGCTTTTTTTTTTTTTTTAAGAGTCTGTATGTTTGACTGCAAATGGAGTAAAAAAATCATGTAGGGGCTGTGCCTCAAGCCTTAGAAATATTGTGGGTCTGTGGTCCTTTATCTTCCAAGGATCTGTGTAGAGTTGAAGGGCTGCTGATGGACAGTTTGCATTCTTTCCCTAAGCTACCAGGGGACAGGGCATATTATATCACAGGACTCTCAAATTACCCATACCTCAGGAATTGGTCTGATAACTTTGATAGGAGAGTGAGAGAAGAGCTTGAAAGGGAAAGGGATTCCCTATTAGTGCCGGTTCTGTCTTCTTTTTACTTGAAATTCTTACCACATTTAAGTTGGAGGCCAGGACAGTTTCAAAGTGGTGCAGATGGCTTTCATTGCCTCTACTTCTTCACTCTGACCCTATTTTTATTTCTATTCTGTTGCTTGAAGTGTGAACCAGCTCTCTCTTAAGATTATCACCTCTTGACTTACTATTTTTTGATGATGTAAAGTTGGAAAGAGGACTCTGTGAAAGGGTTTTATTAATTCCAATGAGTTGGCAGTTTATTGTGGTCATTTATTTACTAGAATGAATAATTTTTATCTACATCTGTTTTGGTTGGTTGGTATCGATGCCTTAGGGGATCGTTGAATATTTTCAATATCACTTAATTTTCTATGAAGAGTGCCTGATTTCCTTCCTGGAATCTGACTTACTTAAGTGACTCTATTAAAGAGAATCCAACATCATGGGGTGGGTTACTCCCAATCATTTGGTCCTAAGTAGCGATCACAGTGCTTTTGTAAAGGTAAGAGAATGTTGGACATTGGCAGGTCTAGCATCTTGATCAGTGTGCATTCTCTGTTTTGTTTCAACTTATCACATACCATTTTGATCTTGAGAAATGGAGACTGGCACCTGAGTTCACTTTCTGGATGCAGAGGTGCTATTATCTCTTCCTTCTTCTCTCCTTTCTTCTTCTCTTCCTGCTTTATTTTCCCATTTCTGTCAAGAACTTTAGGGCTTAAGCCAACACAGAACTCTGAGTTTCCAGGCACTCAGCTGAGGCGGTGAGGTGGGCACTTGGGCTTTCCTGGGGGACCCGTGTCCTTGGGTGCAGCTGTTGCTTTTTCTTCCAGACTATCAGACCTGTGGTGGTCACCAGTTCACTTGCCCCAATGGCCAATGCATTCATCAAAACTGGGTCTGCGATGGAGATGATGACTGTCAAGACTATGCAGATGAAAATGGCTGTGGTAAGGAGGGGAGAGGATTCCACCCGAAAAGATTTTTCTTAAAGGTTTTACTCCTTCCTTGGTTAAAATTATTCTGTATGACAGAGAAGCCCTAGAATTGGCTGGGGTTTGAGGAATCATTTAGGGATTTAGCAGGTAGGTAGAGGCAGGTAACTTTATTGACTTTTCTTAAAGAAGACTGAACTCAAATATAGCACACATTATAATGTTTTCCTGCCCACCATTAAGGCAAAATAAGTAGGGTGATCTCTCCTTCTATATCCCATTCTGGCTTTTCCCTTTAAGGCTGTCTATCTTACCTATGTGAAAGTTTTAGGAAGAGGAAGGAGGGAAAAATAGAGTAAAATATGATTTGTCTTAGAATTTACAACCTTTAAAAATGACTTTGAACTATAGTAACACTTCAGTGCTTTGTAAATTATGACTTCCAAATGAGTCACTGACATGCAGAGGCTTCGGAGAGGCCGAGTTGGGAGCATGTGGGGCAGAGATAGATGGGCAGGCACAGGGAAGGCTGCTATCCAGCAAAGTGTTTAATGACAATCTGAGAAGGAAAGTATCAGTGATATTGACTTCTTCACCCTGCTGGGATCAGTAGCAGTACCTCTGACAGTCCTGAAGGTACTAACTCCCATGCCACGTAGCAGATAATAAAGTTGATACTTGTTCTGGAAATATCCACTGATTTTATGTATTGGTGGTCTAGAAAGTGACCTTCCTACATTTTTCAGTTTTTTTCCTTTTTTTTTTTTTCAGTACTGGGGATGGAACCCAGGGGCATTCTACCTCCGAACGACACCCCCAGCCCTATTTTTTTTTCTTTATTTTGAAACAAGGTCTCACTGAGTTGCAAAGGGCCTCACTAAGTAGCTGAGGCTAGCTTCGAACCTGTGCAGTCCTCCTGTCTCAGCCTCCCAAATGCCAGGCTTCATTTTTTTTTATCCTACTCTCAACATTTTACTAAATAAATCAAATCACACAACCAAAACACAAACTCTGGAATCCTGGGATTGTCTTGACAATCCTAGTTTTATAATTCATGATTTTAATGATTGAAACGCCTCTTAGGTGGTTATGAACCTGGTTTCTTGATGATTCAGGTCCCTATCTGTTTCTGCTCTTTTAGTTTGGCTGGTGCTGCCTCCTCCAGAAAGAGTGGAACTTAATTCCATTCTGTCATTCTTTAGAATCTCAATAAAAGACTACTGGATTCCTGGTTTTATTTCCTCTGAACCGTGGATTAAAAAGAGCTAACTCCACCTCTAGTGTGGCCTGTAACTCTTTCTTTCTCCCCAACCCCCACAGAAAGCACTCATCATCGTCAGACGTGTTACCCAAGAGAATGGGCTTGTCCAGAGTCTGGACGATGCATCTCAATTAATCAAGTGTGTGACGGGGTTTTAGATTGTCCAGGAGGAGAAGATGAAAGCAATGCCACTAGTGGAAGATCCTGTGGTGAGTGTGGAAATTCATCTTGATAGCTTGCAGAAAAAATATTTATGTGTTCTAGAACAGATTCTCAAATACCGAGTGCATCTGTTGGCATTTGCACAACAAAGTACCCCAAGACTCAGTGACGTAAGTCACGTTTATTGTTTCTCACAGGTCTGTATTCTGGCCTAGAAGAGCTCACTCACAAGTTAGGATGTTGCAATAAAAGCTGGGATTAGCCTAGGTTGTTTTTGTGGTGGTGGAGAGAGCAAATCCTAGTGCTCAAATGCTTATGATATGTTTGCTAATGTCTTACTGATCAAGGGATGTCACTTGGCTAGGTCCAGAATGGACTGAGGAAGTAAATCTCTCTCTCTTTCTCCGGATTGATCCCAGGGACAGTCTGTCTCTGAGCTATATACTCCATCTTGATTTGTTTACTTCTTTATTTTTGAAACAGGGTCTTGTTAAGTTTCTGAGGCTGACTTCAAACCTGCGACCTTCTTGTCTCAGCCTCTAAGCTTCCATCTCTTGATGGGAAAGAGCTTAAAAAATTGTGGCTTTTCCTCCAATAGGGAGATTTATTCTAATGACAATTTTGATGACTCCATAGCTTCTTTGGAGATTTAGTTTTATTAATTTTTATTATTTTGCAGTGCTGGAGAATCAAACCCAGGGCCTTGCACAGGCTCCCTCCCTTTTTCTTCCTTTCTCTTCCTCTCACCACCAACCCATCAATTATGTGGATATATGATTGTCCTATAGGGGAATATAATTTGTCACCCCAGTTGCATAAATCATATACCCTCTAAATTGGTTGTTGGCAGAAGTGCCCATGTAACCGTAACCCCAAGGATTTTTCTTCCATAAAACTTCCTATATTTATTTTGGTACTAAGCATCGAATGCAAAGTACTTCTGAGCTACACCCCCAGCCCTTTATTAATTTATTTACTTATTTATTTATTTATTGTACTGGGGGTGGAACCCAGGGGCTTTTCTGCTATACTCCCAGACCTTTTTTATATTTTATTTGGAAACAGGGTCTCACCAAGTTGCTGAGAGCCTCACTAAGTAGCTGAGGCTGGCTTTGAACCTGTGCGATCCTCCTGTCTCAGCCTCCCAGGCACTGGGATTACAAGCATGTGCAATCATTCCTGGCTTATTTTTTATTTTGAAACAGTGTTTTGCTAAGTTGTTCACAGGACCTCAAAACTGTGAACCTCTTGTCTTGCTTTCCGAGTACTGGAATTATAGGGATGTGCCACTGCACTGAGTTAAAACTTTTAATATTTGCCGGGCATGGTGGGGCACGTTTGTAATCCCTGCGCTTGAGAGGCGGAGACAGGAGACAGGAGGATCACGTAGGTTAGAAACCAGACACGCTAGCTTAAGAGAACCTGTTTCCAAATAAAAAAGTATAAAAATAGGTCTTGGAGGATAGCCTTGAGGTAGAAGTGTTTCCAGGAACCCCTGTACCACACACAAAAAAACCCTTTTAATATTTATTTATTTTTATTTTTTATTTTATTGGGGACTGAACCTGGGAGATTCTACCTTTGAGCTATACCCCCAGCCCTATTTTATTTTTTATTTGGAAGCAGGGTCTTGCTAAGTTGCTGAGGCTGGCCTTGAATCTGTGATCCACCTATTTCAGCCTCCCTAGTTCTGGTAAAACTTACAATATTAAATAAAATGATATCCCCATCATTGTATTTGGGAGCCCTATTATAAAAAGCCTAAAAATTAACTGGGTATGGTGGTGTGCACCTGAAATCCTAGGTCCGAGGATCCCAGGTTTGAAGCCAGCTTCAAAAACTTAGTGAGGCAGTAGTCAGAAACTTAGTGAGATCCTGTTTAAAAAAAGGGAAGGGTGAGAGATGTGTAGCTCAGAGGTAGAATGTCCTTGGGTTCAATCCACGGTGACACACACACACACACACACACACTCACGCATGCATACACACACACACACTAAATATATAAATGAACAAGAAATATATAGTCATAGCTCAAAAGTTAAAATTAAGAGATTAAAAACTAGCAAAAGAAAGACATTATCACGTGGAATCCCACCACTTAAAGCAAGTTACAGTTAATGTTTTCAGGGTGTATTCTCATTCCAGTCACTTGGAAGTTCTTAGCCCCTTCTACTATGTAGACAAAAAGATAGCCATATGACCTGATTTCTTTTTATAAACAGCACTTATAATGACTTATACTTGCATGTAATAGCAGTTATAACCTTAAAAAAATAAAACACGTATATTAAGCTTTAATAGATAATATAGCAGGAGGTTTGAAGGTGACCAATTTCCTGTTCCTCCACTACAGTCATACTCAGCTTTTACTTGTGGAAAAATAAACTATTTAGTAGGTCGCCTTGTATAGAGGTTATGTTAATTTAACATCTTTTATTTCCTCTCTCTCTGTTGAGGTCTGAGTATGTGCTCTGTCCTAAACTGTGAGTACCAGTGCCACGAGACACCCTCTGGAGGAGCGTGTTTTTGTCCTCCAGGTCATATCATCAACGTCAATGACAGTCGTACCTGTGTTGGTAAGTGACAGGTTGGCGTGTGTGGACTATCATCACTGATAGGTCCCATGGTTTCTGATATCAAGGACTTTGTACTTATAGATGGGAGTGATGGTCTGTATACTAAAGGGCCTCACTAGGAAACCTGGGAGACAGGCAGTTTTACCTCTGAGTGCTTTGAGGTGCACAAAGCTAGAGTGGTGGTGGTTTTGTGGCAAGGAAGTTGACTGGACACACGGACTGACTACAACTTGATGATAGGGTGGATACTGCTTTCTTTCAAGTATTTGGAAGCAGAGTTGGCACCGCCAGGCTGGTTATTAAATAGCAAAACATTCTGTTCTTGTGGTTGGTAGACAGCTGCTGCCTTGAGCCCACAAGGTCCTGGTCTCTTCTCCATGATGCACAGAAGTCCTCAGGACCCATCAAGTAAAGAGTTATCATCACCTGATGGGGCCACGGGTTGTCATTTCACTGCTCTGGGTGCTGTGCTGAGTGTTAATTCTGCTGATCTGCACCTCTGTGTGGAACTAACATTCAAGATGAGAACATTTGTTATCATGATGCTTCCGGCTAGTGGTTGCCTTTGAGCTAGGCACTAGTTCTTCTAATAGTTCCCCACATCTCTCTATCTGAATTATGCAAGAGATTTCTCACTGGGAGATCTTTATTCTGATACCAGCTCAAATACTACCATGATTAGAACAGAGCTTTCCATTTGGAGACTTAGACTCAGTGTCCAGTTTCTTAGGATTCCTCCCTTTCTTCCCTTCCTTTCTAATTTTTTTTTTTTTTTTTTTTTGTACTGGAGATGGAACCCAGGGCCATTCTATCTCCAAGCTACACCCTCAGCCCTATTTTTTATTTTTATTTTATTTATTTATTTATTTTGTTTATTTTTGGTGGTACTGGGGTTCCTGAAAGCCCTTCTACCTCTGGGCTACACTCCCAGACCTATTTTTATTTTATTTTTGGAAACAGGGTCTCTTAAGCCAGCGTGGCTGGCTTTGAACTTGCATGATCCTCCTGTCTCCGCCTCCCAAGCGTGGGGATTATAAGCGTGCGCCACCACGCCCGGCTAATTTTTATTTTTAAACATGGTCTCACTGAGTTGCAAAAGCCATCACTAAGTAACTGAGGCAGTCTGCGAACAGTGATCCTCCTGTTTCAGCCTCCCAAATACTGGAATTACAAGTGTGCATCACCACGCCTGATTCTAGTTCTTTATTTTGAAACAGGGTCTCACTTAGTTGCAAAGGGTCTCACTAAGTTACTGAGGCTGGCCAAGAACCTGCATCCTCCTGTCTCAGCCTCCCAAGTACTGGGATTACAAGCGTGCGCCACCACGCCTGGCTAGTTTCTTAGGATTTCAACAATGGGTTTCTAATGCTATGATTTTTTTCCCCTTCTTTCTGATGTTTGATATATAAAGCACAAACATATTAGAAGGATGTGATCACAGAGGTTTAAAAACACTTTGTTTTTTTTTTTTTTACTAGTGTTGGGGAAGGCATTTAGGAGGCCGTTGAAACGATTTGTTAAAATCCAGTTTGGTCATCATGGATGGAGCTCCAAAATGGATTATTCAGAATTTCCCCAGAATTTTAGTTCTTTTGATATTCCTTAGAAATTTGAGAATCTTTATGACTTCCTGGATTTAAAAAATGACGTGATTAAGCAATACTTTTATTATCTTTTTTAATTTTTATTTTTTGGCAGAACTAGGGATTACACCAGGGCCTCACACATGCTAGGCTAACAGTAACCCTGAGCCTACATCCCAAGCCATAAGAAAAGTATTTCTTTTGAAGTAAATTCCTAAAATTTAGTATAATTTGGCAAAAATAATGAATTTAAATAAACTTAATGAGGTTGTTCTGTCGTTACTCTCAGCTCTTAGCTTCTAACATCATGTTTTATTAAATATAATTGAACTTAATAACTATTTGTAGCCAGAAAAACATTTTGGTGCCAGAAATAAACTCCAGTTTGCAATTTTTCTTCTCTCCCCCCCCCCCCCCGCCCCGGTACTGGAGATAGAGCACCCTGGGTTCAATCTCTGAGATCCACCCCCAGCCCTATTTTATTTATTTTTTTTTAAATTTTAAAACAGAGCTAAGTTACTATCTGCTGCTGGCCTTGAACTTCAATCCTGTGTCTCAGCTTCCCAAGTACTGGGATTATACGTGTGTGCCACCACTCCCAGCTCAGTTTGCAGATTTAACTTGAAATTTTTTAGAAAGTCTGTTGCAGCCGGGCGTGGTGGCACACACTGGTAATCCCCGCGCTTGGGAGGCAGAGACAGGAGGATCGCGCGGGTTCGAAGTCAGCCTCTCTGGCTTAAGAGACCCTGTTTCCAAATAAAAAAGTATAAAAAATAGGTCTGGGAGTGTAGCCCGGAGGTAGAAGGGCTTCCAGGAACCCCAGTACCACCAAAAAAAAAAGGCTGTTGCTCAGTGTTATCAGGACCATGTGTTGAGGTTCGCCCGTAACCTAATTGTTCCTCTAAAGAGATTATTTGGCAAGAGGTTCTAAGATCAAGTGGTTCATGCACAGTGGCCTGAGAGATCCTGAGATGTCCAGAAAGTCCCCAGATTTCTATTCATTTCAACACATTTTTATCGACAAAGCACTCTGATCTGCAAGTAGCCTTAAGTGAGATTTGGGGAATTTATTATCATCATCGTCGTCGCAATAGTGGTGCAATCAAGGATTTAAAAACTATTTTTCACGCACATCCTCACTTGGTGATTGCGTTCTGCCTTTGGCAGCCCTGCCCGGCTTCCTGGCATCCCCCCGCCCCCAGAGCAGCATCCTTTTTTCTCAGAGCGGTGCTCATCTGGGGCTTGAGGCCGCCCTTTTGTTTTTAGCAGAGGTCAGGCTTTTCCACTCCCTTTACTGCTACCCTGCTGCCAATCTGATCCCCTGTCTTTTGGTTCTCTAGGCAAGTCTCTTTTCTCCTAGTAGAAAAGGATTTCCAATGGCAACACCTGCAGCCACATTCTCAGTATTACATTAGTTTTTCCCTCTTTTTTCCCTTCTCAACCCCCAAAGAGGAGCTGGGGCTGAGCTGCCTTGCAGTTGAAACTTGGCGGGCCTTTTTTCAGTAAAAGTGATTTGTTCTTATGAAACCCCTAGTTCAGTCTTGAGATGCCCATGGCCTGTCCTCAGTCCTTTTGGCCCCCTTTAGAGCTCAGAAAGCACATTGGTCTCCTTTTCAATATGTAAGTCTACGATGAGCCTCAACTCACCCAAGCGTCCAGGGCTTCTTAAATGTTAGAGTTGAACACTCCCATGGGTGGTAGGTACATATGTGAGGATACAATGCCAATCTCAATATCTTGTATTGGGGAGGTGGGGATGGGGAGGGAGCTGCGGGACAGCTCAGCAAGTGCTGTGTGCATGTAGGTCAATATCACTATGAACTGCATTATGATGTGAGACTATAATGCACCAATACAAGTGTTTAAAAATGTCAGGTTCGAGCCACTTTCATTTTTTGCATTCCTTTAAAAAATGAGAAGCTGACATTACAAGGTTATTGTGTTGTGATCTTTTACATGTTACCCTCTAATGAATCCAATACTAAACACTGCAACACTAGGCTGTGCACAAGATCATTTCAGGATTTATTCAGCACATTCAGCTCACAGCACATTGGAAGGAGCAGGGTCCAGTCCCAGGCACTAGTTTTAAATTCCATGACAGACATCTTTCAACCCCCCTCCACCCCATGCGTTCCAGGAACTTCACTACAGATAACCTTAGAGATACGCTCAAAAGTCTACATCTGAGGGTCTTTGTGAATCCGAGGCCCTGTGTCACCGCAGACACTTTTCCTGTGCGCTTCCCTGAGTTTGAGGCTGGCTTAACATTTATTTCATATGTGTTTTAAAGAAGGCCAGCTGGGTCTGGTGGTGCAAGCCTGTATTACCAGTACTTGGGAGGCGGAGACAGGAGGATTGCAGACTTGAGGCCAGCCTGAGCTGTTTCAAAGACGCTGTTCCAAATGAAAAGGACTGGGGAGATAGCTCAGCCATAGAATGCCTCTGTGTTCAATCTCCAATGCAAAAAAAAAAAAAAAAAGTATATTTTTCTCATTGTAAAGAGAACATTTTAATTTAAAGACATGACATTAGGAAACCAATTATACATGCTTAAGCTGAGCAGAATTCTAGGGTGATTGTTTCAGTTTGTTCCTATAAGCATTTCTATCCAGCAAACACTGTGTGCCTGGCTGTGGACCCCTGCGTGGCTGACCTATCACTAAGGCTCAGGTGCTGGAAGCCAATGCAGCATTGCATCGTAGACTTGGCTCTCCAGTCAATGCCTTGGTGGTAATGAAGAATAAAATCAAATAGCCCTGACATGAAACCTGGCATCTCTCTGCCCCTGGTAGAGCTGACCCGGCGGTGGAACCTCTGTGGTATGCCGAAACAGTTCGCCGGGCTCATTGTTTGTGATTGACAGGACATGCTGTTTGTTGACAGGCTGACATCCTGAGGCAGGGAAGTCATTGGGCTTGGTAGGCTTTCACACAGCCAGATGGATCCGAAATGTCAAAGGGAGTCTAAGCTAAAAAGGGGGTTTTGAATTATGTTAAAGCACTACTTATTAGCAGGAGAGGGTGAGGACTAAAAGAAAAACAGATAAAGATAATGGAGTATGTAGTGGGGGGATTGTGAAGTTGTATTTCAGTGTTGTATGTGGTTTCCCCTATCTTTTCTACTCTTATGAAAGATCATTAATTCTAATTTCATCTTCTTGTCTTCACTTTGACCTGATGATGGATATTTAATTAGACTCTGCTTTTCACCATAGGTAGCCAGAGGATACAATCTCATTCTGTCAGTAAAAGTGACAGTGATTTTCTATACTTATACAGATCTGTAAGGCCCTGGGAGCACAGCTGATGGGAAAATGTCCAAGAATTCCTAGCTCTCTCTTTGCCTTTGCTTGTCTGCCTCTTGATATCAGAACGGCTCCCAGGTGACTCCAGACTCTTACATATAGTTGCAAAGTCATGCAATTAAAATGACAGTGTGACATTCTGAGTGTTCTTGGGATGTTCTCCCAAAGTGCAGACTCAGGTGCAGCCTTCTCAGTGCTGAGATGAGGACACAGAGAACTCATCCACAAGGGCCTTTCATACCCACAGTCTTTCCCCTTGTGTCCGGACAGCACCAGTTCTCCTCCATCCTCTTTGGCTAGAAAAAATAGGCTGGCCCATGTTGTTAGGTTTGTTCTGGGGTGTGGGGGGAAACTGGACTCATTAGCTTGATCTCAGGGCTTTCTTGGACTTTTCTGGTTGGGAGATGTAAGATGTAGACCACCAGGCAGAAGTAGTAGGACCCAACTTTGACATTTGGTGCAAATGAAATCAGACCGCAGAAATCTGCAGAATTCTTGACTTGGGGGTACAGTGGTTTCAGGGAGTATGACCTGGAGAATTTCCTGAAGCTAGAATCCCTGCCAGCAGTCTGTGGAGGTCACCCTTCCAGAGAAGAGTGCAGAGAGAAGGAGAACGGAGAGCCCGAGTGGATCCAGAGTATCAAATGGAAGATGTGTGAAATACCACAGGGTTACGATTCCAGTTGGTGGTGTGCATCTTCCATAAACTTATCCTTCATATAGAGTTAAAAAATGATTTGAAGCCAGGCATGGTTGTCCATGCTTGTAATCGCAGTACTTGGGAGGCTGAGACAGGAGGATTGCAGTTTGCAGCCAGCCTCAGCTAGTTAGTGAGGCCCTCTGCAACTTAGTGAGACCCTATTTTCAAATAAAAAATAAAAAATAGGGCTAGAGGTGTAGCCCAGAGGTAGAATGCCTCCGAGTTCCATCTCCATTTCCACAAAACAAAAACAACAAAAATGATTTGAATTCTCTTTCCTGTTCTAATTGTCCCATTTTCCTTTTTTTTTCTTCTTCTTTGTGGTACTGATAATTCTTTTTTTTAATCTTTTGTGGTACCAGGGATGGAACCCAGGGGCATTCTACCTCTGAGCTACACCTCCAGCCCTATTTTTTATTCTTTATTTTGAAACAGGGTCTCACTGAGTTGCAAAGGGCCTCACTAAGTAGCTGAGGTGGGCCATAAACCACGATCCTCCCATCTCAGCCTCCCAAATGCTGACATTACACGCGCGTGCCACCACGTCTGGCTTGGTACTGAGAATTTAACTCAGGCCATTCTACCACTGAACTATAACCACAGACCTCTTTTATTTTTTATTTTGAGACTGAATCTTACTAAGTTATCACATACTTGCTGGCCTTGAACCTGAGATCTACTGTCTCAGCCTCCCAAGTACTGGGATTATAGGCATGTGACACCATGCCCGGCTTCATTCTAGTTCTTTTTCCTTTTGGAAGTACTGATGATTGAACCTAGGGATATTCTACCTCTGAGCTACACCCCTTAGCCCTTTTTATTTATTATTTTGAGACAGGGTCTCACTAAATTACTGAGGCTGACCTCAAACTTGTGATCTTCCTGTCTCAGCCTCCCAAGTACCTGGATTACAAGTGTGCTCCACCTCACCCTGCCTGAGTCCCTGTTGTTTTTAGTGCACGCCTGGGACTTGTGCCTACTTTCAGAGGGACTCATTTGGACAGGGGCATGACCATGTCTAGGATTTTTGTCTGAGAGTGCTCAAGAAATGTTGCTAACCATATTTATGAGTGTGTTTCTCTCAGATTTCGATGATTGCCAGATATGGGGAATCTGTGACCAGAGGTGTGAAGACCGACTTGGCCACCACCTGTGCCACTGTGATGAAGGGTATATCTTGGAGCGTGGGCAGCATTGCAAAGCTAATGCTTCCTGTGAGTACATTACGGATACTTGTATCTCTGAATAATACATTTCTGCTCTCTTTCCTTCCACATCTGATAACAAAAGGAATATCATCATATATGCTGGTGGCTGGGTTTTATCATCACAGGTGACAGGTGGCCCCTGCTGCCAGAAAGAAGGGGTCAGCATCAATTTCATACTTTTATTTCCTTAAGGACCGATCCATATATTAAGGGTGACCATTATTAATATTTTTATTTGATTCTTTATTGCCATTATGTCACCTTCCACATTTAAATGCGGGATACATTTTATGTCTACATGTGGCTGATTTGGAGATTTAATTTTTAATTACTCTACCTATCACAGATGTAGGCAAAAGTTATCTATAGAGGGGATTTTGGTATTCTTCAGGTACTCAAAGTGGATATGCTACATTTGAATTGATATTGAATTAATATTTGTGCAAATGCCCTCATTCTGGGGAATTGGTTGGAATCGCCTTAACAGCACTGTTACAACAGTACTCCACAGCATTTTGTCATGGGTTTCTGGGTCTCCCTCTCCTACCCCACTTCCTTTCTTGGCTGGGGAGTAAACCCAGAGTCTTGGATATGGAAAGCAAGTATTGTACCCCTGAGTTGCTTCCCTATCTTGGCGATTTTTAAAACATGTTCTGTATTTAATGCATTTTGAAACTGCACGTGGAAGTAAGGTGTCCCATATCACCAAGGATTCTTGAAAATATCTGGTATATTCTCTTCAGTGTCATTGCAAATGTGTAGAGTAGCAACCAGGACACTTGGATTCTTGCCAGATTCTAACTTAATTGTAGTTGGGGATATTTCATTAAGCATCCTGTGCCTCAGTGTGCCTGTTGTAAAATGGGTAGAATGTCCGCTGTCTACCTCAGAGGTTTACTTTAGAATCAAGTAAGACAACCTAGAAGAAAGTACTTGAAAAGGTAGAGGGCATGTCACTGTAAGTTCTCTTCACCCTTGCTCACCTGAGGGCATGCTAATGCTTTCTCTTCTATCACACGTAGCTGGCGCAGCCTCTGTTATCTTCTCCAATGGCCGGGATTTGCTGATTGGTGACATTCACGGAAGGAGCTTCCAGATTCTAGTAGAGTCTCGTAATCGTGGCGTGGCTGTGGGTGTAGATTTCCACTATCACCTCCACAGAGTTTTTTGGACAGACACTGTGCGAGATAAGGTAAATAGCAATCTCAGGACTAAAGCTGGGAGCTGAATAGAACTTCAAGCACAAAGTGTTGATAGCTTTTCATTTTTGGGGGGAGTGGAAGGGAAAGTTCCTTTGTTTCCTGACAAAAAAGGCCCTTGAGGTAGTTTATGTTAATCAGCACCTTTTCCTTGCTATACTATTACATGTGACCTATTAAACAAAGCAGCCTATTATATGGATTAGCCTTGAGCAACTTTTAATTTTATTCGAAAAGGAGTCCAAAAGCCTAATTAAAAGAAATAGTAGACATTCTTTCAAAACTGGATAGATATTTGGTAGTAATTTTTGAAACCTGATCATTTGAAATGTAAAAAGTACTCTGCTTTCCTGGATGATAAAAATCAGATTTTTTTACCTGCATCTTCTAAATGGTACTGTAATTGAGGGTTAGGTAACAAATATTGACAGTATTATGTGTAACAGCCAAAATTTCATTACAGTGTCTTATTCGGAAAGTGTGATGGATTTAATTTCAACTCTGAATAATGCATTGGAGATTTTAAAAACATACGTTTTAGAGACTCTTAAAGACCTACAAAATTTTATTAATTCCTCTTACATCTTGTACCATTAATAAAATTCACATTCACTTAAATGATAGCTTGCACAAAATTTCTTCAAATTTAGAATTTGGATTACTATTAGCAATTCTGATTTAATAACAGAAATTAAAACAAAACACCACCTCTTCCACCAAAAAATTCCACACTCTTTTTTTTTTTATGGAGGGTATTGGAGGTTGGATCCAGAGGCACTCTACCTCTAAGCTATACCCCTAGCCCTATTTATTTATTTTGATTTTGAAACAAGGTTTTGCTAAGTTCCTGAAGGCCTCTCTAAGTTGCTGAGGCTGACTTCCAACCTGTAATCCTCCTGTTTCAGCCTCCTAAATACTAGGATTACAGGAATGTGCCTCCACACCTGGCTTAATTAAGCTTTTGATAACTGTCAGTGATGGGAAATGCAGGCTTAAATGCAAAACAAAAACAATTCTGTCTTTGCTTTGCATATGCTTTGAAAGAAGCCTATTTTCTTTCAGTAAGGCATGATGTAAAATAACAACTTCCAGTAAAATTTTTTTTAAGGTCCAGGTGACTGATTCAGGTAGGAAAACAGTGTCCACAGTCATGCTTAAGAAGTATAATAATTTTGTTTTTTCTTTCAGATTTTTTCAGTTGACATTAGTGGTTTAAATATCCAAGAAGTTCTCAATGTTTCTGTTGATGCTCCAGAGAATCTGGCTGTGGACTGGATTAATAATAAACTTTATCTGGTGGAGACCAAGGTCAATCGCATAGATATGGTGAATTTGGATGGAAGCCATCGGGTTACTCTTATAACTGAAAACTTGGGGCGTCCTAGAGGAATTGCACTGGACCCAACTGTTGGGTAAGTGAGGTGAAAACATACTGATTCTTGCATTTTTAGCATTTTGTCTTTTCCCCTAAAAAGAGTATCCATTGGATTAACTAAAGGTTAATTCTGGTTTCTTTAGGCTCTATATGCTAGAACCCAAGATTATGTTATATGCATACTCATAGAAGCCTTAAAGGCATTGATTAAATATAATTCCATTTGAAGATATGCAATCAAAACACACCTAGTAGTATACTACTTGATGTGTTGGGGACATGATTTTTATTCTTAATGTTTGACACATTTGCCTGGTGAAGAGATTGAATTCTGTGTTATAATTCAATCTACCAGATTATTACAACTGAACATGATCATGTTTTACCATTATTATTATTTTTTTAAATTTTTGTGGTACTGAGGATTGAACCTAGGGGCATTCTATCTCTGAGCCGCACCCTCAGCACTATTTTATCTTTTATTTCAAAACAAAGTTTCACTAAGTTTTGGAGGGCCTCCCTAGTTGCTGAGACTGTTCTTGAACTTGTGATCCTCCTGTCAGCCTCCCAAGTACCGGGGATACAGGAGTGTGCCCTCATACCTGACCCACAGTCTGTTTTTTTTAAGCACTTTTCATTTCCATTGTTTATACTCCTGTAGTTTACTAGTCAATGGTACTTTTTATTGATCTACACACACTATTCACAAAAAATTTTCAGGTATATTTGCAAAACAACAAATATTTCATCTTTGTTCTTTTGCAGTTATTTGTTTTTCTCAGACTGGGCAAGTCTTTCGGGAGAACCCAAGGTGGAAAGGGCTTTCATGGATGGCAGCAACCGGAAAGACTTGGTAAAGACGAAGCTGGGCTGGCCTGCGGGTATCACTCTGGATTTGATAAATAAGCGTGTTTACTGGGTTGACTGCCGTTATGATTACATCGAAACTGTAACTTATGATGGGCTTCAAAGGTAAGAAGTGTTTTCTTATGGCTTTATAAGTTTGGGATAAAGTATATAATATTGGTAGGCATATAAAAAGATCAGAATAAAATATCACTGGTTGGTTGACACAGTGGCGTAAGTGACCTTTGCACTGACATCCCATGAAGTGTTATGCTCTGGTGCTGTTGACTCTACTTGTGTTCCGTAGTCAAGTCTCATTACGTATCACCTAGAGCGCTTGCTTTTTTCTCCTCTCCAAGCCTTTTCTGAGTTCCAGATACATTGCATATTGCCTTGATTAATTCCTGAGGTCATTTATTTCTCTGGGTCCCTTATGCTTTACTTCCCAAGACCACTTTTCCTTTAAGTTTTCTAACTTTCCTTCAATTAACAAATTTTTTGTTAATTATTTAACATTATCCAGTGAGAATTAACTGGATTTTGTTTTATTTTATGTATCTCAAATTTCAAGGAGAAATTATCTTTATTCTTTGGTTTTGTTTGTTTTGTTTTGATGCTGCTGATTGAACCCCAGGCCTCCTGCATGATAAGCATGTGTTCTGCCCCTGAATATACCAGCAGGCTAGGAGAAATGCTGTTTAAAAAATAATTTTACATACTTCAAAGATACCTAAGTACCAATATTTGAATGTTGAATACAGCATACTTTTTAAATTTTAAAATTTTTTTTTGCAATACTGGATACCAAACCCAGAACCTCATGTCTATTAGGCAAGTACTCTGCCATTGAGCTATATACCTAGCCTGTTCATCTTTTTTCTTTTTTTCTTCACAACTGGGTATGGAACCCAGGGGCATTCTACTTCTGAGCTACACCCACAGCCCTATTTTTCATCCTTTATTTTGAAACAGGGTTTTATTAAGTTGCGGAGGGCCTCACTAAGTAGATGGGGCTGGCCATAAACCTGCGATCCTCCTGTCTCAGCTTCCCAAGTACTGGGATTACAAGCGTGTGCCACTATACCTGGCTTCATCTTCTTAATCTGAGTGGATTCTAATGATTAATTAAATTATTAATCATTTAATTCCTCTTCTTTTGGTATTTTTCAAAATTTGTGTAAAATATATTTCTTAAATTTTGACCAAGAAAATGATGACTATCTGTAGATTCTGCAAATAGACTGTTTAAATGAACTTTCCCAAATTTCTTTAATATATATATATTAAATACACACACACACACACACACACACACACACACACACACACACATATTTGAAGGTACTGGGGTTCCTGGAAGCCCTTCTACCTCCGGGATACACTCCCAGAACTATTTTTACATTTTTATTTGGAAACAGGGTCTCCTAAGCCAGCACGTGCGGCTGGCTTTGAACCTGCGCGATCCTCCTATCTCTGCCTCCCAAGCGCGGGGATTACAAGCGTGCGCCACCACGCCCAGCTTTATTATATTTTCAATGAAAGAAATATACTATTTTCTATTGCATCTCTAATTTGTAAGGATGATATCATGGTTTGCCACTGGATTCTATATTCTTAGAAAAATTTCTGGTTTGTTAAGTGATTGGGTATTAATACCATGACTCCCTATCACTAAAATTATTTGCCATATTGAGGACATAAATTAATTTAATGAAAAAATATTAGTTCATCTGATGTCTTATAAAAGCAGTTGGAAACTGCCTAATTTTTTCTCATTCAATGGGTGTTTCCACATTATAAAGTCTCAATATATTTATGCTAAATTTAAAGCAGAACGCAAAAGATAAAAACTGGAGTTTCAGAAAGATCTGAATGGTCTGCTGGCTGTGAAGAAACATCAAAGAAATATTAAACTTGCGAGTACAGCTGTAGTCATAAAGTCCTTGCTCTTGCTTTGCCAGGAGGTGGCATTCAGAGCTCTAGAATCTGCCAAGTGAAAAAGAAAATCATTTTCTTATCTCCGTGTGCCCTGTCAGAGTGTTTCGAAGTTTGCACTACCTTCTCACTCAAGGTTCCTTTGTTTTCTCCCTTTATTGTATTTCCAAGCTTTACCTTCAATTTTTTTCTTAGATTTCTATTGTACTTTATTTTTATTTTTTTAGGTCTTTCTGTATGGCAAAGAAAATCAGTTTTTCCTCTGTATCTCTCAGGATTCTTGCAGCCATAATCTAAATACCTGACCACATAACTTAGAGGAAAGATTTATTTTTTTATGGTTTCAGGCTTAGTCCATGTGATGCTGGGGATGGAGGATCTCAAGGCATGGTGGCAGGAGGTGCAGGGAGAGCACAGGGGGAGGAGAAACCCTTTATATAATCCCCAAGTCTGCACCCCCAGGAACCCACCTCCAGCCGCATCCTATCAGCCTACTGGGTACCACCCAGGCAAATCCATTACAATGGATTTATTCACTTTTGGGATTACAACTTTCAAGACTCAATTACATCAGCTCCAAACATTAAGGGATCTATGTACTGAACATTTTATATCTAACTATAGCATCCTCACAAACCATCTTCCACCTCACTTTATTCATGTGTCTAATTGAATTGTTTGCACAGAGGTAGTAGTGGCAGGTGCTGTTGATTTTTTTTCCCTTGTTTGGCATCTTTGCTTCTGTTTTCTTGTAAGCAGCTCTGGGCACTCAGTGCCTCTGTTATAGGTACGATTCACTGAAGTTTCATCAAGCAAACGAATAGGAGTGGTGGCCCTGACTTTTGCTATTACTGAGTAGGTCTGAGTGTTTGCTGGGGCTTGACACTACCTCCCACTTATGGTCCTGTTGCTGAGAAGAGGTCAGCAGTGGGAAATGATCATTGAGGGCATCTTCCACCAGACCTCCAGCCCTTATTATACTTATCTTAGCCCTTGCTATGTGAGGCACACTAAAAGGGATGAAGGGAAATTGAGAAAACAATCCCACCAAAATACAGAGGAAGCTAAAGGATTGACTAGGATTGGAATTTAAGTCTTAAAGGTCCTTTCCAAGAAGCAACATGAAAATCCTATCAAAAGTAATGAAATGGCACATGCCTCTTAAAATGTATCTTTTATATTGTAATAAGTGATTTTGCTTTTTAGGCACTTAATGGAACTAACTACATTTTTTAATAAAAATAATATACAACAAACAAAAAATTGTATGCTATATATCTTTTGTAACAGGAAGACGGTTGTTCATGGAGGCTCTCTTGTTCCTCATCCCTTTGGAATAAGCCTCTTTGAGGAACATTTGTTCTTTACTGACTGGACAAAGATGGCTGTGATGAAGGCAAACAAGTTCACAGAGACCAACCCACAAGTGTACCACCAGTCTTCCATGAGGCCCTACGGGGTGACTGTCTACCATGCCCTCAGGCAGCCCTATGGTAGGTCACAGGTCCTGGGCTTGAAGAAAATGTTTTTCAAGGCTATGGAAGTTAATGATGAGTGAGCTCATAAGATTTGGGTGAGCTGGGTGTGGTGCTCATTCTACTGGGAGAAATGTCTGGTAGAAATGTCTTCTACCAGATTATTAAATGTCTTATAAGACATTTCTCATAAGAAATCTCTAATAGTAATCTAATGTAATCTAATATAAATCTCTAATATTATGGTGCATGAAACGAAGATCTCATAGAGGAAAATGACATATCAAATGCTCATTGTAAGTAGTGTCAGGACCATTTTTTCTTTTCTTTTGTATGTTTCTAACATCTCTGCTTTGGTTTGCATTAGATCTGTCATTGGGCCGCTGGGGTTGGTGTCTCTCTGGCTGGTCAGTTATTAAATAAATATTTGGATTCAGATGCTGTTTTATCTTCTGTTATTTTTATTTTATTGTTAGTACTAGGGAGTAAACCTTTGAGCTATCCTCTCCCTTTTTTACTTTTTAGTTTTTAATGTTTATTTATTTATTTACTTATTTAGTAGTACTGGAGATTGAACCCAGGAGCATTCTACCTCTGAGCTACATCTTCATTCTTATTTTATTTTTTATTTGGAAATAGGGTCTTGCTAAATAGCTAAGGCTAACCTTGAACCCGTGATCCTTCTATCTGAGCCTCCCAAGTACTGGGATTACAGGTGTGTGCCACCATGCCCAGCACTAGTTTTTATTTTGAAACAGGATCTTGCTAAGTTGATGAGGCTGCCCTTCAACCTGTGACCCTCTTGTCTTAGCCTTAAAAGTACTAGTATTACAGGCATGTGCCACAATGCCTGGGTTATTTACAGTAATTTTTGTATATGTTTCAAGGTTTTAAAATGAGTTTAGCAGGTCTGCCTGGACTGTATATGGCTATTTTCTACTAGCTTTTGGACAAAAGAAAGAAAAACACTATACTAGATGATATTGGTAGAAAGTTTAACAATGGTGAACTGTAATTTGGAGAATTATAGATTTTCTTTAAAACTCTCATGTTAAATGATGAATCTCTTTAGGATGAATAAAGACAAAATAATTAGATTGACTTTATTTTAAACAAAGTAATAAAATTATGCATTCTGATGAATAACCTTTAATGTTATTGTTCTGGAAAAATATATGCTTATCTGAAAACATTTTGTATATTTTTATTTAGGATAGTTTTCAGATGCAATTTACGAAGCTACTAGTTTCGCGTTTGCTTTTACCCACTTTGATCATCTGTATCATTTAGAATGATGTCTGGCTGTTATTTCTTCGAATCAATCCCCCTGAGAAGGTGGAGAGAACATTTTAAAGGATCAGTCCAAGGCTCAAAAGACAACTTAAAAAAGCAAATAGGTTTTGTCTATGGCAGCTTTGTGTACAGTGTGTAGTGAGATTCCGAGGTCACTACCTGGAGGGTGGCTCTGGGAAGTGTAAACTGGCGTGGGTGGAAGGTGTGTAGAGTTTTTTAATCAGATCTGGATTTGAATCCTAGTTTTAGTTGTTTATCCACTGAATAATCTTGGGTGAGCTGTCTAATCTTTTGGAGACCTCTGTATGATAGGGATAATACTACTCCTTCCTGAGTTATTAGTTGTATATTGGCTTATGTATAAAACAAGCACCCACTTATACGCTGTTGATGAGATTGCAAATTAGTGCAGCTGCTATGGAAATCAATGTGGAGATTCCTCAGAAAACTGGGAATGGATCCACCATTTGATCCAGCGATACCCCTCCGGGGTATCTTTCCAAAGGGACTGAAATAAGAATATTATAGTGATGTGTGTACATCCATGTTTATAGCAGCACAATTCACAAGAGTCAGATTATGGGGTCAACCTAAGTGTCCATCAACAGACGAAGGGATTACAAAATTATGGGATATACACACAACTGAATTCTACTCAGCAATAAAGAAGAACAAAATTACATCATTTGCAGGAAAATGGATGGACCCAGAGAACATTATTGTTAAATGAGACTAGACATTCACAGCACACGAAGCAGCATATGTCTTCTGTCCAGAAGCTAGGGAGTATTTGGTATACAGGAGGGACTTAAGACAGTGGAAGCCCCGGTGGAGGCAGGGAGGTGGTCTAGGAAAGGTGGGAAGAGGAGAAAGAATTAATGAAGAAAACACTTCCACTGATGATATATACATTGATGATATATGTGAGAATGCCGGTGCCAATCTCAGTATCATGTCTGAGGAAGGGAAGGATGTGAGGAGGGAGCTGGCCGGAAGCTCAACAAGTGCTGGGTGCATGTATGTCACTATCACACTGAACTACATCGTTATGTGAGGCTACAATGCACCAATTAAAGTTATATGAGAAAATTAAATAATAAATCAAATGCAAAATAAAAATAAAATAAGCACCCAGTGAGTCATAGTTATTTTTTATATATTAGTTATTTGTTATATATAAAAAGAACTATAAGATTCTTTTTCTGCAGTGGCGGGAGTCCTGTTTTTTGCTTGAAAGCAGATGAGAAAACAGCAGTAACATAGGAGGGTGCATTAGTGATAAGCAGAACTGATAGCGCCAAGGAATTGCAAACCCACCACTTTGTTTTACCTACAAGGCCCAAAGTGGCTTCACAGGCCTTGGATACTTATGCGTTTCTGACTGCGATTGACCCCGTGCTTTTTCCCCTCCAGCTAGCAATCCATGTGGAAATAACAACGGGGGCTGTCAGCAGGTCTGCGTCCTCAGCCACAGAACAGATAACGATGGTTTGGGTTACCGTTGCAAGTGCTTATTTGGCTTTGAGCTGGATACGGATGAGCGCCGTTGTGTTGGTAAGGAATCTGTTTTGGACCGTCTTTCTGTCTGGCGGCACAGGATACATGCCTCTGTGTATGCCTCTACCCAGACACCTCTTGCTCTGCACCTGGCCAGCTTGCTATCTGACATCTTCACTGCAAAAAGTTTTCCTTAGCCCACAGGGCATCTTCTTTGGTAGGCACCACTTCCTCTACATGCAGAGTTGTATTTGAAGAGGTGAATTTCTCTCCTTTCGGATTTTCCTTTAGTGCCATAGCTAGGGTTTTCTTGGTCTGCCTTTTCCTTTTGTGTCCTGAAAACTTTGTCTCCTTTTATAGACTATGGTCTTTGAGTTCCATATGATTGAAATTGGAGTTCTTTTCTATATAACGTTTCTATTTTTTTTTTTTTTTGCATTGCTATGGAGTATGGAACCCAGAGCGTCACATATACTTAGGCAAGCACCCCACCACTGAGCTACCCCCCAGCCTTACCATTTCCACTTTACATGGTGATCTAAACTTTGATGGGAAGTAACCCATCCTTTTTACTGACTTCTCCTCGGCTGCCATTTAGGTCCCTTGGAGTCAGGTAATCATGTCTTAATCCCATCTGGCTCTGTTGCTATGTTCAAGAATAAATTCCTGAGTGTTAGGATGGCTCAATTCTGTATGAAGTTTTTCACTGTTTAAGTCAAATTTTTTTTATGTGTGTGGTATTGGGATTGAACTCAGGAACATTCTATCTACAAGATATACCCCAACCCTTTTTTATTTTTTGTTTTGAAACAGGATCTCCCTAGGTTACTGGGAGCCTCCTTATATTGCTGAGGCTGAACCTGTAATCCTCCTGTCTCAGCCTCCTGAATACTGGGATTATGAGCATGTGCCTATAATCCCTGACTAAACTTTCTCCTTCTTTCCTTCTTTCCTTCCTTCCTTCCTTCCTTCCTTCCTTCCTTCCTTCCTTCCTTCCTTCCCTCCCTCCCTCTCTCCCTCCCTCCCCTCTCTCCTTTTCTCTTTCTTTCTTTCTTTCTTTCTTTCTTTCTTTCTTTCTTTCTTTCTTTCTTTCCTTCTTTCTTTCTACTTTTTGGTACTGAGGATGGAACCCAGGAGCATTCTACCTCAGACCTATACCCCCAGCCCTAGTTTTTATTCTTTACTTGTGTGTGTGTGTGTGTGTGTGTGTGTGTGTGTGTGTGTGTGTGTGGTGTACTGGGGATTGAACCCAGGGACATTCTACCTCTGAGCCAAACCCCCAGCCCTATTTTTTCTTTTGAAACAGAGTCTCACTAAGTTGCAGAGGGCCTCACTAAGTACCTGAGGGCCTCAATAAGTAGCTGAGGCTGGCTGTGAACCCAGAACCTCCTGTCTCAGCCTCCCAAGTGCTGCGATTACAAGTGTGTGCCACCATGCCTGGCTTTAAGCTTTCCTTTTTCTGACTCTCTGCCCCTGGTTTGAAACTCTTTCTTTTCTTTTTGGTTGCCTGTGCCTCTATCATCATTAGACATTGCCTGGGTCTTGGCCAATGATTAAATACACTTCTATAATAATTGTCTCTCTCATTTTCCCTCTTATAACTTTTTATTTCCTTAACACATGCTTGTTATTCAGATGGTCCTGCCTTAGTGTGCAAATCCTTTTATCATAGATCAGACAAAATTTTTAACATCCTGGGCAGTCCTAGATTCAGATAAAAATTACCATCATTTAAAAGCCATGTGTTTATAACTATTTTGTCAATAGAACATTTCAATATTATGAATAGGAAGGAGGGAGTGGGATGGGATCTGCAGGGAATGTACCAGGTGCTGTGTGGGTGTTTGCTTCTAGCACACTAAACCTCCATATGATGCATGGTCACAATGCACCAATAAAAGTACATTAAAATGAAATATGATAAATAGTACAGTGTCTGTCTAATGATTTCATTTTAAAATTTCTTTCTGCAATTTTTATCTTGGTCATGTCTATACCTTCTTCATTACTATCTTGTGTGTGTGTGTGTGGGGGGGTCCTGGGGGTTATACCCAGGAGTGTTCTACTTCTGAGCTACACATCCTGCTGTATTTTATAATTCTTTGAAAGCGGGCCTCACTAAGTTGCTGAGTCTGGTCATCAACCTGCCATCTTCCTGTCTCAGCCTCCCAAGTACTAGGATAACAAAGATGCGCGGCTCATCGCTGTCTTTTTGATTTCCTCCAGACTGTCTCAGTTTCCTTCTTAGTTTTTATTTTTTATTTTTACTTTTGGTGGTACTGGGGGTGGAACCCAGAGGCTTTCTACCTCCAGGCTATACTCCCAGACCTTTTTTATATTTTATTTGGAAACAGGGTCTCCCTAAGTTGCTGAGAGCCTCACTAAGTAGCTGAGGCTGACTTCGAACCCATGTGATCCTCCTGTATCAGCCTCCCAAGCGCAGGGATTACAAGCGTGCGCCACCACGCCCAGTTCCTTCTTAGTTTTTAAACATACTCCCTTTTAGCGATTTTCCTTATTTTCCCCTTCCTTCTCGTCTTTCACTCTTTTGTTGCTGATTCTCCTTTATCTCTGGTTTTAGTAGCTCAGAAACTAACTACAGTAGGATTCTTGGTATAGGTATCTTTACCAGTTATTCCAGCTTGAAAATTTTGATGGGATTACTATGGAGTTCAGTTTCTAATACGTGTATCACCTTCATAGTTGCCTATCTTTCTTCTTCTTCTTTTTCATTATTTCCATTATGTTTTTTCACAAATTTGTTTACATTTATTTTGTAATTATAACGTTGCTTTGTGAATGTATAGGTAATTTCTCTGGAATATAGGGAGGGCAAGACGTGTGCTGTGGCTGACCATTCTGTATTCTCCTTCCTACAGCGATTAGGAACTTCTTAATCTTTTCATCTGAATTGGCTGTGCGTGGGATCCCGTTCACTCACTCCACCCAAGAAGATGTCATGGTTCCAGTGACCGGGAGTCCTTCTTTTTTTCTTGGAATTGATTTTGATGCCAAGGAGAGCACTATCTTTTTTTCAGATACAGCAAAAGATATGATTTATAAACAAAAGATTGATGGCACAGGTGAGAAAGTTTGTGTATGTGTGCATATGTACAGTTTTATATCTATTTTCTATAATCACACTAACACTTCACTCAGTTTAACTCTGTATCTACTTCTTACACAGGATTTTTATTAAGCTTGCTAAATACTTTTTTTTTTTGGCAGTACTGGAGATTGAACTCAGGAGTTTTCTACTTCTGAGCTACACTCCCAGCTCTATTTTTTATTCTTTATTTTGAAACAGGGTCTCACTGAGTTGCAGAGGCCTTACTAAGTAGCTGAGGCTGTCCTTTGACTGCTATCCTCTTGTCTCAGCCTTCCAAATTCTGGATGTGCCACCACACCTGGCTTCTAAATACTTTTGAATTGGGAAAAGAAATCTATTTGTGTGGATTAATTTAAAACAAGCACCTTTCCTATATTTTCAAAAAGAGCTCCAAGTGAAAGGAAGTGCCTGAAGCCCTATGAGCTGAGTCGCCTAATCTGCCAGTGGCACCTACTCATCCGGTTGGCTTTCTGGTGTTAAGTCAAATAATGATTTCAGTCCTTATTTTTGGCACTTTGGTCTCCTCCAACACTCGTTCATGGAAAAAAAAAAAACTCGTTCAAGATAATATTCTTCTCTCTGACTTTCCTTCTATTTCTTGACCATTCTTTCTCATATTCTTTGGAGGTCTTTTCTCCTTTGCCTATCCCATAAATGTTATCTCTGGTGTTCAGCATTGATCCTCTTCTCTTTTTCTGCATAGTTTCATAACTTCCAGGTCTTGCCGTTTGTGTAACAGTTATAAGTCAGTGGGGAGGGAAGCCTTTTGTTTTATTTTTTATTTATTTATATTTTTGGTGGTACTGGGATTCCTGGAAATCCTTCTACCTCTGGGCTACACTCCCAGACCTATTTTCTATTTTATTTGGAAACAGTGTCTCTTAAGCCAGCGAGGCTGGCTTTGAACCTGCGGGATCCTCCTGTCTCCGCCTCCCAAGTGTAGGGATTCCAAAGTGTGCCACCACGCCCAGCATTTTTTTTTTTAATTTTGAAATAGGGTCTCATAAAGTTGTTGAGGGCCTCACTAAGTTGCTGAGTCTGGCCTCGAATCTGTGAGCCTCCTGTTTCATCCTCCCAAGTACTGGATTACAGGGATGTACCGCCATGCTTGGCCTATATATTTTATTTTACAACAGGGTCTCACTAAGTTCCCCAGGTTGACCTAGAACTTGTGATCCTTCTGCTTCAGCTTCCCTAAGTGCAGGGATTACAAGTGACTGCCACTGTGCCTGGCCAGATCCTTTTTTAAAATTTATTATTATTATTTTTTGTATTCATACATCACTTTGGAATACAAGACTTGAGAGGATATACAAGCACATATCATCCAATAAGCCCTCATCCAATCCCCATCCCATTCCCTCCCCCGTAGATCCCATGCTTAATTGGTGATTCTTTGATATAACTGTTTATGCACCTCATGAGTTTTTTTAAAGAGATTCCATCCTCCCCCATCCCCTCCCCTCTGATTGATCACCTTAATTGCTTCTCAATAGGGCCCTTTCTACTACTTGTCCTCCTCCTATTACCCCTTTCCTCCTAGATCTTGCTAATTAGGGGAAGCATCTGGATTTTATTTTCTGTGCTATCTCTCTGTGCATGCCGCATTGCAAGTTCCGATCCCATTCTTGACGGCCCTAGTAGTGGCCTGGCCACCCGGAGAACTCTTATCCTGACCTCGCTGGCTCTAGCACCGGCCTTGCCTCATGGGAGGCCCTGATCCTGGCCTCGCTGGCCCCCGTACCAAACTAACCCCTCGGCTGGCTCCTCTCCCGGCCTCAGAGGCCCCAGCACCAGCCTAGCCCCATGACAAGCTCTGATCCCAGCCTCGCTGACCCTGGCACCGGCCTAACCGCTCGGCAGGCTCCTATCCTGGTCTTGCAAGTCCCCGCTCCGTTCTTGCCTCGTGGCAGGCTTCGATCCCGGCCTCGCTGGCCCCGGCACCGGCCTAAACCCTTGGCAGGCTCTGAACCTGGCCTTGGAGGCCCCAGCACCGGCCTTCCTCACAGCATGCTCCGATCCCAGCCTTGCTTGGCCAGCTCCTTTTAACAGGGCATTTACTGAGTGTTTTTCTTCCCCAGGGAGGAGCACAGCCACTCACCCTTCCTGCCTCTGCATAGGTTTCCTGTGGTCCTTTCTCTCTGCTTTAGCCTGTCACTAACTCATTACCCCTGCCATGCTCCAGGGAACAAGGAGTTCTAAGTCTCACTCAGGGCTCAAGTGGAGACCTTTGCTCTTCTGAAACTCCCGCTTCTCTGCTTCCTTCTGGGAAACCCTCCACACCTGCACCTTGCCCCATGCTGCCATGACAGATGCCCAGGAGCCTGTGTGCCCATTCTATCCTGCGCACACCTCTTTATCAATCAGCTCCTGGTACTTTTTTATTATTGCTTTGGGGCTGAATTGTCTCTTCCTCTCCCATCATAAGTTGCCTTTAAGAGTGTCACCGCCACACTTCTTCCTAGTGGCTTCTCTTCTGTACGACTCAGTTTCCTCATTTGTAAAAGAAGCACATTAATAATGCCTGCTTAAGTGACCATGAGGATGGATGAATCTGTGTAAAGTTCTCTTACCAGTTCCTAGCTCATAGTAAATGCTCAATATAAGCTATTATTATTAGCAATAGTATGTTACATAAATATCTAATATGTTTTCCTGCACACAGAGAACTTCCTTTTCATAATTTGATAGGAAAAATGAAAAGAAAAGCATTAGGATTTTTTTTTTGCTATCACAAAAAGAAAGCGATGCAATTTCTTATTCTGATTTAGATTTTCTTTAGTGGGGAGAAGAAAAAGAGGGGAGAAGCATAAACATCATCAGAAGGGAAAGTGGTCTCTTCCCTCCTCGACTCAGTTTTGATTTCATTCCTGGTATCTTTCCTGAGCTTTTCCAAACTTGGCAACCCCATGGTTGTGAAAGACTGATGAAAGGCTGGAGAGAGGGTTGGGCAGTAACACCCCAGGCCACCCCCGGTTGTACCTGGCAGTGTCAGTGGGCAGCTCCCTGGGGGTGGTAGTAGGTGAACTCAGGTATCTCTTCTTCAGATGTTCTAGAAGGAAAATTTTTTCTTTCTGGAAAGTTGAACAGTTGGGAGGGAGTGCAGACCGTGCCACTCCTAGACCTGTTTATCAGAATCATATCTATTCTTTGAGGTCCACACTTTGGGGGATGGATAGATTTGAGTTGTTGCTCAGTGCTGTACAGGGTTTTTTTTTTTTGTTTTGTTTTGTTTTGTTTTTGTTGTTATTATTTTAATTCTGCATATATTCCTGAATGAAATGTTCTAACTCTGACACAAAATTTAAATATGCAGTAGTGGAAAATTACTTTTTTGTGTAATATGCTTAGTTAAACCCCGTCTATGTTTTAACTTACAGGAAGAGAAATTCTAACAGCTAACAGGGTGGAAAGCGTTGAAAGTCTTTCTTTTGACTGGATTTCAAGGAATCTGTATTGGACAGATCCTTCGTACAAAAGTGTCAGTGTCATGAGGCTAGCAGATAAATCCAGACGGGCAATAGTGGAGAATTTGAATAACCCGCGATCCATTGTGGTTCATCCTCTTGCTGGGTAAGTATATTCATACTTTCCTAAGAGCTTGAAACTGAGCCTTTTACAGTTATGGAAAAGTGATGCCATAGGGATTTGGCAAGTTCTGCAAATACAAGATTGCACTGTATAACTTGAAATCATTTGAGGTTTACCCTTCATCCTAAACTTAATAAATTACTTTATCTCATTCAAATATTTTTCTCCCACATGTCAGTTTTCCCAGTCTGCCCTGGGTAAGTAAGCTGTTTTTCTCACAGTTGCAAAGGCCCAAAGGATGTGCTAAGTTTTTGGTAGGGAAGGAAGGAACGTGCAGCAGAATGCTTAGGGAAAGCTCCAGTTCTTGCTCTGCTGTGATACGTCCCTAGGAAGCTCTGCAAGGCTTGCTTAATCCTTCAGTGGTTTTCAGAGTAAAAAGTTAATGTTACCAAGTTCATGTTTTGCCATTCCACTACATGGTCAGACAAGAGCAGGCCGAAAGACAGAACAGGCCGCAGTATTCCATTTGGGTTCTCACCTTCCTTATTTAAATATGTTTAATAGCTGGCAGTTTTGTTTAGAATAATCTGAGGTATGCAGTTGTATATGAATGAAATAATGGAAAAAGAAGGCTGGTAATTCACTGAAGCCCAATTCACTAATGTGCTGGGCACTTTTCATAAATAATCTCATCTAGTCCACAAACCAGTTTGTGAAGGAAGGGTTTATAGCTATTAAACAGGAGTTGGAGCCAGGCATGGTAGTGCACACGTGTAATCCAAGTACTTGGAAGGCTGAAACCGGAGGATCGCAGTTCGCAGACAGCCTCAGCTACTTAGTGAGGCCCTGTTTCCAAATAAAGAATAAAAAACAGGGAAGGAGGTGTAGCTCAGAGGTAGAATGCTCCTGGGTTTCATCCCCAATACTGCAAAAACAAAATAAAACAGAACGACCCCACAAACAAACAAACAAACAAGCAAACAAAACCCCACAAGAGTTGGTATTCAAACTCCAGGCCTGTCCAAGTGCAAGGTTTGTGTGATTAACCAAAGTTCATTTGTTGCTTCTAGAATGTTCACTTTGTATTTTTATTTTTCCTTTTTTAAAATAATATAAGGAACAAACTTTACAACTGATACTATTGTTGATAAGAAATCCTATAGTCCTGTAGAGAATTAAACTTTATTTTCTAATGAGTTTACCTTAACTAAATCTTTGGCATTTGGTTTTATAAAGCTGTTAAATTTCTTCTTAATGACCTCTTCACTTAAAATGATATGAACTAGTCATATTTTAAAAAGTCGCATTTCAGAAGAAATGGTGTGTGTGTGTGTGTGTGTGTGTGTGTGTGTGTGTGTATAGAGAGAGAGAGAGAGAGAGAGAGAGAGAGAGAGAGAGAGAGAGAGAGAGAGAGAGAGAGAGAATATGAATGAATATGGAGATTGAACTGAACCTAGGGGAATTCTATCTCTGACTCATGTCCTGAGTTCTTTTGATTTTTGTTTCTGAAATAAGATCTTGCTAGGTTTCTGAGAATCTCACTGAGCAGCTGAGGCTGGCCTCAAAACCTGCCATCCTCCTGTCTCAGCTTCCCAAGCACTGGGATTGTAGGCACTCCCCACTATGCCTGGCTTGGAAATTACTAATTTTGATTCCTAGGGATTGCATGAAAGAGAAATGCTTTTTGTTTTGTTTGTTTTGGCCTTAAACCCACCTTTTCACCAGTCCTCATAATAAATAACTGCTTTGGGTAAGATACTGTCTGACAGTTACATTGGTTTTTGGATGCTTGTCTTTATTCAGGATAAAATATGTTTCTGCAAGTGTATCAGTTCCTTAGTACATGATGTACTTAAACATATCAAAGTCAATCACTACGCCAAGCATGAGAAGGAGGGGTGGGGAGGGAATGGGGTGGGGATCAGGTATGGGCTAATTGGGTGATGTGTGCATGTATGTCTCCACAAGTCTCTTATCCCATTAAGATGCAGGACTACAATGCACCAATAAAAAAATTAAAAAAAAAAGAATGAATAGAGAGTGATCTAGTGGGCATTGGATGTTTAATCATGAGAGAATAAAATATTTTTTGCTCATGATTTATTATTTTATTTCAACCACACATAGTATTTAATATACAACATAAAAACAATGTCTTTTTTTTTATTGGTACTAGAGATGTAACCCAGAGACATTCTACCACTGAGTTACATCCTCACCTGCTTTTATTTTTTATTTTGAGATATGGTTTCGCTAAGTTGCCCAGGTTGGCTTCAAACTTGTGATCTCCCCGCCTTAGCCTCCTGAATAGCTGGTATTACAGACATACACTGTTGAGCCCAGCTTTCAATGCCTTCTTCAAATAATCTGTTGGGTGAAAATTGTTTTAGGTGTTAAAGTGTAGGACAGTGGTACTCTGTTCTGGATGTCTGTTTTTTTAGTTTTGTTTGTTTATTTTTGGTGATGGGTTTGAATCCATGGGTGTTCTACCTCCTAGCTACACCTTCAGACCAATTTTATTTTTTATTTGGAACAGGGTCTCACTAAGTTGCTGAGAGCCTCACTAAGTTGCTGAGGCTGTCCTCCAACCTGCGATCCTACTGTCTCAACCTCCCAAATACTGAGATTATAGGCATGCATCACCATGCCCAGCTTGGCTGTCCATTTTAATGCTATTTGTATTTGTGAATTTGATTACATGTTGATAATTGAACTTTTTTTTTTTGAGGAACTGGGTTTTGAACCCAGGGGCATTTTACCTCCAAGCTATGCCTCCAGCCCTGTTTTTTAAATTCTTTATTTTGGAACAAGATCTCACTAAGTTGCAGAGGGCCTCACTAAGTAGCTCACTAAGTGTGCTACCACACCTGGCATAATTTTTAACTACAAATTAGAACAGTTATATATTAAATCTATTATGCTTGATAGCATATACGAAAAATGAAAACTGACTGAACTAAATCTCTAGAAAATTCTATGTTTTTGCTAACTCCCTTTGAGGTACCTAATTTGTGTTACTGCGAACATCCTTAACTTATTACCTCTTTTTCTAGGTATATATTCTTCACTGACTGGTTCCGACCTGCTAAGATTCTGAGAACGTGGGGTGATGGATCTCACCTTGTGCCTATAGTAAACAGTAGTCTTGGGTGGCCCAATGGCCTGGCCATTGATTGGGGGTAAGTTGGTATCATTGTATATGTCTCATTACTGAGTTCCACTTACTGCAGAGCACATATGCGGCATACTGGGTTAATATGATGGATAAGAAAACTGGTACTGCTTGTCCTCCAAAAAAAAATTTTTTTTGAGTGTGTGTGGTACTGGGAATTGAACACAGGGGTATTCTACCTCCAAGCTATGCCCACTGCCTCCTGTCCCCCTTTAAATTTTTTGTTTTAAAACAGTGTCTTCCTAGGTTGCTGAGAGTCTCACTAAATTGCTGAGGCTGGTTTCTAACCTGCAATCCTCCTGTCTCAGCCTCCCAAGTACTGGGACTATAGGCATGCTCCACTATGCTCAGCTAGAAATTTTCTAATCATTAATCGGTGATGAGAGAATGGTGTCGAATGATATAAGAATGCAAAGAACACAGACATAGCTGGCGAGATACTGGTGGGATGAAAACCAAAGTTTTCATAAATATTCTGAGAAAATCACTAGAAGCAGGCAACAAACAGGGACAATGGAGGGTCAAGATGAAGATAGTGAGTCCCAAACCCAGTTAGAAGTAGGATTAGAATTTGATGAAATATAAGTTGCATGTAATTTGTTACAGGGGGCATCTTGAGGACAGGAAATTTTTGGAGTCCAGCAACAAGTGTACATTTGTTAATATCCATTTTGGGAGAATTTTTGAAGTCTAAGAAATAGTTCTTAAGAATCAGTGAGCCATCTAGGAATATAGAAAGGGAAAAAAGAAAAATAAGTTTATGAATATTAAGTGCCAAAGTAGTTAACAGGAGAAAAAAAGGGAAGAAATATATTTACTTTTTTCTTTTTATTTATTTACTCTTTGTGTTACCAGAGATGGAACCCAGGGGCATTCTACTTCCGAGCTACACCCCTAGTCCTATTTTTTATTCTTTATTTTGAAACAGGGTCTCATTGAGTTGCAGAGGGCCTCACAAAGTAGCTTGAGGCTGTCCTCAAACCACAATTCTCTTGTCTCAGCCTCCCTAATGCTGGAATTATAATCATATGTCACCATGACTGGCTGTATTTAACTTTTTTTTTGGTGATGCTGGGGTTCCTGGTAACCCTTCTACCTCTGGGTTACACTCCCAGACACCTATTTATATATTTATTTGGAAACAGAGTCTATTAAGCCAGTACGGCTGGCTTCGAACCTGTGCGATCCTCCTGTCTTCACCTCCCAAGCGTGGGGATTACAAGCGTGTGCCACCATGCCCGGCTGTATTTAACTTTTTAAACATAGATTACCACCAGTATTTTTCTTAACTTGTTGATTTCACAAGCAGATAAATAGAATTCCTAATTCAAAGGTAGAAAAATTTCAAGTTTTCTAAAACAACTGAAAGTCATTTGATGAAGGTAGCTGTACTTTTCGGAGCATAAAACTTTAAAATTCTTAGTAAATATTATGTAAGTTTTAATAGTTTGTTTAATAAATGTTGAAGCATGATGAATTTGAATGCCCTCAGGGTAAAGGCTGCTTTCCTGGTTTCTGGATAACAGATAACTAAGTATTTTATTATTTTAGTACTTCACGATTATACTGGGTAGATGCCTTTTTTGATAAAATTGAGCACAGCACTTTCGATGGTTCAGACAGAAGAAGACTGGGCCGTATAGAGCAGATGACGCATCCATTTGGACTTACTGTCTTTAAAGGTACGTTTGGAAGCCATGAACAGTGTGTGTTGTTTTTTATTTTGCAACTTGTAACAGTAAACTCATCCTTATACAGAACTCCAGAAAAAGTTGTTATTTTAAAATAAAAATGTGGTGCTATTATTTATAGATGAAACATTTGATTTTTGATGGAAACTTTTACTTTTAGAGCTATGTTAGTTTAGACGCATTGGGTAGTAATATTGACAACCTAAATAAGAACAGCACTTTGTAGGTTATACTTATGCAATTCCTGAGAGCATACATTGTTATTTAAGTATTATATAAGGAAATAGTGAATTACCGCCTTCATCTAAGAATAAGATGGCAAGAGCTCTTTATGTAGCAGTTGTAGATTTTCATTGCTTTCTGGTCTTTGCAAGAACCTCATCAGAATTCTTGTTGAAAAATGATTACATATAGTCATTGACTGTATACTCATTGAATGGCTGAAGTGTTTTAGTCAAAATGTTGGGTAATTGACATCACCTTTATGTAGAAATGTCAGGATATGATTAAGAAGAACAGAAAGATATTATTTCCTTATTAATCTTTCCAAAAATTTGCATGCTAGTGAAGATTTCTGAGAGGCATGGGATTCTGGGAAACAACAGCCACAATAATTGCATCCAAGGCTTTTGATTTTTCTTCTCTCAACTCTCCTCCTTTTTTCCACTTTTATTTGGTTCTGAGGATTGAACCTAGGGTCATTCTACCTACAAACTACACCCCAGTATTATTTTTTTATTTTGAAACAGAGTCTTGCTAAGTTGCTGAGGGTGGCCTTGAATCTGTGACTCTCCTATGTGAGCCTCCCAAGTACTGGGATTACAGGTGTGCACTGCTGTGCCCAGCTCTCATCTCCTTTGTTGAGTATAAGCATGCTTCTCTGAGTTGAGTTGCTGGGGATCAGAATGTAACCTGGCACCATGAAACAAATGATTTATTTAGTCTTGAAAAAAGGCTGTGTGAATGGTTGTACAGCTTGTACACTGCACAAAAGTGCTAGGCCAGAGTGAGAAGAGATTGAATTCTGCCATGACTGTGCATGACAAATGATAATCTGGTTTGAGAAGTGATACTGTGTATAGAGCTACCAAAGACCACAATATATATATGTTAGTTGTGCCTGTGGTTGAAACCTCCTATTTTAAATGATTAACATATTGTTTTAAAAACCTAGACTAACTATAAATAAATCAAAGACTTTTACACACGTGGAGTGGAGTGTGGAATGAATAGGAAAGAAACTTTATTGAATTCTTATCTATTTAAATATATCAAGATACCTTCCTGAATGGAGGGACTGAGATTTCCAGACAGTGGAGATAAGATTTAGTGAGTTCAATGACTCATTAGTCATAGATTAGACCAAAGGAAAGGAAAGTTAGTCTAATGATAAAATTAGTTGCATCTTAGGCATTTTGTGGTTAGTTGAGATTTTTAGTTAGCTAAACTATCGCCAAAGAGAAAATCCACTTTGATTCAATTCTTTTTTTTTACACTGATATTTACATATTGATTTCCCTATACCAGTAGTTAGAATAAAGTGAACATAATTAAATTTTTGTTATTTAGAAAATCTTGGCATGGCCTCTCTTACCATTTTGAACATCATGGGACATTGGTACAGTTGTAGGTGTGCAGATACTTGTGTTGATATTTTTACTGATCCCCACACATACATTGAAACTCTCCTTTAGGGCTAGATCTCTACTTTTTCCTTCTCAGCAGCTTCTTATTAAAGTTGGGTGTAAAAAAATAAACATCCTCATGAAGACATAGACTATGTAATGTTGGATCTGGAAGGGATTTTAGAGATTGATGTAGTCTGTTTCCTTCACACAGTTAAACATTTGTCTGAGCACCCATCAGGCTGAAATCTACTGGAATAAGAGCTCCGTCATAGGCCTCATTGGGTGTTCTTAGAAGAACACTGGTATTTTTTAAATTTTTATTTTTAACCTTCAAAATTTAAAGTGGATTGCTACTAAAAGCCATAATAAAATGTCATATATATTTACCTAAACCCAAACCATGATAGTAATAAAATATAGACTTCCAAGGTGCACTTATAAAGCATAACCATTCATAGAAAGTGGTTACAGAAAGAGATTACAGATATTTATAGAAGATTCTCAGACTTGCAAGCCAATTGCATTTTACCAAGTCATTTGTTTATAATTCAGCTATGACTGAAAATACTAATTGCCCTTGTTCCTTTCTTAGATCATGTGTTTTTTACTGACTGGAGACTGGGTGCTATTGTTCAAGTCAGGAAATTGGATGGCGGAGATATGAGAGTTATTCGAAGTGGCATCTCCAGCATCATGCATGTGAAGTCATATGATGTCAGCATCCAGATTGGTGAGTGAGAGTGCCAGGTTTTTTTTTTTATTTTTTTTTATTTTTGGTACTGGGGATGGAACCCAGGGGCATTCTACCTGTGAGCTACATCCCCAGCACCATTTTTTTCCCTTTATTTTGGAACAGGGTCTCACTAAGTTTCAGAGGACCTCACTAAGTAGCTAAGGCTGGCTTCAAACTTTTGCTCCTCCTGTCTCAGCCTCCCAAGTACTGGGATTACAAACTTGTGCCACTATGCCCCGCTCTAGGTTTAATAATATATATATCCGGGTGTGGTGGCGCATGCTTGTAATACCCGCACTTGGGAGGCGGAGACAGGAGGATTGTGCTGGTTTGAAGCCAGCCTTGCTGGCTTAAGAGACCCTGTTCCCAAATAAAAAAATATAAAAATAGGTCTGGGAGTGTAACCCGGAGGTTGAAGGGTTTCCAGGAACCCCAGTACCACTAAAAAAAAAAAAAAAGATATATATATATATTTAAATTTTTTTTTTACCTTCAAAATTTAAAGCTGATTGCTACTAAAAGCCATAAAACTTCATATGTATTTACCTAAACTATTTACCTAAAAAATACATGTATTTATTTGATGTAGTGGTTTCTCTTTGCTTTAAGTACTTATTTAACATTGCTTCTGATAGTTTTATATTTCTGTCACCCCCATAATTTGGCACTGTAAGACTTTAGATCTTGGTTCAACTTTGCTAATTCTAGGAGTGTTGTAAGGAAATAGACACTTTAGTACTTTCTGCTCTTAAATGGAATGTAATCTTTGGAAGGATGATTTCCCAAAGGATGCTTGTTACTGCTTAATACTGGGTCTGAAAAATGTTCTTTTCTGTTTGCTTTCCTTCACAAATCAGACCTGTGAGTGATCAACCTAATGGAATTTTATATAACTTACCTCATCAGAGCTTTGCATTTTTCAGGGTCTAACTACTGCAATCAGTCCACCCATCCCAACGGGGACTGCAGCCACTTTTGCTTCCCCGTGCCAAATTTCCAGCGGGTGTGCGGGTGCCCCTACGGAATGAGGCTGACTTCTAATAACTTGGCATGTGAGGGAGACTCGGCCCGTGAACCACCCACACAGCAGTGTGGCTCCTTTTCCTTCTCCTGCGACAATGGCAGATGTGTGCCCAGTTACGACCGCTGTGATGGAGTTGATGACTGTCATGATAACAGTGACGAGCATCTGTGTGGTACACCTAGTAAGTAGCTGGGCTCAGAGACATTTCCGACTCTTAACATGTAGTTTAAAGGCTTTTAGGAAGCTAAGCAATAAGTATTTAGAGATAATATTACATATAGTTTCTAATACTGGTTTTAGACTATCTTCAATAAAATTTCTTTTGATATTAGCTGCTTGGACCACTGCAGAGTCATTACATCTTGGTAAGCTCCTTAAGAAGTCTAAACAGAGCTGCAAATGTGGCCCAGTGGTAGAGAGCTTACTTAGCATGCATGAAGCTCTGAATTTCATCCCCAGCAATACACACATTTATACACTGAACTTGACATAGTCTTTAGTATCTGAGAGACTAGTAAGCTGGTCGTGGTGGTGCACGCTTGTAATTCCAGCATTTGGGAGGCTGAGATCAGAGGATCGCGGTTTGCGGACAGCCTCAGCTACTTAGTGAGGCCCTTCACAACAACTAACTCAGTGAGACCCTGTTTCAAAATAAAGAATAAAAACTTGGGCAGGGGGTGTAGCTCAGAGGTCAAATGCCTCTGGGTTTCATCCACAGACCTAAAAAAAAAAAAGAATAGGTACTATTAATCATATATATTTTTTTAAAATCTCATGTTCAATGTTTTCTTTCCCCAACTTTTGGAGTGAAATGAATTAGGGGTGGGATTTCAGCTTTACTCTTTACCATCTTCTTTTGATGGTAACATAGTTTATGAAGTTTGAGGTCTAATGGCTACTATTTTAAAAAGCATTAGAATCTCATTAAAGTTTTAAAAACCAAAGACAGTTGAAGCCTTAGAAATCTCTTTTGAGGTACAACTAATGGTATCTTGGAGAGAAAGAAGAGAGACAGATTTGAAAAATAAAAGTGCCCACTTGTCCATTTTTCTGAAATTTCTGAAATTTTCACCCTTTTATGTATTATCTTCCTGTTTCTAAAAGTGTACACCTTTACCTGAATGTTTTATCTATTTACATTTTTCATAGGATACATTTTCAAGATCTCCTACTGAGTTTGAAATTATGATTGGAAGAAGCACAGCTTGGAAGTTAAAGATGTGCCTTACTGGTCATACCAACTAGAGCTTGGCTGTGGGCGTCAGTTTCCTTATCTATAAAATGCAGATGATTTTATGCACTTGATAGTATTCTTGTGAGAATTAAAAGAGGATACACACATACATATGTATATGTAGTACTTAGAAAAGTCCTTGTTCTGTGATAAAGAGTGGGGAAGATAATGATGGCATCTCTGGCTGTACATTTCTCCTTAGTTTGTACAATACTTCCACTGAAATATGAGAAGAATTTGGCCCTTACAAGGCAAGACATTTACAAATAAATGTCTTCATGACAAGTTTCTTGCTGTTGTAGATAACACCTGCTCTTCTTCGGCGTTCACCTGTGCCCATGGAGGAGCGTGCATCCCTTTAAGCTGGCGCTGTGACAAGTACAATGACTGTGTGGATGGCAGTGATGAGCAAAACTGCCCCACCCGAGCACCTACTGTCTGCTTTGAGTCCTACTATACCTGTGATAATAACCTATGCATCCCAAGGGACTGGGTCTGCGACACAGACAACGACTGTGGAGACGGATCTGATGAAAAGAACTGTGGTAAGTTTTGAACTGGTTTCTCTTGGTTGGTCAGCCTAATGAGTGGATTGGGACAGTGGACAAGCCTTGCCCTACATGAACTTCATTGTATCTTAGGCACTGCTATTCTTGTATTCATCTCTATATTAGTTAGGCTATAACAGTAAAGGCATGTGCCTGTACGCAGGAAACTTAGAGTCCTCCTACTTATGGAAGCAAAACAAGGGATGTCTTCGAAGCTATATATTCAGTTTGAAAGTGAAAAAAACAGCTGGGTGCAGTGGTGCTGAAGCAGGAGGATCACTTAAGCCCAGGATTTGGAGAATAGTCTAGACATCATGGCAAGAAAGACCCCATCCAAATTTTTAAAAAGTCCCTCAACTAACTCTTTAGATATGTAAAACAACTTAAACTATTTATAAATATATCCAAATGTTTGGCTCTTGGTTTTTATTTTCATCTGATACAGGCAGAAAGGCCACAGAATAACAAAGGTCTAAAAAATTTAAATTTTCATTACCTTACCCATCTGCTTTTCCTCTTATTTTCATGTTTATTTTCATGTCTGCAATATTAATTTAAGGTGAAGCAGAGTTCTCTAGATTAAATTGTAGTCCTGGGTGCCACTCATTTCCCTTTTTCATTAGTTGAACTTGGAAAATCCCTCCCAGTTTTCTCATTCTGAGTCTGTATTTTATAACTTTATGTTGTGGCTGGGGGAGCCAGACCACTTAACTCCAAGGCTGTGCCTTAATAATGCGGCTTTTAGCCGGGCGTGGTGGCGCACGCTTGTAATCCCCGCGCTTGGGAGGCGGAGACAGGAGGATCACGCAGGTTCGAAGCCAGCCGCGCTGGCGTAAGAGACCCTGTCTCAAAAATATAAAATAGGTCTGGGAGTGTAGCCCGGAGGTAGAAGGGCTTCCAGGAACCCCAGAGCCACCAAAAAAAAAAAAAAAAAAAAAAAAAAATGCGGCTTTTAGAATTGTGTGTTTGACTTTAACTTAAGTCTAGTTATCATGATCTGTCTATAACTTGTGGCAACGAGGCATGTGGGTTGTCCTGACCATGTTCCTTAGTTGGGCTTCATTGCTTAGCTTCAGTCTAGAGTCACAGACCCAAATGTATTCATGAGATGTACTAGTCCAACCACTTGGTGTCTACTTGCTAAGTCACAGTTTCTCCTCTGTCCTATAATCTTTTTATTTTTTATTCTAAAATCTGTCCATAGCTTGAGTTTGCCTACAGGGCTGACTTTGACAATATGGCTGACTTGAAAGAATTTTGAAGATGTGTACACATGACAAAACTTATGTAGATACTTAGTGTTTGTTTTTTAGTTTGGTTCTGATTCCCACTGAACAGAAAATAAACTTACTTGGCTTTGTTTTTGGATGACATTAGAAACTTCACAGACATGTCAGCCTACTCAGTTTCGTTGCCCCGACCATCGATGTATTGACCCGTCTTATGTCTGTGATGGTGACAAGGACTGCAGCGATGGATCTGATGAGGCTGACTGTGGTAGGTGGATTTTTTTCCTCAGTGTTTACAGAAATCGCAATGTTCAAATAATTTTTTTCTTTGAGCTAATTTTTAATGTTTTTTTTTATTGTTAGTATTAAATTGTACTAGTTCCCAGTTCAAGTGTATGGATGGGAGTAAGTGTATTGGCATCAGATACCGTTGTGATGGTGTTTTTGACTGCAGTGACAACTCTGATGAGGCGAGCTGTCGTAAGTACCACGTATCCAGCACGTTCAGCCAAAAGGTCATTTCATTTGTTCTAGTATTATGAAACATTTTCTCTAACTCAGACAAACGGGGGGAAAAACATCCTAGATTACAACGTATTCTTAAAAAATGCTATATTAAGTATGATCCACCTATACCGGGCCAGGGAATTTATCCAAAAGAATCAAAGTCAGTATATAACAACCATACTTGCCTATCCATGCTTATAGCAGCACAATTTACAATAGCCAAGTTATGAAACCAGCCTAGGTGCCCATCAAGAGATGAATGGATAGAGTACTCAGCCATAAAGAAGAATGAAGTAGCATCATTTGTTGGTAAATGGATGGAACTGGAGAACATGATGCTGAGTGAAGTAAGCCAGACTCAGAAAGTCCAGAGTTGTGTGTTTTCTCTCATATGTGGAAGCTAGAGAGAATAAAAGAATAAAAAAGGGATCTCATGAAAGTAGAAGGGAGACCAGTAAAATAGAGGAAGTAGATG
This sequence comes from Muscardinus avellanarius, assembly GCF_963383645.1. Classification (NCBI taxonomy): domain Eukaryota; kingdom Metazoa; phylum Chordata; class Mammalia; order Rodentia; family Gliridae; genus Muscardinus; species Muscardinus avellanarius. Next base: position 66,531,283 of record NC_137787.1, read on the forward strand.
GGGGTGGGGAGGGAAAGGGGTAACACTGAGGAATGAAATCATCCCAACTATGTATGTTCATGTATGAGCATATCACAACGAGGTCCACATTTATATGAAATTATGCTGCACCAATAAATGAAAATGCGATACTGAGCACACTGTACACAATAAAATTGCCTAGGCATTACCAAATAATGATTTGTAATTGAAAAATCAAGTGGATGTATAAATGGGTACCTCACATTGTCTGTTAGGTTATTTTTTATAACCTGTTATTTTTAATTTATTTTTGGTTGCTTTTAGTTTTTCCTAGGACATTCTGTATTAGTGAGTGTCAGACTTTTGAGGTAATATATATATATATATATATATATATATATATATATATATATATATAGTTTCTTTCAAACCTCAATTAGAAAGTTAAATCATATTGACTCCAATGAATCCATCATTTCAGTTATTATTTATTGAATAACTGCTAAAATGTTTTATATAGCCTTTGTCCTTAGATTTTGGGCAAGAGGCAATATAGAAGGCAAGAGAAACAAGCAAGGTAGACAGTTATAAGTGCCTTAGAAATTAATTCAGATAAAACTGTGGAGGTTTAGAGAAAAATTCCTTCTAGTCAGAGGATTCAAGGAAGACTTTATACAATATAAATCTATAGAAATCACAGGCTGGAGACTTTTTTAACCTCATTTTTAGAAATTACCTACCATTTGTATTCAGTGGCTTTTTAGGCTTGTGAAAAATCATCAGTGAGTTTGGTCATTTGTTTGAACAGGCTTTTTGTTGAAGCAATAGGTGTGTAAATCCATGGGTAAAAAAGAAAGTTAAATAAAATGCTTACATACTTTATAGTTTGTGCAGCAACAAGAAATTCCTAAATCTTGGGTTTTTCAGTTTCACATAGAAAAAAAAATCTGCACTGTGATGAGGTTACAATCGCCATTGACTTGCTATGGTCTGGGAGGGAGCTCAGGTTTACCCCCATGAAAAAGGGAAGCCATTCTTGTCTCTTTCTCAAGGATTGCTTGATAAATAGTGAAAAATTTGCAAAGAATGAAATCTTTCCTGTCACCTTTGGTTTATTTAATGTGTCCTGGTTTTATTGGACATATAGTTTATTTGAGGGAAAATTATGGCATTCATACATATAATATTGAGCACTTTAAGTTTGATGTAATCTTAGCCGTTGAAGCTCTGTTCAAAACCTATGGTGATTCTTTAATAGAAAGATGGCTAAATTCTGATTGATTATGCAACTGAATGAATATTAGAAATTCAGGAAACAATGTTTTCTTGACTCAGGTACTAATCTTCTACTCAAGACTTGTGCATCCTTTACTTAGTTTGTTGCTAGATCACCAATTTGATAAACAAGATTTTCTATGTGCCAGAGTGTGGGAGAAGGGGACTATAACAGGGGCTATAAAATGCATTCATGAGCCCATTTTCCCATGCTTTCCTCCTAGCCACCAGGCCTCCTGGCATGTGCCACTCAGATGAATTTCAGTGCCAAGGAGATGGTACCTGCATCCCGGACAACTGGGAGTGTGATGGACACCCAGACTGCATCGACAGGTCCGATGAGCACAATGGCTGTGTGCCCAAGACCTGCCCTCCATCTCATTTCCTCTGTGACAATGGAAACTGCATCTACAAAGAATGGCTCTGTGATGGGGACAATGACTGCAGGGACATGAGTGATGAGAAGGACTGCCCTACTCAGCCCTTCCGTTGTCCCAGTTGGCAGTGGCAGTGTCCCGGCCACAGCATCTGTGTGAATCTGAGTGTGCTGTGTGATGACACCTTTGACTGCCCCAATGGCACAGATGAGTCCCCACTCTGCAGTAAGTTTCCTGACCACGGTTTGCTGGCCCTCAATTCATTCTGAGCAGTAGCCTCGTGTGCCTCACAATTGTCACAGTCCCCTGTAGCTCTTTAGGAAGGGATTTTAGTTCCTCTGTGACTTCCACTCGGTGTAGGGATAATCACACTTGATTTCAAATAAATCATCACTGGATAATATCTCTCATTAAAACCTTTGCACTTGGCTATGTGTTTTTCATTCTTTTTACGTCATCATTTAGAAAATTGAGACTAAATGAGGCCATTAGATTGTCAGTTAAAATTGATCCCCTTGGTAATGTGCTCATGAATTTTTCTAACTTTAATGTTTTCTAATTTCAATCAGAACTTGCCACAAAACAAATAAGTCCAGGGATTTGTGTTTGCTGTGATTCAAATGCTGTGATTGGCATACAATCCTAACTACTGTCCTTCCTTTCTTTCCTCCTTAATCAATGCTCACTCTCAGATGAACTGCAGCCAGGTATGACTGTGAAGTAGATTAGATTTTTATGATTTCCCATGTGTTGCGTTTGTGCTATTTCCTAATTATGGCGACTTCCCCTTCTAGTGCATGTTCTGTGTTATGACTCTTATAAATAAGTTAGAGTACTAATGAAAATAGAGCGTATCTGCATCCCCAGGCATGTGAACTGTCTTTGAGTAGATTCAAGCATTGCCATAAGGAATGATGGTATATTAGTGGATATGTGCTTGCTAATGTCCCAATTACCTTTTCCCTTCCATGCATTCAGTTTCATAGATTTTCTAACCTTTTCTCATAAATATTAATTCTTATCCTTCATTTCTACATAGGCTTCTTTGCATGCTTTATCAATGACAATTTTGTTTGTTTGCTTTTTTTGCAGTACTGGGGATTGAACCCAGGTATGAGTATAAAGTATTTAAAATTTTTGTGATTTTATGTATGTAATCATTTGCATGCTAGAGTGTATACAACCAAGGTACACTCCCAGCTCTTTTTATTTTATTTTGTGACAGGGCCTTGCTAAGTTGCTCAGGCCATGCATACTCCTGCCTCAGCCTCCCAGGCAGCTGGGATTATAGATGTGCGTCACCAAACCTGGCTGACAATTTGTTTCTTGACGTCAACATTTCCTCAAGATCTCTGATTGCACTAAATGTAGTTATACTAGTAGTGAAGAAGGTGGTCCAAGTCCAATGCTCAGTGAATCCTCGGGCAAATCAGGGGAGATGCCAAATAGCCGTGGTGCTCCTTCAAGTGACTGTTGCGCTTAGCTCTTATCTGAACATTATATTGAAGGTGTTGGGAACTACATGGCAAATACTACATCAAAGTGAATCAAAGAAGCAAAGATCCCTGACTTTTTCTTTGTGATTCTCTTTCTTTATTCTAGATCAGGACACATGCTTTCATTTCAATGGTGGTTGTACTCATGAGTGTATTCAAGGGCCCTTTGGGGCTAAGTGCATCTGTCCATTGGGATATCAACTTGCCAATGATACTAAGACCTGTGAAGACATAAATGAATGTGAAACTCCAGGCTTTTGTAGCCAGCACTGTTACAATATGAGAGGTTCTTTCCGGTGCTCTTGTGATGAAAATTACACATTAGAAGAAGATGGAAGGACTTGTAAAGTTACAGGTGACTATTAGACTTAAAAGTGAGCTAACATCAGTCAGTTTAACAGCATGTCCTAGAGCTTAAGATACGGTGTGTGTATAATTGACAATGTTGACTAAGAATCAGAATGTGAACCCTGATTAGGATATATAATGTCTTTTAGTCTCAAAATATTAAGATATTTTGGGGAAATATATGATTAAACACATACAGGTGGAAGATTTTTATTATTTTTATAGTATTTTAAATGATTTTGACCGTATATGTAAGCGTTTTTATAAAAGGCCTAGTGAATTCAATTCAACCAATATTAATTCAGTTTCTATAAAAGTGATGTTACTACTACTAGAATATTGATTTGGATGCTTTCAAAGTCAAATAAAGAAGGATAAGGCAGATATAAAGTTTCTTTCTTTTACAAGTAGGAGTCTGATGGTAGGCAGTCCAGGGGGTACCCCGGACTGTTATCATCATCATGTGGCTTCCATCTAAGGGTCTAGTGATAGTGCTCCCGTCTTCACCTTCTCTCAGAACATATGACAGGGAAAAATAAAGTGGAGGGCACGCAGCCTCCTTTTACGGATGTGACCTGGAACTGGCTACATCATTTCTACTCACATCTTATTGGTCATCACTTAGTCAAGTTGTCACTCAAGGCTACAATGAAGGCAGAAACCTGTCTGTAGCTGGATGGCCGAGTGCCAAGCTAATGCTTGATATGTAAATATATTCATAAATAAATAAATATAAAAATAGGAGCTGGGTGTAGTGGCACAAGCTTGTAATCCCCGCATTCTGGGGTCTGAGACAGGAGGATCGTGGTTTACGGACAGTCTCAGCTACTTAGTGGGGCCCTCTGCAACCTAGTGAGACCCTGTTTCAAAATAAAAGAATAAAAAATGGGGCAGAAGGTGTAGCTTGGAGGTCGAATGCTCCTGGGTTCCATCCCCAGACCGCCAAAAAAAAAAAAAAAAAAAAAATTAGGAGTTACTGGAAGACAAAACTCTCTGCCGCATCTAAATGGCTCAGAACAAAAATGGTTAAGACATGATTCCTGTTATATAAAGGTCTGCACTTTAGTAAATGAGATAAGCAAAGTACAAAAATAGAGTACAAAGAAGAAAGCAAGTAGAGTGCACTCCAGATTTGTATTTACATATTCATTGAAATATTCAAGGAAGAAACATTTCAAAGTCTACCTTAAGTACTCATGAAAATCAGATAATTGAATGAAGTGACTAAAATATTGTCATGGGGCTCTCTCCCCCATTACTATAGTTTGAAATTACCTCTTCTTTTTGTTAATGAAAACATTTCATCAAATGTTTAAGAGCCCCTGTAGTTGTATTCCTCCCAGAATTATTGATAGTTTTGCCTCTTTTTCTTGGACAGCATCTGAAAGTCTACTGTTACTTGTGGCAAATCAGAACAACATTATTGCTGACAATATCACCTCCCAGGTCCACAATATCTATTCATTGATCCAGGATGGTTCTCACATTATAGCTCTTGATTTTGATTCAAAAAGTGGTCGAGTTTTTTGGTCTGACTCAAGTCAGGGCAAAACCTGGAGTGCATTTCAAAATGGAACAGACAGGAGAGTAGTAAGTATATTTCTGGGGATCTTCTGCCTATCTAGTTCTCCTGTCTTGAGTCTGTTTGCTTTTCCAGTGAGAGCAGACTCTACTTCTCCTCTCCTGTGAAGCTCTTGTAGCCTCCTCAGAAGCACATCACATTCAGAGGCCTGGATGTCCATAATTCCTAATCTGTGGGTGGTTTTTTTTTTATTTTTTTTTTTTAGTAAGTGGTCTCTGATGCATGTTCTTTAACCAACATATCAATCACTAACCCAAACATGAGAAAGAGGAAGAGGGAGGAAATGGGATGGGAATTGTTTAAGGGCTAACTAATTGGGTGATGTGTGCATGTATGACTCCACCATCTTGCATCCCATTAAGAGGTGTGAATACAGTGCACCAATAAAAAAATTAAAAAAAGAATGTGGTCTCTGAAGTCCTAGCCATGATTCTGAATTCCAGGTTACCTGATGCAGATGCTCCATTGTGTCTCTGAGGTCCCATTTGGGTTTTTTTTTGGTGGATGAGAGCAAAGAATAAGAGAGTCAAGCTCTTCTTAGGTTTAATTTTGTTACATTTCTTAGTCCTTCTTCCATAGTTTCAGTGTTTTAACCCTTGATTGTCATGTTTCCTCTGCCCCTTAGAATTTTATTCTGTTATCACTGGCACTTACTCAATAAAGATATTGGCATGTGAACATTGTAAAGTTTTACAAAGTTGCCAATTTAGCACATGAATAGAGCTCTCGTGTAAGTGCAAAAGCATTTTGAAATAAAAACAAAACTACCCAATAATTCAATATAATTGAGTTATCTTAGCATATTCAATGTTCTGGAATCTTGTATTTTTCTCAGAAAACCCCAATTTTTATTTCCTGTAAATACCGGGAGATAAACTTTTCTAGTCCCAATAAGTTATCATAGAACAAGTTAGAAGCCTTGTTCTAGATGTTTTTTCATGTATTTTCATGTTTGGGTTCATTTATTCTCTTTAACAGCCACTCTTATTCACTTTTGTCTTTAGCTACATGACACTGGTACCACCATCACTGAAACTATTGCAGTAGACTGGATAGGCCGGAATATTTACTGGACAGATTATTCTCTGGAAACCATTGAAGTCTCCAAAATTGATGGGAGCCATAGGATGGTGCTGATTAGCAAAAATGTAACAAATCCAAGGGGACTAGCATTAGACCCCAGAATGAAGTAAGAATTTTTATTTTAATGATATTGTCTTGACATGATTATAATAATGAAAAACACCAATAGCATGATGTAGCTGAAATGCATATTATAGAATTGGGTTAAATAAAATTGCATCTTGTCAAGCATGGTAGATACCCAACTGATTGTTGCCACCTCCTTCATCTGAAGAGTGTTCCTCATAAAGTATATAGGAGCAATTATTTGTTCCCTTTTATAACCACAATGATTTACTAGCTTGTCAATGCAATTAATTATTAATTTTGTGGTACTGGGGGATGGAACCCAGGGGCCTTCTACCTCTGGGCTACACTCCCAGACCTGTTGTATGTTTTATTTGGGAAAGGGGTCTCACTAAGTAGCTGAGGCTGGCTTTGACCTGTGCAGTCCTCCGGTCTCAGCCTCCCAAGCATTGGGATTATAAGTGTGCGCCACCACGCCCGGCTTTGTCAGTGCGATTATTGAAATGATTATTATTGATGGGACACTTAGTCGTGACTTTGATACTTCATGGCCATTCAACAAAAGCCAGATTTTTCTGCCTCAGTTGCCTGCTGTATTAGAATGCCCTTTATGTTTTATAAGGAAGAATTTTTCACCTGCTCTAAAGTGCAGAAATAAATTCTCCTATGTGTTTAGAAACCTTTGAGGGCTTCCTTCCTTGCATGTATTTAGATTCTGCAGGATAGTGAATTAGGTGAATTATTTATTAATTTTATTTTTTGTGGTACTGGGGATGGAACCCAGGGGCATTCTACCTCTGAGCTCTTTATCCAGCCCAACTTTTTAGTTTTTTATTTTGAAACAGGGTATCACTGAGTTGCAAAGGGCTTCACTAAGTAGCTGAGGCTGGCCATGAACCATGATCCTCCCATCTCAGCCTCTCAAATGCTAACATTACAAGCGTGCGCCACCACCCCCGGCTTGAATTAGGTGATTTATATTTAACATGATACTGCTTTTTAAATATTATGTAGTATTACACACCAGTGAAATTTATGACGAATCTCTGAAGCGGAATAAATTGATTCTCTTATCTAAAACATGACAGTGTAGACAAACAAGGACAGATGGATTTTCTAGATCAACTATTTAGGGACTGTACTCAAACATGAGTTGGCATCGAGACATTTCTATGTCATGATGTATGGCATGGCTTATGAACATGACAAAAACACCCAGATGGCTTACGATTGCATTATGACTACAGCTTTACTTTGTGATGCTCCGAGGAAGTAATGAGCTCCGTGCGTGTGTTCTGAGCTGGGGATGATTTATTTTAAGCAGAGAGCAAGCAGGATGCTGTATTACTTGGCAGATGTTTCTCACATTGAAATCTGTGCCCTTCAGTTGGTAACTAGTGTCTTTTCATAGTGATCATGTCATGTTCTGGTCTGACTGGGGCCATCACCCTCGCATCGAGCGAGCCAGCATGGATGGCAGCCTGCGCACGGTCATTGTCCAGGACAAGATCTTCTGGCCCTGTGGCTTAGCCATTGACTACCCCAATAGGCTGCTCTACTTCATGGATGCTTATCTTGATTACCTGGAATTTTGTGATTATAATGGACAACATCGCAGGCAGGTGATAGCCAGTGATTTGGTAAGTTGGAATGAAGAAAACTAAATTAAGGCTACAACAGTGGCTAGGTAGGAAACAGAGTATCAAGAAAATTAAGAAATCGCTTTTAGTGTTATATACATTATTAATTAAATGCAGGAAATACCAACAGTCATTGAGGGCAAACTATCCTCTGTTGCTAACAGGAAAACAAATATATATATTTTTTGTGGTGCTGGGGGTGAAACCCGGGGGCTTTCTACCTCCAGGCTATACTCCCAGACCTATGTTATATTTTATATGGAAACAGGGTCTCACTAAATTGCTGAGAGCCTCACTAAGTAGCTGATGCTGGCTTCGAACCTGTGCCATCTTTCTCTCTCAGCCTCCGAAGTGCGGGGATTATAAGGGTCTGCCACCACACCCAGCAAAAACAAATATTTTTTATGGTACTTGATGGTCAGATTGTGTCGTGTTCAAGGAAAATTACTAGCTCATGTCGTTTAGTTGATCTGTCGAAGCTGATATGTTGCTTCTGTTTCTTTAAAAAGTTAATACCTTAACCAGATTTACATTTCTTAACTAAATCATAGTCTGTTACATGCTTAATTCTTTTCATTTAATAAATTCAATATTTCCACAAGTCAAATGGGCAAATAGAGAAAGTATTTTTACCAAAGAGCTGTTACTGACATGGATTTAAGATCCCCATTGTTTGTAGTTCCTGTGACTTCAGGAAGTCTGCTCCAAGCTGTAACAGATGGATGTGCACCAGTGAGGCAGAAATAGCCCCGCACAAGAGGGCTGGGACTGCGGTGGGGCTGGGCTCTGCAGCGTGGAGGAAGCCCTGCCAGGTTCTGCAGTAAGAGCTCACCTCTTACTGGCTGGTGGTCCAGACAGGACCCTTACTTCTGTGCTTCAGTTTGTTTTCATTTTTAAGTTAGATGTCTAGTGTCATCACTAAAGTAGATACATGCTTGTGAAAGTGTGTGTGTGCGCGTGTGTGTTAGATACATGCTTGTGAAAGTGTGTGTGTGTTAGATACATGCTTGTGAAAGTGTGTGCGTGTGTGTGTGTTAGATACATGCTTGTGAAAGTGTGTGCGTGTGTGTGTGTTAGATACATGCTTGTGAAAGTGTGTGTGTGTGTGTGTGTGTTTGTGTTTAGGTAGGGGTTGTAGCGGGGATTGAACCCAGGCATTCAACCTACAAGGTACACCGCCAGCCCTTTTTATTTTTTATTTCTGAAACAGAGTCTTGCCAAGTTGCTAAGACTGTCCCAGAACCTGCACAATCCTCCTGTCTCCACCTCCCAAGTGCAGGGATTACAAGTGTGCGCAACCACACCTGGCGACATATACTTATTCTTATTGGCTCACTATTGTAGTGGAGTTCATGACATCTTCTTGAGCAGACATCCTTGTCTACTTGGTTCACCTTGGCTTGGATCACTGGGTGAGGTCTCACTGTGTGGTTTTGCTTCTCAGGTTCTGCAGCACCCCTATGCCCTGACTCTTTTTGAAGACTCGGTGTACTGGACTGACCGCTCTACCCGTCAGGTTATGCAAGCCAACAAGTGGCATGGGGGTAACCAGTCAGTTGTGATGTACAATGTTTTCCGGCCCCTAGGCATCGTTGCCATTCATCCTGTGAAGCAACCAGACTGTAAGTAGGGAAACCTGCCTGGGAATAGCTTGGAAACCACATCTGGGGATGCTAACTGTGCAGATCAGTGCAGACTCATTCCTTGGGCAGTGCGTTTTCCTTTCCTGTTCACTGACAACCCTGTGACACACTTGGTCTGTGTTGCTATTGATTTCATTTACCATGGGAAAAACCTTGTGGGGAGCAGCAGCACATCTGGATTGGGCCATTCTCTTCAGCCATTAGGTATAAGAATAGAACGGTAGTGCTGTGGACCCTCGTTCCCCTGCTACTCAGTGATGAGAGCAGTTTACTGCAGGGCTCCTCTTTTACACAGCGCCATTGCCTCGCAGGTCCCCTCAGGTGTGTGGTGACAGTGGCTAGGTACTTTTAAGATTTGACCTTGGCAGGGTTCTTTCTGGTGGGACTAAAAATAAGTCATTTTTAGTCCTCACATAATCTTTTGCCCTCAACACCTTCCAATGGTTTCTCATAATATTTCAGAATCCAGACCTCGCTTTTCCCCCATCACTTCTCCCACTTATTCTTGCCACAGAAGACCACACTATGCCCAGAAGCATACTGCACTGGTTCTCTCCTCTGAACTTCTGGGTCAGCTCTTTGCTCTCCCTGGAACAGCTGTCTTCCAAGTTTCTATGAAAGCTGATCCTTTATTTCACTTAGGAGTTTGTTCAAATGTCACTTTCTCAGGCCGTTTTTTGACCAGCCTGCCTAAAATAGCCACTGTTCTTATCATCCTTTTGTTCTTCACCCTCACATTCTAAACACACACACACGCGCGCACACACACACACACACACACACACACACACACTTTATTTATTTCTGTCTCTTCTTGCTAGTATGTATGCTCCATGTTTAAAGTATCTCCAATACTTGGAATCATGTTTTGTAGGTGTTTGACATTCTTTGGGTGAATGAATGGATTAATAATCTGACATAGCCGGGCGTGGTGGCGCACGCTTGTAATCCCCGCGCTTGGGAGGCGGAGACAGGAGGATCGCGCAGGTTCGAAGCCAGCCGCGCGCGCTGGCTTAGGAGACCCTGTTTCTAAATAAAAATATAAAAATAGGTCTGGGAGTGTAGCCCAGAGGTAGAAGGGCTTCCAGGAACCCCAGTACCACCAAAAAAAAAATAATAATAATCTGACATGGCATATGTGATAAGAACAGATAGGATCTAGGAAAGTCCTGTAAGCTTAGGATGCACACAGGATCCCCTCATCAGTAGAAAAATAAAAAAATTAGTATCTAAATAAAACTTGGACAACTCTGGGTAAACATCAAGGTCACATAGCAAACAAACAACCTGGGTTCTATTAATGCAAGAAGAACACTTTAGGTCAGGCTAGGAGAGGTATTATTTAGCATCCTATTTCTGTTGTTAAGTTCTAGACTGCTCAACGGCTGTCTTTTCACAATCTAGTTCTAGACTGGATTGATCTGTGACCTGGAGTAAGTCATTCCTCCCTCTTGTGCCTGTTCTGAATTTTATGTCGAAAGCACGATCCTGGGGAAGGGTAAAGCAGGTTAGAGGAAGCAGAACAAGACAACAACAGTTGCTTCAAGTGCTCGTGTCGCCAAGTCCCGGGAGCCCTTGGAGGACAGCGGCTGCGTGACCGCGCACTGTGAAGAGGGCGATTATCCATTCGCTGATTCACTCTTCTCTTGCTCCTGCAGCTGTGAATCCGTGTGCCTCTGCCCCCTGCAGCCACCTCTGCCTGCTTTCCTCACAGTCGCCTAGGTTTTACTCCTGTGCCTGTCCTTCAGGATGGAATCTCTCTCATGATGCTGTGACTTGCGTGAGAGGTACAGTATGCCCTTTAAGTGCGCTGTGATGACGGAGCTTGTCATCGTGCCAGGTCATGGGACTGACCCAATGGCGACTGAGCGTGTGTCGTGATCCCTGATTCAGCAGGTGTCTGTGCAGCGTGTGTTACGCCCACGAGGGTGATTTTACTGAGTACCTCAGTTGTAATATCGTTTCTGTATGTGGAGCTAATGTTAAGTGTGCATGTGAATACTCTTCTTTCTCTCTCTCTCTCTCTCTCTCTCTCTCTCTCTCTCTGTGTGTGTGTGTGTGTGTGTGTGTGTGTGTGTGTGTGTGTGTATTGAACTCAGGGGGCATTCTACCTTTTAGCTATACCTCCAGCCCTATTTTATTTTTTATTTTGGAAAACAAGGTTTTGCTACATTGCTGCGGGCCTTGTTAAATTGCTGAGGCTGGCTTTGAACCTGGGATTCTTGTCTCAGCCTCCCAGGTACTGGGATTACAGGCATGCGCCATCATGCCTAGCTGAATAATGCTTAACCTCATTTTTTTTTTTTTGCACCTGAGTGTAGTTCAATTTTTCTGACAAGCTGTGATAAGGGGAAGTTCCAAATTCTGTACTTCAGAAGTAAAAGCTCTTATCACTTCTGTGCAGCCTTCATTTTTCAGGTCCACTATCTCATTTTTATTCTTGAAACCAGTGGTCCACAGTGAGCCTCCTGGACAGGGTCTTCTGACTCCAATTTTAGTTCCTTTATTATTCCTATCAGATTTCTTTAAAAATAACAGGTGTCTCTATGAAATATTCTAAGTGACTATGTGAGCAGTCTAATCTTCATCTCATCTGAGGAGTGTTTTGCTGGGTTTATTGAAGAGCATGTAGAGGATTCTTTTAAGTACTTTAGAGAATACACGAGAAAAGAAAAGACAGGAAAAGAAAAGCAATTTTTTTCAGGAGTATTGTGTATAATAAACTGTGTGTGTGTGTGTGTGTGTGTGTGTGTGTGTGTGTGTGTGTGTGTGTGTGTGCAGGGGATTGAACCCAGCCCCTTATTTTATATACTTTATATTTTATTTTGAAACAGGGTATTGCTAAATTACTGACAGTCTGACTTAAGTTGCCGAGGCTGATTTTGAACCTGTGATCCTCCTGTCCCAGCCTCTTAAGTACTGGGATTACAGGCATGTGCCACCATGCCTAGCTTAATAAACTATTTTTTGGGTGGGGGGTACTGGAGATTGAACGTAGACACATTCTACCTCCAACCTACGCCCCCAGCCCGATTTTATTTTATTTTTTTTAAGAAACAGAGTCTCAGACTGGGCGTTTTGGTGCACGCTTGTCATCCCCGCGCTTGGGAGGCAGAGACAGGAGGCTCACGCAGGTTCGAAGCCAGACGCGCTGGCTTAAGAGACCATGTTTCCAAATTAAAAAAAATGTATAAATACTAGCTAAGTTTTAATGGAAAGATAGGAGAGGAGAAAGGCCGATCTTGATTAAGGAGCATCTTCACCTGAACATGTGTAAAATTATGAATAAGACATGGTTAACCTGGCCAACCATTGGTGGGGGGGAGAGAAAACGGGGGCGGGGGGGAGAGGGCACCAAATATAGTGTAAATGTATACTATTTATGTTCAATAAAAAAATTGTTAAAAAAATAAAAATAAAAATAAAAAAATATATAAAAATAGGTCTGGGAGTGTAGCCCAGAGGTAGAAGGGCTTCCAGGAACCCCAGTACTACCACCACCGAAAAAATAAAAAAAAAAAAGGAAACAGAGTCTCAGTTTTCTGAGAGCCTCAATATATTGCCAAGGCTGGCTTTAAACCTATGATCCTCCTGTCTCAGCCTCTCAAGTACTAAGATTACAAGCATGTGCCGCCATGACCAGCTAACAAACTCTTTTTAAACGTTATTCTCTGTTGCTTAAAAATCTACAAAATCACTTTAAACTTGTTTCTCTTCTTTCTCAATGAAGAGGAGAGAATGTGTTTTGATACTGACAAAAAAAAATAGCTGGAGACAATTTTAAATAAAATGGTTCATGAGAACATATTTGTAAGTTAAGAGATAACAGAGTCCAAATATAGAGAGACATTCAAATTTCAAATGGAAAATATATACTGAATCCAGGAAATTTATAATGTTTATATATTATGTAGATAGGGGCTTACTGAAAACCAAGCTCCATCAGTATGTGATATTGTACAATAATACTTTGATGATGAAAGATTTTAATTTTGGTAATGCTTACAAAAGGGGCTGGCACTTGCCGTTTTCCCTCAGAGACTCATTATACTGCTAATCCTTGTTGACATGTTCAGCTTCTGTGTCCTCAGAGTCTTTCAGGCGGAGATTATCTGAGCTGTAGACATTTTGGCCACAGAGCATTCTTTTCATCACGCAAAGATTTTTAACTGTGTTTTGGGGATTGGTGTAATCAATATTACTATCTGATGCTGATTGATGAGTTAATTCTAAATAGTACCTCTTGTTGTGTCACAAATAATTTTGGTCATGGTTTTCCCATGGGTTGTCTTGACTTTTTTGCAGTGAGACTTTTTCAGTATTTCCTGTTTTTCTTCCGAGACCCAGTTAGGTGGCTTGACTCTGAATATATGCTCACTAATAATAATAAAAAAAAGATTAGCTGCTGTTTTCCTCCAACAAGATGTTTAAAAGGCCTAACATATATAGTTGCGAAAGTCTTACTTAATTATTTCAAAAATAAAATAGTGTATGCTATTGAGATGCCTTAGAAAGTACCGTGTGATACTGTTATATGTAGACACAGATATTGTCTAATATTACCCTTTTAAAACATGTATTTAAAGGGTCTGGAAGAAAAAACATAAAAGTACAAATAGAAGTTATTCAGTTAGGAGAATTATTGAATATTTCTATTTTAAAAAATTTATATTATCAAATTTATCATGAGAGATTTCTGAAATCCTTGTTAACATATTTAGCTTCCTGTGTCCTCAAGAGTCTTTCACGTGAAGATTATCTGAGCTGTAGACATTTTGGGCACAGAGCATTCTTTCATCACACAAAGATTCTTAGTTTTTTTTTATGTAGAAAAACTATTCTTAGTTTTAAAACTATTCTTATTTTTTTTAATGTAGGAAATATATTTCCCCACAATGCTCAAACTGAATAAATAAAACTCAAGCCAGAATACTTTAAAATGCCCTCAAATCCAAATTGATATCTGACTTAGTCCGAGGGGCACCGGGTGCCTGCTTCAGTGACTCTGTGCAAAAGAAGAAGAGAACACTCCTTTTACACACTCTAAGGAACGGCCACGGGGCCGACCTGTGCAGTGTGACCAAAGGAGGACCTAGGTCTGTTGGTTATAAATGTCAACACTTACTGTCAGCGTTCACTTCCCTCCTGACTTTCGTCTCTTCACTTCTCTGTTCTGCTATTTCTAACTAATGGATCATGACGAGAAAACTAGACCTGAAGAGATGACCCAGCCCTAGGGACTGGGTGTCGCTCAGTGGTAGAGCTGTTGCCTAGCATGTGTCAGGCCCCGGGTTCTGTCCCTAGCCTTCCCCCAATAAGCCAGCTAAAAATTAAAAAAAGTCTCCCCTATAAAACTATCGGAAAATAGTTTTGTTTTTAATTAAACTAATGAGCATTTATAGTATGTCATCACTAAATCATTAAATATTAGAATTGCAAGGTACATCTGAGACTTATAGCTCATTTTTCCCTATTGCAGTTGAACAAACTGAAATAAGTAGTGACGTTATTTAATATGTAACACCTGGCCTGCACTTTTAATAGAGTAGTGATAAAGAACGTAGACTTGGAAGCCCAAGAGACCTCCTGTGTAACCTTGGCTAAACTGGTGAATTTTTTTTCTTCATTTGCAAGTTTGTTAGACAGCTATAGCTGTCTAACAAAAAGGATTGTGAGGCTTTGGGGAGATGCATTAATCGAAGTAATATTTACCTGATGCATGCCCCCTGGCACTTATTCTCAGTACATGGGGGAGGGTGGCTATTGTTCAGAAGCAGTGAACAGTGTGGAATGCGGAGCACTTGAGAGAGCAAGGGCTTAGGAGTTAATGGTGCAGCTCTCATTACATTGTTCCTTGCAGCAGTGACATAGTTGCTGAAAGTCTCATCCATCCCGCCTGAACATAACTTTGCAGGCTCACTGTGATAACGGGCTCAGTGGGTTCTTTTGCTCTCTGTAAGAAGAACCAGATGTAGGCTAAGCTGCTGTCTCATCATGAGGGCCTCAGTGCTATATATTGTTGTGTTTTTAAAATATAAAGCAATAATAGTTGTATAATTTATATTAAATCAAATTTAAATTTATACTAGGTTAATAGATGCTGAGTTATTTTTTATTTTTATTTTTTTTTTGGTGGTACTGGGGTTCCTGGAAGCCCTTCTTCCTCCGGGCTACACTCCCAGACCTGTTTTATATATTTTTTTGAAACAGGATCTCTTACACCAGCGCCGCTGGCTTCGAACCTGCGCAATCCTCCTGTTTCCGCCTCCCATGCGCGGGGATTACAAGCGTGCGCCACCACGCCCGGCGATGCTGAGTTATTTCTTAGTAATAAAAACGACAGGAACAAGGAAAATTTAATGAGATGTCTAAATAAAGAAGTGTCAAGACAATCCAGCTGAACATATAAAGCTTCCCAGATTATCAAATTAATGAAAATATCATTTTTAGTTTATGGAAGTTATGCAGTGATTAATTTTGTATTTTGTCTTAACATGTGATGTATTTTACATATGTATCTCTTTTTGTTTTGCAGTACTGGGGATGGAACCTAGGGGCATTCTACCTCTGAGCTACACTCCCAGCCTAATTTTTAGTCTTTCATTTTTGAAACAGGATCTCACTGAGTTGTGAAGGGCCACGTTAAGTAGCTGAGGCTGTCCTCCATGAACTGCGATCTTCCAGTCTCTGCCTCCCGAATGCTGGGATTACAAGCATGGGCCACTATGCCCAGCCACATGTATGTTTTTTGAGTTTTAATTTTTTTGTGGTTTTAAAGATTGAACCCAGGCACATTTAATAATACAAAACTTATATTCCAAAGCTTTCTTTTCTTTTCTTTTCTTTTCTTTTTTTTTTTTTTTTTTGTGGTACTGGGGATGCAACCCCAGGGGCATTGTACCTTCGAGCTACAGACCCAGCCCTATAAGTCTTTTTATTGTTTGAAGCAGGGTCTCACCAAGTTGCGAAGGGCTTCGCTAAGTAGCTGAGGCTGTCCAGGAACTGTGGTCCTCCGGTCTCCACCTCCTGAATACTGGGATTACAAGTGTACATCACCTCGCCTGGCCCAAAGTTTTTGTTTTCTGAGAAAGATATTATTGAATTTTATTAGCAGATTTTTTTTTAAAGATGGGCATTATTAGGTCATCTCTCGTGGTTGGGTCAGTGTCAGTAAAAGAGAGATTTTGCTCTTTTATGGCTTCCTTCTTTTGTTCTGTCTTTTATCAGGCTGAAGCCAGGTGGTTGTAGTTGGTTTTTTTTTTTGTTGTTTATTCCTTCAGTTATTTGAGTAAAGTTCGTTCAAGTGAACTAGTAGTTTACAATATTGTGAGGATGTTTAATTTGTTTTTGAGAACTTTCAAAGACACTATATACATATTCATGTGTCCACTTACTGAGTTACTTGGTTATTCCTGACCATAGATGTTTATTCCAAGTACTTACCAGGTAGATATCTCATGCCAGGCTCTTACCAGGCTCTGGGACATAAGAGTGAGAAAATCAAACACAACAGGGCCTTTTGGGAGTCAGAATCTAGTGAGGAAGACAGATATTAGTTAAATAATAGCTGATGAGCTTACAATTGGACATACTTACTAATTAAAGTCTCTAATGACTACCAGGTGACTTTTTAAAAATATTTTTTCTTCCTAACATGCTTAAAACTGGTAAGCTGCACACTTTATGTTTGTTTGTTTGCAAAACCCAGCTCTCTCTAAGCTGTTCAGAATTTGTGAAGTGTGCATGTGTGTGTGTGTGTGTGTGTGTGTGTGTGTGTGTGTGTGTAGTTGTAGAAATGGAGGAGCTTCCCAATTGTGAAGTTGGCCAAACACTGATGGCTTATCTGGTGAGTGAAGAATTAATGGAGCATGAAGCTCCATTAAATGAGTATTTAACTCATCCACCTCAGAAAAGTGCAGGCAGCCTTGCGTTGGCATGGAAGGTCTTGGGATCAGCAGCTCCCTGGGCCCAGAAAAGGCCAAAGTTACCTGGTGATGATCTGCAATGCACTGTATGTCCTGCCACAGTGCTGAGATGGCCTCTTGCCTGCTGTGATGCTTATGGCCCACTGCCTTCCATTACTCTATGTGTCTGGGAATCACAGGACGTAATTTTGACTGATATTCTGCTATTTTCACAGGTGATCAACCCTTCTTGATAACTGTAAGAAACAGTATAATTTTTGGAATCTCCCTTGATCCCGAAGTGAAGAGTAATGATGCTATGGTTCCCATAGCAGGCATACAAAATGGCTTTGATGTGGAATTTGATGACGCAGAACAATTCATCTATTGGGTTGAGAATCCAGTAAGTTCTGAATAATACTCAAAGTATATAACCTAATCTGGAAGACATTGCCCACACTCAGGCCTTCTTACAGGCAAACTTCTGTTGGGTGGAGAAAAGAGTAATGGTCCAGAAATCTATTTGTCTCTGAGTTTTCTGATTTAGTGAGGGATGTAAAGTGATCTCTGTTTGGAGTAAAGATTAGAAAATTTTTTTTCTTTAGCTTCAGAATGATAAAAATGTGAGCCGGGCGTGGTGGTGCACAATTGTAACCCCAGCATTCGGGAGGCTGAGACTGGAGGAGGATCATGGTTTGCTGACAGCCTCAGCTACTTAGGCCCTCTGCAACTTAGTGAGACCCTATTTCAAAATAAAGATAAAAAATAGGGCAGGGAGTATAACTTGGAGGTTGAATGCTCCTGGTTTCCATCCTCAGACTGGCAAAAACAAAACAAAACAAAACAAAAAACAACAACAAAAAACCAAATGTAAACTTTTCTGTATTATTCATTCATTCAGCAACTACTTGTCAGGTGCTTACAGTGGTCCTTGCATTGAAGGACCTGCAGGAGTTATAAACTTACACTTGAGAAGGTTTAAGATAGTAGAAGATACTAGGTTAATGTAGAAACAATCGTAACTCTAGACAAAAATAGTAGTTCCCTAAGAGAATTTCAAGGAAGCATTTGGTGGGGCTTCTGGGGTTTTTTATTTATTAGAAATTTTGACTCCAGGGTAAGAATGCACACTCTAGTCTTTTTCTGCTTGGACTCTCCTGGAAGCTACCTGAAAGGATGGGAAGGGCCAGGAGAACAGAAAGGAGGAAGAGAAGAAAGAGCTTCGTGTTCAGCGATTGTCTCCTTATGCAAAACATGCTCCTGGCTTCTTATCCACATCTTTCAGGTTATTTTATAACCCTTGTACCTGTGATCATTAAGAAACCTCTGTGTAGCCAATACCAGAGGTATCTTGAATGGTAAACCTGTGTATTCCTGTAACACTTAAAAAGAAATGTTTTAGAAAGGTTGCTGGCTTTGGCATTGTCCACAGCGGGCTCACTCCACAGCGCCAGGCCTTTGCTTGTTGCTTCCTGCGAGTGAGGCGTGTGGCCACGGTGGAGCGAGGGCTCCCCGTAGAGGCTGTGGCCCTGCCTGGAATCAGCTCATCCCAACTGTGTTTTTATTTTCCCCAGGGCGAAATTCACAGAGTGAAGACAGATGGCACCAACCGGACTGTGTTTGCTCCTCTCTCTCTGCTGGGGAACTCTATGAGCCTGGCCTTAGACTGGGTGTCGAGAAACATTTATTACACCACTCCTGGAAGTCAGTCCATCGAGGTAATGATTCCATAATGACTCACACAAACATAGATTTCAGATTAATGTAAAATCTATACTCAGACATGCTCTCATATAGCCGTTGAAATTATTTTTTAAGTAAGCAAAGAGGGAGAAATATTAGTATCAACTATCAAAGGAGAAAAACCACCTTAAAAATAAATTATTGGAGCTGGGCATGGTGGCACATGCCTATAATCCCAGGACTTGGGAGGCTGAGATAGGAGGATTACAGGTTCAAGGCCAGTCTCAGCAACTTAATGACACTGTTTCAAAATAAAAAATAAAAAGGGCTGGGGTTGTAGCTCGAAGGTAGTATGACCCTGAGTTCAATCTCGGGTATTAAAACAAACAGATGAACAAGCAAATAAACAACAACCCATTGGAACTTTTCACTGTCTTTTTTTGTGGGTTGTGTGTGTGTTTAAAAATTTTTTTTATTGGTGCATTGTAGTCATACATCTTAATGGGGTAAAAGATGGTAGAGGCATACATACACATATCACTCATTTAGCCCTTTGTTTCTTTCTACTTATCAACTCTATCATGTTTTTATAAAAGGGTATCAGGTAATTTACAAAATTATATACATGAAAATTGTGTAAGAAATTTAGGTAGGAGGAAAAATTTCACTATCTCCTGGTCATCTGATCATCAGTGCTATATGAGTTCCCAACTAAATCTAAAAGTTACCTCTGTTCTTATCTGGGAATCGCTGTATAGCTCTAATATATTTTTTTTATAGTGAAACTGAAAAAGGAAATTTGATTCTAATTCCTTTGATACTCTCCTCTTTGAGATAAGTGTTCTTTTTATTCCAATTCCCAGAAGAAACTCTAGATGGGGTACAAGTTTGAAATCACATGAAGTAAATCCTAGGTAACTTGACTAGTACTAGATTCCTTCATTCTGGGTCAGGGACAGAACATCGATAGGGCTATTAAAAATTTCCTGATAATTTTGAAAGTGAAACTTCCTAAAGTGCGATGGATGGTTGGCCAGGCCCTGTGATATGCAATCCATGTTTCTGGGTGGGCACCCACTGGGTGCTGCTTGTTGGAGCATCTGGAAGGGGAGATCCTAGAGACGAGGAAGGGGCTCACGCTGGAGCAGTGCTTTTTAGTTTTTGAAGTCTTTCCAAATATCATCTCATTTAATCCTGACAAAATTCCCAGGGGCAGGCAGGCATGGTAGCCACCCACAGTGAGAGGGAGATTTGTAATATGCACAAGTGGTAAACCATGGAATATTTTAAACCAGGTAGAATCATCAGGTAATGACATAAAGGGCCCCTGGAGGCTCACCAGTTCAAACATTTTGTTTTCACATTAAAAAGTGAAGTCAAGAAACTGGCTTAAGTGGTCAGCATTGTTATAAACCACAACTCCAACAGTCTAGAGATTCTTAATCCCCTTTGACAGTGGCAGAAGGTATTTAACCCAATATTAACTACAAAATCACCCTCCTTTAGAACATGGCAAAACGAACTGCCTAAGACCTTTACTACCAAACTCTCATCTCCCTAGAGGCCATTTCGTGCAAAGCTATCTGAATCCCAAATGACAGTGAATATGATCTTATTCTGTTACTTGGTCTCTTACTTAGCAAATGGGGTCCTTTTTTCTTTAATTTTTTAAATTGATGCATTGTAGTCTTATGGTGGAGGCATACACGCACACATCACTCATTTAGTCCTTGCCCAATTCCCATCCCATTCCCTCCCCCTCCCTCCTTCTCACGTTTGGCTTAGATATGTTTGTGAATGTACATCATGTAATTAGGGAATTTTCCTCTTCCCCTTCCAATCCCCCTCAGGTAGGTCACCTTATTTGCTTATCTGTGGCTACTCCTTCTTTGTCTCAAGTTTGTAATTGTGCCCCATGGCAGTGTGGGCCTTGACAAGAATCTGATTTGGAGTCCAAAGACTTGGCTTTGAGCCTACCCTGCTTGTTTATTTTATTAATCAGTTCAACAAGCACTAGTAAATGTTTTCTGTGGATCAGTCCCATGGTTGGACCTGAATGTTTAAAGATGAATGAGATATTTTTTCTTCTATGTAGCACACCTGGGAGATAGACACAAACCAGATAACTTTGCCGGTGTTTTGCTAAGAGCAGGGGATATGAAGTCCTGGGTTGGGGCAGAGGTAAATGTGGAGAGGGAGAAGAGAGCAGTGCGCTTGCCGTTATTGTCTGCAAGTGAGCTGGGCCGTGAAGGAGGTGAAGGAGGGCCAATATTTATTTCTGCCAAATATTTATTTCTGCCAAACTAGGGAAAAGTCATTCTAGGTCATTTTATCTCTGAGGAAAGCACTGCATTTCTCCCACTCATGAGCTGTTGTTTTTTCTTTTTTCTTTATGTTTTTGGTGGTTCTGGGGATTGAACCCAGGAGCATTCTACCTCTAACCTAGAACATCCCCCCGCCCTATTTCATTTTTATTTTAAAACAGAGTCAAACTAAGTTGCCAAGGGCCTCACTGCTGAGGCTGGATTTGAACCTGTGATCCTCCTGTCTTATCCTTCCAAATACTGAAATTATAGCCTGTGCCACCATGCCCCGCATGAGCTATTTGATTTTGGACAAAAGATGTACCTTCAATGATTCAAGGATAAATGGCCCTTTTAATGTGTTTATTGTTTATTAGCTAATAAAAATTTCAAGTGTTCTTCCAAGTGACTTATATAAAATTAAATGGGAATAGTGTTTACTTATTGTGTATTTATATAATCCCATATAAGCGATCCACATTTAATTGCAACTTGAAAATAGAAGGGAAACATTGATAAAATTGTTTTCCACTAGGGGTAGCTGTTTGCCTGTTTAACCAAAAGAACTTTTGTAGCTGGAAAGTGAAGTCCTACACAGGGCGGCTGTGTGTGAGAGGGCCTGATCTAGACCAGAAAACAAGAAGAGGGGCTTAACTTTGAGCCATCTTTGTTGATCCCGAGGCCTAGGAAAAGGACAGAAAGGCAAACTGAAAAGAGAAAAATTATTTCAGTACAAGCTGAAGCAAAAGATGCCAGATTCAGAGAAATGTAGAAGAATGAGGGAGAGAGGGTTTGTGTTTGTAAGAGAGAGGGGAAGTTTGGGGGAGGGAGGGATAGTCTTATTTTCATTGAAAAGCAATTTTATAAAAAAAATACAAATCAGCAGTCTTTTCTAATTTCTTACTACTTGTCTCTCCAATTGTTTAAGGTGCAAATTAAAGCAGTCTTATTCCCAGAAGAAAATTGCTGCTGGCCCAATCATCCATGTCTCTAGTGTGAAAATAATAATAAAAAATGGATGACATTGGGAAAGACACTTAACCTCTCTGGGCCACTTTTTCATCATCTATAGGATGAGCATAATAATGGTGTCTCCCTCACAGAATATCTGTGAAGATAGAATATGAAAGCACTCAGTTTAAAGGCCTGGTGCACAGTAAGTGACCAGTAAATGGACCAATAAAAAATGGGAGACACTTATTTATTTATTTACTTTTTTTTTTTTGGTGGTACTGTGGTTCCTGGAAACTCTTCTACCTCCGGGCTACACTCCCAAACACCTATTTTTTAAATTTTTATTTGGAAACAGGGTCTCTTAAGCCAGCAAGTCTGGCTTCGAACCTGCGTGATCTTCCTGTCTCTGCCTCCCAAGCGCAGGGATTACAAGCGTGCGTCACCACTCTCGGCTTCTTTACTTATTTATTTATTTTGTGGTACTGGGGATGGAACACAGGGGCATTCTACCTCCGAGTTACACCCCAAGCCCTGTTTTTTTTTTATTCTCTCTCTCTCTCTCTCTCTCTCTCTCTCTCTCTCTCTCTCCATATATATATATATATTTTGTGGTACTGGGGTTCCTGGAAACCCTCCTACTTCTGGGCTACACTCCCAGACCTCTTATACTTTTTTATTTGGAAACAGGGTCTCCTAAGCCAGCATGGCTGGCTGGCTTCGAACCTGTGCCATCCTTCTGTCTCCGCCTCCCAAGGGTGGGGATTATAAGCATGCACCATCACACCTGGCTTTATTCTATATTTTTAAACAGAGTCTCACTGAGTTGCAAAGGACCTCACTAAGTAGCTGAGGCTGTCCTTGAACCACGATCCTTCTGTCTCAGCCTCCCAAATGCTGGGATTACAAGGATGTGCCACCATACTTGACTCGAGACAGTTGTGCTGGGTGCTGTTCTCAAAGCTCTCCTTATATTATCTCTTAGTTGTGAGCTGTATGCAGAAGGTACTGCTAAAATCCACATTTTGTTGGTAAACTAATTTCAGAGATGGAGTTTTTTTTGTGGTACTGGGGTTCCTGGAATCCCTTCTACCTTTGGGCTATACTCCCAGACCTATTTTATATTCTTATTTGGAAACAGGGTCTCTTAGGCCAGCACGGCTGGCTTTGAACCTGCGCTATCCTCCTGTCTCCGCCTCCCAAGCGCGGGGATTACAAGTGTCCACCACCACGGCCGGCTTCAGAGATGGATTTACTTGCTTCAGGTCATATAGGCAGGCCCCAGCAAAGCAAAGATTTGGACTCATGTGTGTTAACTCAGGCTATTGACTTGGAACAGAACTCACATAACTCTGAGTGATATGGACTGTTTTCTTAGACTGTGTT
Organism: Muscardinus avellanarius; assembly: GCF_963383645.1. NCBI lineage: Eukaryota > Metazoa > Chordata > Mammalia > Rodentia > Gliridae > Muscardinus > Muscardinus avellanarius. The sequence continues at coordinate 66,554,981 of NC_137787.1, forward strand.
TATTATGATGGAGCCCCTGGGAGCCACAGCCAGGTAACAGGGCACAGGAAAGCTGTGGAGCTCGGATTTGTTTTCAGGGTTTTTTCATAGCTTTTTATTTTTATACTTTTATTGGTGCATTTTGTAGTTCTCTATCGTAGTGAGGTTCAGAGTGTTACAGGTATACATGCACACAGACAGCACTTGCCATGGTTCCCTCCATATTGCTCACTACCACGGTACCATAAAATTATAGATGATGTTCTCTCTTCTTGGAAAGGTCCTGCCATGAAAACTCTTGTTCAGTTATGCTAAGTGAGATTAGTCAGTCACAAAAAAAGTGAAAGGTTGGATGTTCTCCCTCATATGTGAAAGTTAGGGAGAAATTGGGACACGGGACACTTTAGACGAGGGAGAAAACTTAGTGAAGGAGGGGAACGACTGAGGGGGATGGCGGGGGAGGAGGATCTGAAGAGGGAGACACTTCAGTGGACATGATGGACTTACGTAAACTTATTAAAGCCAATCACAGTGTTGGGGAGGGGGAGGGAATGGGGGTTGGGGGAGGGCTCAGTGGGTGCTGTGTGCGCATGTGCCTCTGTCATCCTGAACTGCATCAAGATGTATGAGTGAGTACAATGCACCAAAACCAACCCAAAACAAAACAGAACAACAGACCTCCTCCTATTCATCCCTCAGGTCCAGTTCCATGTCCTCCTCTCTCTGAAGCCTTTGTTAACATCCTCAGGGGTTCTAATCCCTCATTTCTCCTCTTCAGGCCCTCATTTCCTACTTTCCCCTCCTTGTTTAAGGGCATCTCCTAGCTCTTTCTTGAAGGCATTTTTGCAGTTCCTCTAGGTAGTGGTTCTGTATATTTATCTATTTGAATATGCCTTTCATCCACCTAAATTTCTTCTCTGAAAATTTTAAGTGACTTGAAAATAGGAATTTGGGAAGTGATTTTCTTTGGTACTGGGGTTCCTGGAAACTCTCTTACCTTTGGAAACAGGGTCTCTAAATCAGCACGGCTGGCTTCGAACCTGTGTGATCCTCCTGTCTCCATCTCCCAAGCAAGAGGATTACAAGCGTGCGCCACCACGCCCGGCTGGGAAGTGATTTTTAAAAATATAATTTCTTATTGGGACGATTCCTGATAGCCCTGAGATGTGATTAGGAATTGCCTTCAAAATAAGCAACTCTCTCTCATTTACTCCTAATTGTGCTTTAGCTTTTGTTCTTTTTTTTTTTTCTCCCTTCGGTACTGGGGATGGAACACAGTGGCATTCTACCCATGAACTACACCTCTCTACCCCCTATTTTCTTATTCTTTATCTTGAAATAGGGTCTCACTGAGTTGCATAGGGCCTCACTATGTAGCTGAGGTGGTCTGTGAATCGCGATCTTCCTGATCAGTCTCCCAAATATGGGGATTACAGGTGTGCACCACCACGCCCAGCTTAGCTTTTGTTCTTTATGTTTGTCTTCATCTCGTCTATTTTTGTTCTCTTGAATGAAATTCAGTCCTAATAAGTGGCTTTGTGCAATAGGTGTTGACACTCCGGGGAGATACCAGATACAGAAAAACACTGATCACCAATGATGGCACAGCCCTTGGAGTGGGTTTTCCAGTTGGTATAGCTGTTGATCCTGCACATGGGTGAGTGTTTATAAGTGGCATATGTGTGCATCACTGTACCATTCCTGTGAATGTCATGGTCTGATATGATTTTAGCTTAGGACATCTTCTAATTTCCTCTGTCAACATTTGAAAAACATAGACCTAGGTGAGGAAGAGTTTATAGTTGAAGATAAACCTCGGGCTATAATTAATGTGAGGGAAATAGTTTGTATTGTGTTCTATGTTCTTTGAATTAGTAAGAGTAGACTCAAAATTAATTCCAAATCAGGAATTTCAGAAATTGAAAAAATAGAATGATTAGACCGTACATGCATTCTGACTTTGAATGACCATGGAAAGTGCTAAGGGAAGATAACATTTGCAAAAGACTTTGTAGGATGAGAGGCTTCCGGTAGGTGGGGAATGGGTTGCATCTGGGGAGTGGTGCATTGAGGCACTGATGCATGGTGGAATTTAGTGTGAGTGTGGGACCAGAGGCTTAGCCGAGGGAGCAGTTGACCACATAGGAGATAAAGCAGGTAAGGTCATTTGAAAACAAATTGTGGAGGCCCTCTAATGAAATTTATTCTTTTGAGTAATAAGAGCCAGCAGGGGATTTTGAGCAAGGGACTGGATCTGCATTTCAGGAAGGTTGGACTAGACCATAATGCATACATAGCTTTCAGTAGGCAGAGCTGGCTTTGAAATATCTCCCATGATATGACGATCTGAAGTCAAGAGCCAAGGGGCAGAAAAGTGAAAGCTTGTTTAAGAAGCCAAAAGCAGTGCAGTTGGACTGGGAGCAATTAGAAAGGCTTAGACTTTTGTCAGAAGAAGTGGGAGGAAGAACATGAAGGAGTCTTGTGGATATAATAGTTTGGATGCTCAATAAAGAGACAGTCAAGAAAGTTGTGGCCAATGTTGAATCAGTTGCTACAGAAAAATATCTCTGTGGATGATCACTAATAAAGGATTGAGACAATTATGAAGTTTCTGAGAGGATGTTCAATCAGGATAGGAAGGAGTGAAAAGATTAGAGTTCAACTACTCTTTTAGGAATTTAATAAGCTGGGTGTGGTAGCACACTCTTGTAATTCCAGCATTCATTTGGGAGGCTGGGTTTGCAGACAACCTCAGCTATTTTGGCCCTCAGTAACTTAATGGGACCCTGTTTCAAAATAAGGAATAAAAAATAGGTCAGGGGTGTAGCTTGGAGGTTGAATGCCCCTGGGTTCCATCCCCAGACCTGCAAAAAAAAAAAAAAAAAAAAAAAAAGGAAAAATAAAATTGGTACATAGATAACTGACAGAGTTTGGTCAAAGCAGAGTATTTCAGATTTGTGAGCATAGAGACAGAGAAGTTTACAGTTGAAGATAAGCCAATGGGATGAATGTATTGATTTGGGGATAAATATGTGGATAAGGACAATTTGCATTAAAAGCCTTGAGTGCTTTTGAGGATAGTGTGTAGACAGATTGAATTTTGATGCAATAGTGGGAGGTAAGGTAAAAAAAAGGCTTTTTATTTTGGATTCAAGTCTAAAAGTTATGTGACCAGTGGAAATAGAAAACAGTCCTTCAAACATTTTAATATTATTTTCATGTATCATGGACTTGGTAATGCCACATGGTGATTGTGTGTGTGTGTGTGTGTGTGTGTGTGTGTGTGTGTGTGTGTGTATTTGGTATTGGGGATGGAACACAGGGGTTTTCTACCTCTGGGCTACACTCCTAGACCCATTTTTAAAAATTTTATTTGGAAACAGGGTCTCACTACATTGCGGAGAGCCTCACTAAGTAGCTGAGGCTGGCTTCGAACATGCACAGTCCTATCTCAGCCTCCCAAGTACAGGGATTATAAGCGTACCACCTATAGCCACCACACCTAGCCATGCACATATTTAATATAGTTCATTGGTGTCACTGTGAGGTGGAGAATCTAGATGTAGTGGCTCATGCCTCTAATCCTAGTACTTGGAAGGTTGAGACAGGAGGACCACAGGTTTGAGGATAGCCTCAGTCACTTAGGGAGGCATTCTGCAACTTAGTGAAAACCTGTTTCAAAATAAAAAATAAGTAGGGCTGAGGGTCTAGCTCAGAAAGAATGCTCCTGGGTTTAATCCCTAGTCCCATAACACACACACACACACACACACACACACACACACACACACACACACACGGAAAAAAGAGAACAAAGTTATGAACTCTCTGATATCAGCATTCTACTCAGAAATCTATTAATCATTTTCTCTTATTTTATGCATTAAATTTCAAAACTTAATTTGTTCATTACAGAAATCAGACTAGGTAAGACAATAGCTGGTCTTGTGGTAGATGGTGATTTGGCAAATAATTAAATAAGGGTCTGAAAAGTGAGCAGGGAGGTATTTGGCCACTTTTTGTGTTAGCTTTGGCATGTGTACTATACTGGGTACTGTATGATTCTTTGAAGCTAGTTTGACATAATGCAGGTTCCTTCTTTGTGATAAGCTTCCCACCTGTTTGACTAAGCTAAAGATTTAGCCACCAAAACAATATTCTTGTCTCCTGCTTTTGACACTATTTTAAATGGCCTCTATCTCAAAATTAACTTGAAAATATACAGACATCGACAGAACACTGGTTAAGCATTTCTCCACATTGTATACAAGAAGATACTGGTGTTTAGGACGTTTCCCTTAGATTGTAAGCATCTTGAAGACAAGAAACACATTTTCATTAAATATTACAGTTCTAGATGCCATTCTGTTTTGTTAAATTCTGGTGTTTTTCATGGTTGTAGGAAACTGTACTGGTCAGACCAAGGGAAGGACAGTGGCATTCCTGCCAAAATCGCGAGTGCAAATATGGATGGCACGTCTTTAAAAACTCTGTTTACTGGGAACCTCGAACATCTGGAGATGGTCACCCTTGACATCAAGGAGCAGAAACTCTACTGGGCAGTCACCAGCAGGGGCGTGGTACGAGCACCCTTTGTTCTCACTTCGGAGCTGGAGTACTGATTCCCAGTGATCTGAATTGTCTGGCAGAAGTTCTTGAACCATCTTACGTGGCACTTGGACCAGTGTTTATTGCCCTTTCTCCCAGTAACACTATCATGGGCAAACCTTGCCCCAGTTGAAATCCAGTTCTTTGTTGTATGTGCATCAGTAGTTCCCTATAGAATGATGTTTAATTTTCTCCCCCTCAACCTTTGTTTTTCTTCAGGATAAATTAACCCCATTTGTCACTTCTTACTTACCCCCTCAGAGACATTTATTTCATGATTTTTAAAGTTTCCCTTGAAAACAGACTCTCCAATAGCAGAGAGTAGATAGATGGATAGGTGATAGATAGATAGATAGATAGATAGATAGATAGATAGATAGATAGACAGACAGACAGACAGAGACTGAGCAAGCTTCTGAGCCCAGCAGCCTCTCCTAGCTTCATATTCTCTAATGGCCAAACACGGTTAATGTACACATGAGATTTCCTTTATTGGTAATTTTAAATTCCAAGATTGAGTTCATTATATTCTTCAGTAAGAAATAGATACTATAAAATTTATTCAAAGCTTCGTTGAAATAGTATTTGACCTTTACTGTTATGCTTATTCATCCGAGCTTGAGCAAAGCACACTGGGAACGCTCAGTAATAATCAATGGTCAATTACACATCGCTTTGCATGATGAATTGAATATGTGCCAGTTGCTTTTCAACAGCAGTGGCTTTAGATCTTTGGCACTGATGCTTTCCAGAATACCATGCAGTAGGTTTGGCATGGCATTCATGCCAGACTTCCAGTTCATTATCAGCTCAGCAAGTACTGACTTCACTCCTAGTGTGAATTTAGAATGACTCTTATTACTGAGCCCTGTTTAAATGTTGGAGACATGCTTTCATCATAAAATCGTCATCACAAAGTTTGATCCCTGCATACCTGAGAGCCCTGCCTCGAGCAGCACCCAGCACTCCAGCCGTGCTTGCTTGGCCAATATAGTCTGGTCACCAGCAACTCTGAGACTCATTTTCCTTCTTTGTGCTCTAGCCCCTGGAACACCTGTCAGCTTTTGGGGCATAACCCCTCTTGAAACTGCTGGGTTCCCTTGTTGGATGAGGCTGTGAGTTGGACCTCATTCATCTCTCTTGTCGGTACTCAGATTAGATCCTGGAATAGAGAAAGCACTTGAGACAGGTTTTTAGAATGAAATGAGACCAGCTTCATGTACATGTTTTCACGAAGCAGATGGTTTGTCATGTCCCCTTAGGGGATTCATTCTTATGAATTATTTTCCAATTTATCAAAACCATTTTGACTAAGGCTTGTCACCTATTTTAACACAATCCTTAGCCCTCATCCAGTCTTCCTGGCATGTGATTCTGGGGGACATGCTTTCTATCCTTATTGCAGAAACTGTTGGTGAAGATCTTAAAGCTAGGTGGGTCAGCTCCTGTGTGACGATGAACAGTTAGACATTTCAGGTACCATGGGCCAGAATATCACATGCAGGGACTAGAGGTTTAGTCCATTTTTAAAATAAATGAAATATACACAGTGGTATTTGCTTGACCTCCCACTCAGTCTAGTTGTGGTGACCCAAATAGATGGTAGATATGAAAAAACCCTATCAAGGATAGAGTGCCATATAAATTTTAGGTACTATTATTTGGAGAATATTAGTTTTAAAATGTTCTCTTCTTTCACTATGAAATAACTATTGAAAATTCTGTTCTTTTAGATTGAAAGAGGAAACGTGGATGGTACAGAGCGAATGATCCTGGTGCACCATCTTTCCCACCCCTGGGGGATTGCTGTCTATGGTTCCTTCCTTTATTACACTGATGAACAGTATGAGGTCATTGAGAGAGTGGACAAGGCCTCTGGGGGCAATAAAGTGGTCCTGAGAGACAATGTTCCAAATCTGAGGGGCCTCCAAGTTTATCACAGACGCGGTAAGCCTTTGTCATTGAATATGCATCAAATAACTTACCTCTGTAAACACCTGGCCCCATACAGTCCCAAGTACATACACCTGCACACAAACAGAAATTACCCCAAATATTTTTAAAATGGAACTTATGTCTTAAGGATGGTTAAGTGTCACCTGAAACGACAGAGAGATTTATGAGTAAACTTATTCCCATCTTTTCTTGTCACCCTAACTTACTCACTTCTGCTTCACTCCCTGCCACATTATCTATTTATTTATTGTCTGTTTATTTATGTATTAGAATATAATCTCCACAAGGACAGGTTTTTACCTGTTATGTTTACTGCTCTATGCCCAGTACCAAGATAGAGAATATTTGTTGGACAACTGCTGGGAAAGTGTTAGCAGGATAGACTCTTAAAGGGAATACTTATGACGTGAGAATATAATGCCCCAATAAAAGCACATTATTATAAAAAAGGAATACTCTTAGATGTTACCTGTTTCAATGGATTTTTTCCAAACATGATCTAGCTTTGGATTCGCCCCTTCAAATTGGCATTGCAATAGAGATTTATTTTTAAAACAAATTGACATTTTAGAGTTTTTAGTTTCTTACTGAAGATTATCAAATGTCCTACACCCTCAGTTTGTATCTTGGTATTCATTTTCTTGCATGTGAAAAAATCATTTTAAATATTCATATTTCATGTTTAAAACAAAGTATCATATTGTTGATCTTATAATTCAACTAATATAATTTTACATACTAATGCATAGGTTAAGAGATCAGAAAGGAAGGGGTTTGTATCCTAACTTTTAATCCTTTGATGCTTTGTAGAAGAGAAACAATTGATGCCCCATTTTCTAACTATTATGCAGTAGTTGTGGTGCTTTTTTAATATCTTTGGTTGTTAGTGTACAGTCTTTTAATATTGGTTTTAGGCTTTTAATCCAGGTACTATGTGTATGCATTAGTTTTTGTAATAAATTTCTTGTTGCCCCAATTTGAGTTGGAGTTGCAAATAGGTAGGGTCAAAAGTGACAAACTGATTTTGATTTCATTTAGACATTGCTGAATCCTCAAATGGCTGTAGCAACAACGTGAATGCTTGTCAGCAGATTTGCCTGCCTGTACCAGAAGGGCTGTTCTCCTGCGCCTGTGCCACCGGATTTAAACTCAATCCTGATCATCGGACCTGCTCTCCATATAGCTCTTTCATTGTTGTTTCTATGCTGTCTGCAATCAGAGGCTTTAGCTTGGAATTGTCAGATCATTCAGAGGCCATAGTGCCAGTGGCCGGCCAAGGTATGCCAATTCAGAAATAAGTAAGATTTGACTCCATCTAGTGCCAAGATGAAATCCTTGGTCCCATAAAAGCAATCTTTCATGTTTGGATTCAGCGCATAAGGACGTTTATCTTTCCCTTTAAATAAAGGGCTCAGCCTTGAATGGGTTTATAAATTTAGTAAGCATCAGAATCATCGGAGGGCCACTAAACACAGATCTGAGCCCTATCCCCCGATAGTTCTAAGTTAGTAGTCTGGGGTATAGCTAGGTAATCTGTGTATCTGACTAGTTCCCGGTGCATCCAGTTGTTGTTGGTTCATGAGAACCACAGGCCTTTGTAGCCTGGGTTTGTAAGAACCGTTACAGCATGGTGTTCAGAAGAACCATGTCCTGTTTCTGACTGCCAATGGAGATTTAGAGTAGAGCGTACACTACCATTTAAAACAGTAATCAGATAGCCCAGAAGCCTAATTTATAAATATAGGTTTGGCAAATTTAAGGAAGAGTCCACTATTCTAGCCCCTCTTTAAGGCCAGTATATTTATACAAGCACTTAATACTTGTATACTGTGAATGTACCAAATGATAACTGGACTTCTCAATGAATCAAGGTTTGTAGGTATACATCGCCACAAGAGAAACTAAGTGTTTATTGCAAAGCATGTATAGGAATAGAAGGTAGAGGGAGAGAAAAGGATGATGGGAATAGAGGAGTGGGAGAGACGGTCAGAAAAGACAGAACTGCCTCTGCCCATGCACTTGCTTGATTCTTATATTCACAGGTGCTTATGGGTTGTATTTGTTTTTCTGTATTTAAAAAGTTGTGGATCTAAGTTATCATCTGGTAAAGATTTATAAGTATATAGTTTTAACCTCCCAATTTTTCTTTTTCTTTCTCTCTCTCTTTTTTTTTTTTTGCGGGTCTGGGAATGGAACCCAGGGGCATTTGACCTCCGAGCTATACCCCCCTGCCCTAATTTTTATTTTTTATTTTGAAACCGGGTCTCACTGAGTTGCAGAGGGCCTCACTAAGTAGCTGAGGTTGTCCGCGAACCGCGATCCTCCAGGTCTCCGCCTCCCGACCAATTTTTCAATTTGAAAAAATTCAAACACAGATTAGGTGAAAGAGACTTCCTTATATCCTTGACCAATACTTAACAGTTGTTCATATTGTATCACATTTGCACCCTCAACCTCTGTGTGTGTATGAGCACACTGACATTCCTATGAATCTTTACTAGACAAATTTTAGTGCCAGATGTCATGACCCTTTACCCTTGCCTACTTTATTTATTTATTTATTTATTTATTTATTTAGTGGTACTGAGGGTGGAACTCAGAGACTTTCTACCTCCAGGCTACACTCCCAGACCTATTTTCTATTTTATTTGGAAACGGGGTCTCACTAAGTTGCTGAGAGCCTCACCAAGTAGCTGAGGCTGGCTTTGAACCTGTGTGATCCTCCTGTCTCAGCCTCCCAAGCGCCGGGATTATAAGCGTGCGCCACCACGCCCGGCTCACCCTTGCCTACTTTAGCACACAGCTGCAAAGGACATTATCGTCTAGTCATATCCATGTTTCCTCTATCTTTGTTCTAGCCAAGACCTAATCAAGCTTCATGCATTGCATTTGGAATGCCCTCCTAGTTGCTTTTAATCTGGAGCAATTGCTCATAGCTGTTGTATTTTATGACATTGACTTTTTTTTAAAGAGGTAGACCTGTCATCTTTTAGAATTCTTCATAGAGGATTTGTCTGTTTCCTTAGGTCATTAATCTGTCACTCAGTATATACCCTGCATAAACTGATTTGGTCTAATTGCTTATTAGAGTGAGTTAAACCATTGAAAAAGAATACTTCATAGGTGGTGCTGTGTAGCTGATACTGAATCTCTTTAGGAAGAATATAATGTCAGCTTAACTTGCTTGTAGCAATGCTTAAGTTTGATTAATTGGTTAGATGATTACCTCAAGATCTCCCTCCCTCCCTTCTAAAGGTATATTCCTCTCTTTTTAATTTCTGTGAACTCTATGGAGTTACACTTTGACCCTGTGAATATCTTACTTCTTAACTTTTTACCCATTGATTTTTAGCAACCATTGATGATGTTGGCAATGATTATTTAATTGGGGATTACAAATAGTGATTTTCTTATTCTGTCATTTCTGTGTATTTATTAGGTAATTTTCTTATATAAAGGGAAGTTCCCTTCTCCCAAGTTTATCTTTTAAAACGTTCATAATCATTGTGGGCCCAGGCTTTAATTTTTAAAACTTACTGTGTTATAACCCATTACCGAAATTGCACTTTTGTTGCACCAATTGATCCATTTTGGCTAGGGAAAGCTTCTTCAGGCGGCTCCCTGTACTTTTAGACCTGATACCATTACTGTCTGAGTGCTTCCCTGCTGCTTCTTTGTGCAGTAAGATAGTCCAGGCTCACCTTGTGCCTCCCCTGCCCAAACCTAGAATCAGCCCTTTCTCCCAGAAGCCAGAGTTCATTATTGTGGGAAATGCTATCTAGAAACCAAGTTTTGGATCATGAGGATGCTCATTGCAAGTGGCAAATAAATAGTTTTGTCTTTTAATGGGGATGGGGCATGGTTAGAGCAAGGAGTTGGGAACGAGATTTGAGAGGAAAGTGCTTATTGCAACTAAAGTGTTGCTTGATAATCTTTTCTTACATGTTCTAGGACGAAATGCGCTGCATGTGGATGTCCACGTAGCCTCTGGCTTTATTTACTGGTGTGATTTTAGCAGTTCTGTGGCATCATATAATGCAATCCGTAGAATCAAGCCAGATGGGTCTTCTTTTACAAACATCGTTACCTATGGGATAGGAGGAAATGGTATCCGAGGGATTGCGGTGGATTGGGTAGCAGGTATGTAAGCTGTAGAATAATTGTATAGAAAAGTCTTTTGCGTTCTCATCTCAGACATCTTATTTTAAGATGCTGGAGAGTTTATCCTGACTACATGTTTGTTTATAATTTGTTTTTCTAGACAATTATTAAGATCATTTAAGATACATTGTATGTTTATTTATTTTATTATTATTATTTTTGGTGGTACTGGGATTCCTGGAAACCCTCCTATCTCCGGGCTACACTCCCAGACCTAGTATTTATTTATTTATTTTTATTTGGAAACAGGGTCTCTTAAGCCAGCGCGGCTGGCTTCGAACCTGCGCTATCCTCCTGTCTCTGCCTCCCAAGTGTGGGGACTACAAGCATGTGCCACCACACCTGGCTACACTGTGTATTTAAATTAGGCTATATGTTTGTTAAATAAATGATAAGATGTGTTGCTGGGCATGGTGGCACATGCTTGTAATACCCGCGCTTGGGAGGCTGAGACAGGAGGACTGTGCAGGTTTGGAGCCAGCCTCAGCTACTTAGTGAGGCTCTCAGCAACTTAGTGAGACCCTGTTTCCAAATAAAATATAAAAAAGGTCTGGGAGTATAGCCCGGAGGTAGAAAGCCTCTGGGTTCCACCCCCAGTACCACCAAAAACAAACAAACAAAGAAAACCTAAGATGTGTTTCAGTGCACAGATTCATTACAGATTAATAAACTCATTTTCTTCTATTATTAATACCACAAAACTGCAGAGAAAATGGCTGGAAATATTTAATTATGTGGATTAGTGTTTTTCACGCTTAGATTCATGCCTTCTCAAATAGAAAAGTCTAAATTTTAGAGAAAGGGACATTCATATAATATAATCCATAAAATGGCATTTGTTTAAAGCCAAATAATTTTAGTCACAAATTCCTAATTGGTTTCTTTTGTTAATGTGTAAAAGTCTTTTTGATTTGTAGGCACCTTTCTTTATTAGTAGTTATGCTGATATGCCTGACTCAGTAATACATTAACTTAATTTTATCGGTTCATGGGCTTATGTTTGTATTAACACTCATTTTTAATGATACTCTGGGAAACAAATGTATTCTGATTTGGGAAATATAATCCAATTCTAATCACAGTGGGTATCATTGTGTGATATCAAGCGTGGTAAGTAGACCTTGAATATTAACATGTATTATGAAAATATTAACATGTATATGAGTTGTTTGCAACTGGTAAAATGGAAGTATAGTTAAAGAAGGTTTTGAATTTCTTTTTTTTTTTTTGTGGTACTGGGGTTCCTGGAAACCCTTCTACCTCTGGGCTACACTCCCAGACCTATTTTATATTTTTTATTTGGAAACAGGGTCTCTTAAGCCAGCGCGGCTGGCTTTAAACCTGGGCGATCCTCCTGTCTCCGCCTCCCAAGTGCAGGGATTACAAGCGTGCGCCACCACGCCCGGCTAGGTTTTGAATTTCTAAATTCCATTCCTGATATAGTATTTCTGAAGGGATGAGTGTAAGAAAGCAGGGTCAGAAAACTAGTCCTTTGTCTGTTTTCGTGAATAAAATTGTAGGATAGTGCAGCCATGCCTGTTCAATTATGTGCTGCCAATGTCTGCTTTCATGCAGCAATGGCAGAGCTGAGTACTAGTGAAAGATACCATGCACATTGCAAAGTCTAAAGTATTTACTAGCTGGCCTGTTACAGAAAAAATTTTTCAATACTGAGTTACAGTATTGGAGCTGAACACACACACACACACACACACACACACACACACACACACACCAAATACAGATAGGTATTGAAAAAAATCAGCATCTTAATTTAGTATTGGTCTGATTTGAGGTGTTTTGAGTGAGCTATGGTAATGAAATATGTGTGTCTTGGTAGGAGTATTGACAGTTCAACAACCGACTTTCAGTTATAGGGGGGATCACTATTCATGATGCTACCTTCACATGATAGTTGTTTTATTGTAGCATTCATACTGTGCTATAATACCCAAAGGTAAGCTGCCTGGATTTGGTGGCTTTTAGAAGTCTGTGAGATGAAGACTCTAACATTAGTTCTAAAGGCTAGGAAAACACCTCATGTTACTCTTAAGCACAAGGAACATTCAGTAATATTGGTAACAAGCTGAGGGGCTGCTTCCTTTGTCATGTTGAAATAGAAGTTTAGATCAGGATCATGTGTATTTAGAATCTTTAAAGTGAGTTCTAACCATTCAGTGCTTCAGGTAGAAGGGAAAGGGCATCTTGGAAAAACACACCTTTCAGTAGAAAGTGAGCTTCAGCATTTGCTATGATTTTTTTTTGGTGGTACTGTGGTTCCTGGAAGCCCTTCTACCTCCGGGCTACACTCCCAGACCTTCTATTATATATATATTTTATTTGGAAACAGGGTCTCTTAAGCCAGTGAGGCTGGCTCCGAACCAGCGTGATCCTCCTGTCTCTGCCTCCCAAGCGCGGGGATTACAAGCGTGCGCCACCATGCCTGGCTTTGCTATGAATTTTAAAGTGCTTTAGAAGCTGAAGATGGGTACATTTATTTTTTCTATACTTAAGGAAATACTTTAATTCCTACTTCTTTTCCTAAGCCTTCATTGAGACACTTATTATCTTGGGAAGTAACATATATAGATGCCAAGCTCAACCTTAGTTCTGAATTTCACAAGGATTCTTTTTCCTTCTTCTTCTGGATTTTCCTTCATCTGTATCCTCTTTCATTTTCCTCTAGGGAATCTTTATTTCACCAATGCCTTTGCAACTGAAACCCTGATAGAAGTGTTGCGAATCAATACCACCTACCGCCGTGTTCTCCTTAAAGTCACGGTGGATATGCCTAGACATATTGTTGTAGACCCAAAGAACAGATACCTCTTCTGGGCTGACTATGGTCAGAAGCCGAAGATTGAACGTTCTTTTCTTGATTGTACCAACCGAACCATACTTGTCTCAGAGGGCATTGTCACGCCCCGGGGCTTGGCAGTGGACCACAGCAATGAATATATTTACTGGGTTGACGATTCTTTAGATATAATTGCAAGGATCCATCTCAATGGAGGGGAATCTGAAGTGATTCGTTACGGAAGTCGTTACCCGACTCCTTATGGCATCACTGTTTTTGGCGATTCTATCATATGGGTAGACAGGAATTTGAAAAAAATTTTCCAAGCTAGCAAGGAACCAGAGAACACAGAGCCACCGAGAGTGATAAGAGACAATGTCTACTGGCTACGAGATGTGACCGTCTTCGATGAGCATGTCCAGCCCCGGTCACCAGAAGAGATCAACAACAACCCTTGCTTGGAAAATAATGGCGGATGTTCCCATCTCTGTTTTGCTTTGCCTGGATCTCAAACCCCGAAGTGTGGCTGTGCCTTTGGGACCTTGGAAAGTGATGGCAAGAGCTGTGCCATCTCAACAGAGAATTTCTTAATCTTTGCTTTGGATAATTCCTTGAGAAGCGTACACTTTAACCCTGAAGACCACAGTCCACCTTTCCAAGCAATAAATGTGGAGAGAACTGCCATTGCCCTGGACTATGACAGCATAAGTAACAGGATCTACTTCACACAAAATTTAAACTCTGGACACGGCCAGATTTCCTATGTCAGCCTGTATTCGGGGATCTATACTCCCACGGTTGTTGCTTCGGGTAAGTGCATTCAGGTGGAATTTGTATTGGAAATAGATTCAACAGGGATGATAAAACATTGGGATGATAAGGTGAAGTCTTTTTTTTTTTTTGGTTTTTGTTTTTGTAGTATTGAGGATTAAACCCAGAGCCTCATACATGCCAGATGAGTGCTCTACCACCAAGTTATATCCCTAGCCATTTTTATTTTATTTTAATTTTTGGTACGAGGGATTGAACTCAGGAAAATTTTACCTCTGGGCTGCACTGCCAGCCCTTTTTTCTTATTTTTTTTTAAATTTTGAAACAGGGTCTTACTAAGTTGCTGAGGCTGGCCTTGAACCTGTGACCCTCAGCCTCTCAGGTACTGGGATTATAGACAAAACCCACTACACCTGGCCTCTTTTTATTTTTTATTTTGAGATAGGATCTTTCTATGTTGTCCAGGATAGCCTTGAAGAACCCTTCTGCCTCAGCACCAGTACCTGAGATTATGGTGTACACTCTTACAGCTGGTGCAAGTGCTCTTAATGCATATTGAGACCCTAACATCTTTGTGTGTGTTTGTTTCTGCTGGTGTGTGTCCAGATATAGGGAGTGCTGATGGCATTGCCTTTGATTGGATCAATAGGAGAATTTATTTTAGTGACTACCTCAATCAGACGATTAGTTCCATGGCTGAAGATGGATCTAAGCGCACTGTGATTGCACGAGTTCCAAAACCCAGAGCCATTGTGTTAGATCCTTGCCGAGGGTATGTCATGGTCTTCTTTATTGTATTTTTGTCTGCTTATTTCTGAAGGGAGTGGGGCCAGAAATTATTTTATGTGCATATAAAGCCAACATTATACAGGTTTATATCATTATGGCTATGATTACAAGGACAAAAGAACATCAAGTAATTTTTTTCCCCTAGGAAGGGGAGTGCAGTATGTAACTCTCTTTGGTAGGAAAGGCAATGCTCTGACTTAGTAAATCCCCTGGGGCAAGTTATATGGGTAAGAATGGAGTAGTTAGGCTTTTCCACCATAATAATAACAATTGCAATTAAAGAATACTGCTACTTTTTAAAGTGCAAATGACTGTAAGGTTTCTTATGGTGAATTAATGATGACTTCTTTTGGATGACAAGGTATATGTATTGGACTGACTGGGGATCTAGTGCCAAAATCGAGAGAGCCACTCTGGGAGGAAACTTCCGGGTCTCCATCGTGAACACCAGCCTGGTTTGGCCCAATGGACTCACCCTGGATTATGAGACGGACCTTCTTTACTGGGCGGATGCTAGTCTGTATGTGTCTCTGTTTACTTGTATGGGATTGAGCAGGGATTCCCCTCCTACTTCCAAAGCAGTGGGATTTGCTGAATGAAAATATAATATGCTAGAAAGTTATTGCCTAAATGTGGAACCACAGGTTTTGGAACTATATATCCTAGCTTCACTAATATCTTCTATGTTATATTCTTTCTATGAAAATTTATCTGCATCATGAGATTGAATAATCATGAATTAAGAAAACTAAAGATGCACCACTAAATGTATATATAATTTCAAGTATAATTAAAATTGTAGTTACTAGGTCTATGACCGAAGAGTACTATATTACTATTGTAAAATATGAGTGACTTAAATATGCAGATATAAATTTTTTTCCTGGGCTTTATCATTCAGTGTCATTCATGATTTTCCTTAATTTTTGACTTTTGGCCATCTTCCTAAATAGATCTCTTTTTCTATGGCTTGTTTCCTCTCAACAGATTTCATACTGTTTTTCTTATAAACTTTCCTCAATTCTAATTTTGTATATAACTACTCCAAGTAAACCCCAAATGTCTTATATTCCAGTCTTCCTAGTTGAATCGTTGAAGGGATGAATGATCTATTTGTTATAGTTGGCACTTACCTGTCAGGAATCCTAACTTTCCCAGCTTATTTCCTCATGAGTTTGGTCTTGTGATGCCGAACACCTAACATTCAGATCTTTTCTTTTTCTCATCTGAAACACAGCAGCAGTTTTGTGTTTAATTTTGGACCATTCTAGATAGATACCTTAAAGCACTCTATCAATGCCAACTTGAGAAAGTCATTAAGGGAGTGAGAAGGACAGATAGTTAACTTTTTACCGAATGCCTACTATGCTGCCTAATGAGTTCCATGTGGTGCATACATCCTTCCATAATTCGTTCTCTCTCTCTCTCTCTTACATCAGCCTGCTTCCTTTTGGAAGATATCTCAAAGATTATATTAATCTCTGGAAGTCAATATAATCTGTAGGCCATTGTTTGGTTAGCAAATAAGACCTCCCATCATCATTAAAAAAAAATTTCAAGTGGCTGTATGCCCTCCTTGAAAAGACATTTGGGGGCTGGTATAACTGAATACCTGGGACCAACCATTATTCTTTTGGGATTTCAGCATTTTTTTCTTCTCTCTTTCCTTCATTTCAGGCAGAAGATTGAACGTTGCACCCTCACAGGCATGGACCGTGAAGTCGTTGTCAGCACTGCCTTACATACTTTTGGCTTGACGGTCTATGATCAGTATATTTACTGGACTGACTTCTACACAAAGAAAATTTACCGAGCTAACAAATATGATGGGTCCGATCAGATTGCAATGACCACAAGGTTGCCTGTCCGGCCTACGGGCATTGGCATCGTTAGGAAAAATGAGCAACGGCAGTGTAGCAATCCATGTGCGGAGTTCAATGGAGGCTGCAGCCACATCTGTGCACCAGGTAAGGGCCTGCCCATGGAAATGAAAACATGTAGGATAATCATAAAACCAACACCTGGTAAGGGAGATGAAAGGAGTATTCACCGCTAAGAAGATGAAAAAGTCCAAATTCTCCTTGATTTCAGGTAATTTATAGAATAGAGATAGGGTTATATTTTGAGAGGAAGACTTTGGTAGATTTCTTCTATTCTACCTGGAACACTTTTATGAAGGCACTTTAAATGCAAGCCCGAAGAAGATTGAAATTAAGATGAGGACTTCGGCTGGTCCTCTTCATGACCTGAATCGGAATTTCATCAATAAGCTTACCTTCTTTATAAATAGACTTAATTTTGCTGCTTAGAAGGTATTGTTTAAAGCAGGGCATGATGGTGCATGCTTGTGGTCCCAGTATTTGGGAGGCTGAGACATAAGGACCGCAGGCTCACAGCCGGCCTCAGGTACTTACTGAATCCCCCCACAACTTAGTGAGACCCTGTTTCTAAAATAAGGTTGGGGAGTGTTGCTCGGAGGTAGAATGCCCCTGAGTTCCATCTCCAGTACTGAAAAAAAAAGAAGGTATTGTTAATAGTTTGAAATGTGTCCAGTGATTTTTTTTTTTTTTCAGTACTGGGGCTTTAACTCAGGGATACTCTACCTCCAAGCCACATCCCCATCCCTACTTTATTCTTTATTGGGATTACAATTGTGCGCCACTACGCCTGGCTTGTCCAGTGTTATTTTATGATGAGGATGTATGTTTCATTATGTTTTATAGAGAATGAATTCATTCATAGGAATATGTGCTTTTTATATGGTTGCTTTGCAGATTTTTCTAAGAAAACCATTGCCACTGCAAATGTGAGATAATTGTTTAAAGATTAAAGTAGCTCATACATTAGGAATTTTGGTTGGTGTTTTTGATGAAAGAATGATGCAGAGTAGAGTTGAAAAGTTTATGGACAATATTTTCAGACATGTCTGGAGAGTATTTCATGTAGAAGCTGATGCAGATGCTATTCTGAAAAAGCCTCTATGAATGTTTGCTACACTAATCTTGTGCTTCTTCTGGGCCCAGGTCCAAATGGAGCTGAGTGTCAGTGTCCACATGAAGGCCAGTGGTATCTGGCCAATGATAATAAATATTGCATTGCGGACACTGGTGCCCGCTGTGAAGAGTCCCAATTCACCTGCCTCAATGGCCAATGCATCACAGAGCGGTGGAAGTGTGATAATGACAATGACTGCAGTGACGGCAGTGATGAGCTGGAAATCATCTGTGGTGAGTTGGACTCTCGGTGCTTTTGTTAGGAGCCAAGGACACCTCTGTGCCAGATGTTTGGTACAGAGTCATGCTCTGAATGAATGGGTTTGAAGTTAATGTCTAAGTGTCCTGTTTGAGCTGAAAATCATTTATTTATCTAATTTATTTTTCTATAGCTAGGTGTGGTGGTTCATGCTTGTAATCCCAGTACTTGAAAGGCTGAGACAGGAATGTATCACAAGTTTAAGGCCAGTCTCAGCTACTACTTAGGGAGGCCCTCCACAAATAAGTGAGACTCTGTTTTAAAATAAAGAATGAAAAATAGGACTGGAGGTATAGCTCAGAAGTAGAATGTCCCTGGGTTCAATTTCCAGTACCAGTAAATAAATAAATAAATAAATAAATAAATAAATAAATAAATAATAAAATAATTTTTCTCTAGTACTGGGGATTGAACCCAGGGTATTCTACCTCTGAGCTATACCCCCAGTCATATTTTATTTTTTTGTGGAACCCAGAGGCTTTCTACCTCCGGGCTATACTCCCAGCCCTATTTATATTTTATTTGGAAACAAGGGTCACTCACCAAATTGCTGAGAACCTCACTAAGTAGCTGAGGCTGGCTTTGAACCTGCGCAATCCTCCTGTCTCAGTCTCCCAAGCACAGGGATTACAAGCATTGCCTGGCTTCATGTTTTATTTTTTATTTTGAAACGTGGTCTCACTAAGTTGCTTTGAACCTTACTAAATTGCCGAGGCTGGCCTCAAACCTACAATCCTGTCTCAGCCTCTCAAATACTGAGATTACTGGTGTGCGCAATCACACTTGTCTTGAAAAACATTTATTTTGATAACCCAAACTCTATTTCTGTTAAATCACCTTAGAAGTGGTTACAGAGCAAAGCACTGTGTTTAAATTCTGGTTGTGCCATTTGCAATCTCTACAGTCCTGGGGAAGGTATCTAGCCTAAGACAGCTCATCTGCAAAATGGAATGATTACTAGTATTCTTGTGAGGAGAAAGAATGACAATATTTTAAAAACCTTGCCAGACATGGTGGCACATGCCTATAATCCCAGTTCTTGGGAGGCTGAGACAGGAGGATTGCAAGTGCAAGGTCAACCTCAGCCCCTGAGTTCAGTCCCCGATAACACACACACGCACACGCACACGCACAAACACAGAAACACATCCTTGCGTGATAAGCATGGTCCAGCACGGACCATGGTGCTATCTCTGAGCTACATCCCCAGGCTTAATTTTTATTCTTTATTTTGAAACAGGGTCTCACTAAGTTGTGGAGGGCCTCACTAAGTAGCCAGGGCTGGCCACTAAGGGCTCCAATAGATGACACTTATCATTTAATTACTCTTCATAGCAGAAAAAATTATTAATGTAATAATCATAATGACATCCTTCTCAATCCTAGCTTTCATGTGAATGAAGTAAGGCCAAGTGGACCTTTGCAGGGAGTTTCAAGATTGGCTACCTTTCCCAACACTCCATGTTGGAAATAGAAATTTTTATTTTCTCTAAATATATTGTTTTTGACTGCTTGTCTGTGATCGAGGGAAACTTTTAAATTGAGATTATAGAGAAATGAAATGCACTGACACTTTTTAGAAATGAAGATGATGCTTTAATCAAGAGATTGTCTTTCCATGTTTTTCCCTCCTCTTAGCATTTCACACCTGCCAGCCCACGTCCTTTACCTGTGCAAATGGGCGATGTGTCCCGTACCGATACCGCTGTGACTACTACAATGACTGTGGGGACAACAGTGATGAGGAAGGGTGCTTGTTCAGGAACTGCAATGACACCACCGAATTTACTTGCAACAATGGCAGGTGCATTCCTCTTGAGTTTGTCTGCAATGGCATCAACAACTGCCGTGACAATGGCACTTCAGATGAGAAAAATTGCCGTAAGTTTAACTGAAGTTATTGCACTTGGGGGCAATCAAGTATTACATCATGGGAGCTAACATTTTTTTTTTTTTAACATAAAATAAAGGCTTTCTGAAAAAAAAAAACCACAATATTTTCATCTAAAGCATGTTTCTTTTTGATATAATCTAGATGATTTTAAAAACAACTCTACCTCATATTAGAATTACTCACTTAAATTGATGGAGCCATACAACCATGTGAATATTTTAACCTTGAGTATTTTGTCCTTGGTTTACATATCTGCTAGATTATAAAATTAGCTTGGCAAAAGTTTTGATTGTTATAAAAGATACTTAACTGCAAGTTACAAAATCATTGCACAAATGCATTGTGGTTAAATTTCATTGTGCAAAAGGTATAAAATATCATGGTAACTAATATGATTTTTCTTTTTAGTTTTTCTGATAATTAGCTTTTAGGTTTGTTAATTTTTTTTTTTACAAACTTTCTGGGAACTGTATTTTAGTATCTTAGGAAAACAAAAGAGTAAAGTGCATACTCAAGTATGATGTTTTCAGTTTAAATATGTCTGTTTTGTGGCTTTTGTAGGTAGAGTAACACACAGTAGTTATCCAATCTGCCTTTTCTTCTGGTGTAGATATAGAACACAGGGCCTAGCATATACTAGGCAAGTGCTCTACCATTGACCTAGGTCTACTTTTTAAAAAATGTTTTTTTAATGGAAAATATCAAACATATGCCAAAGTAGAAAGAATAGTACAATTTACTCATTATCTAACTTAAAAAAATATCAACCAATGCCAATTTTGTTTCATGTGTTCCCCCCACTCCTTTTTTAGAATGTTAAAGCAACTCTCAGACATTTAAAAAAAAAACTGTAATGCCATTATAATACCTAGCAAAAGCAACAATACTTGATATTCTTGAGTACCTAGTCAATATTCAAATCTTGACATTTTTTTACTGTTAATTTTGCTCAATTTAAGATTTAAACAAGATCTGCACATTGGTTATTATTCATATATATATTTTTTGGTGGTACTCAGGTTCCTGGAAAACCTTCTACCTCTGACCTACACTCCCAGACCTATTCTTCATACTTTTTTTTTTTAACTTGGAAACAGGGTCTCTTAAGCCAGTGCGGCTGGCTTCGAACCTGTGCGATCCTCCTGTCTCTGCCTCCCAAGCGCGGGGATTACAAGCGTGCGCCACCACACCTGGCATTTTTTTATTTTTAGGTTTTTTAAAAAAAATTTTATTGGAGCAATGTAGTCATACATCTTAATAGGGTACATTTAGCCCTTCTCCAATTTCCACCCCATTCCCTCCCCCCTCTCTCCTGCTCATGTTTAGCTTAGTGATTGACTTTGATATGTTGGTGAATATACATCATGTACATTAGGAAATTTTTCTCTTCCCCGTCTCATCCCCTCAGGTCACCTTATTTGCTCATTTATGGTTTCTCCTTCTTCATCTAAAGTTTCTCCTATGGCCCTTTTTCTTTCTAGCTTCTGCATAATAGGGAAAGCATCCGATATTTTTTTTTTTTTACTTTTTGCGACTGGCTAATCTCATTTATAATGTTCTCCAGTTCCATCCATTTCCCTACAAATGAAATGCTTTTTGTGACTGACTAATCCCACTCATGATGTTCTCCAGTTCCACCCATTTCCCTGAAAATGGCATACTTTTGTTCTTCTTTGTGGCTATGTAAAATTCCATTGTGTCCATATCCCATAGTTTTGTAATCCATTCATTTATGGATGGACTTCTTGGCTTGTTCCATAGTTTGGCAATTGTGAATTTTTCAACTGTGAACATAGATACACATGCATTAGTTTGGTAGTTTGGTTTCTATTCTATTGGGTAGATACCCAGAAGTTATATTGCTGGGTCATATGGTAGGTTTGTTCCCATTCTTCTGAGGATACTCCATACTATTAATCTGCAATTCCACCAACAATTTGCTTCACACTTCACATCCTTGCTAGCATTTGTTGCCATTTGTGTTTTTAATGAATGCCATTTTAGTTGCAGTAAAGTGAAATCTAGGATAGTTTTGATTTGCATCTCTCTGTTGGCTAATTATGTTGAACACTTTTTCATACATTTATTGGCCATTGAAATTTCTTTTTTTGTGAAGTGTCTATTTAGTTGCCAATTTTTTGATTGGGTTGTTTGTTTTCTTAGTGGTGAGTTTCTTGAGTTCTCTGAGATTCTAGATATTAGTCCTCTATTAGGGGAATAGTTGGCAAAAATGTTCTCCCATTCTTTCAGCTCTCTGTTGAGGTTCTTGATAGTTTTCTTTGATATATAGAGGCTTTTCAGTTTAATGCAATCTCATGTATTGATCCTTCTTTTAATTTCTTGTGCCTTTGAGGTCTTGTTGAGAAAGTTTTTGCCTATGCCTATGTATTGCAGTGTTGGACTTATGTCCTCTTCAAGGAGCTGCAAGGTCTCTGGTCTGATTTTCAAGTCTTTGATTCATCTTGAAATGACTCTTGTGCAGGGGTGAGAAAGTGAGATTTATTTCCATTTTTCTGCATATGGTTAGCCGTTTTGCCAACACCATTTGTTGAAGAGGCTATCTTTTTCCCAGCATATATTTTTGGCCCCTTTGTCAAAAATGAACTGGCTGTGACTGTGCGGATTTGTTTCTGAGTCTTCTGCTGCATTGGTCTATGTATCTGTTTTTGTGCCAGTATCATGATGTTTTTATTACTATGGTTTTGTAGTATACTTTGAACTCAGGTATTATGATGCCTCCTGCATGGTACTTTTTGCTGATAACTACTTTAGATATTCTGGGATTTTTTTTTGTTCTAAACGAATTTAAGGACTGATTTTTCTATGTCTGTGAGGAATGACCTTGATAATTTAATGGGTATTGTGTTGAATCTGTAGATCACTTTTGGAAGAATGGCCATTTTGATGATATTTATTATGTATATCCAAGAACATGGAAGATCTTTCCATCTCCTAAGGTCTTCTTCAATTTCTTTTAAATGTTTTATTTTTTTTTTGTAGAAATCTTTTACCTCTTTGGTTAGGTTTATTCCTAAGTGTTTTATTTTTTGTGTGAAATATCCAGAGAAGTGTTTTCTGGATTTCTTTTTCAGTGGATTTATGGTTGGTATATAGGAAAGCTTCTGACTTTTTAGGATTGATTTTGTATCTAGACACTTTCCTGAATTTATTGATCAGTTATATCAGCTTTTTGGTTGAGTTTGTTGGGTCTTCTAAGTTTAGAATCTTGTCATTTGCAAATAGTGATAATTTCAGTTCTTCTTTTCCTATTTGTAATCTTTTGATTTTTCTTTTCTTACTTTATTGCTCTGGCTAACATCTCAAGTACTATATTGAAAAAAAGTTATAATAATGTACATCCTTGTCTTGTTCTTGTATTTAGGGGGAATTCTTACAGTTTTTGCCCATTTAATGTGATGTTGACTGTGGGCCTATTGGATATTGTCTTTATGATGTTGAGGTGTGTTCCTTCTATTCTGATTTTCTTCAGTGGTTTTAGCATAAATGGATGTTAGATTTTGTCAAATGCTTTTTCAGCATCTATTGAAATGATCATGTGATTTTTTTCTTTGATTCTGTTTATGTGATGAATTATGGAATGTTTTTCTATGTTGAAGCAGCCTTGCATTCCTGGGATGAATACTACTTGGTCATGGTGTATGATTTTCTTTGTGGCACTGGGGATTGAACCTAGAGACATTCTACCTCAGAGTTAAACCCCCAGCCCAATTTTATTTTTTATTTGGAAACAGGGTCTCACTAAGTTGTGAAGGGCCTCACTAAGTTGTTGAGGCTGGCTTTGAACCTGTGATCCTCCTATCTCAGCCTCCCAAATACTGGGATTACAAGCATGTGCCCCACACCCAGCTTGTTTTTTTTTTTTTTGATGTGGTTTTGAATGCATGTTGCTAGTATTTGGATTAGCAGTTTTACATCTAAGTTCATCAATAATATAAGCCTATAGTTTTTTTTTGAGCTGTCTTTATTTGGTTTTAGTATTAATGTGATGTTGGCTTTGTAGAATGTATTTGAGAGGGTCCCATTTCATTCTTTTTCATGGAATAAATTGAGGAGTATTGGGGTTAGCTCTTTTATAAAGGTTTTATAAAATGCACTTGGGAAGCCATCTGGTCCTGGGCTTTTGTTTGATGGTAGGCTCTTTATTCCTGCTTCAATCTCTTTGATTGCTATTGGTCTGTTTAAATTTTCTAGGAAGGATTTATTTATGTGTCTAGAAAATTGTCAATTTCTTTTAAGTTTTCCATTTTGTTAGAGTATAGTTTTTTCAAAGTAGTTTTTGATAATTCTCTGGATTTTCATGCTGTTGGTGGTAATATCTCCTTTTTCATCTCGTATTTTAGTACTTTGGATTAATTCTCACTTTCTTTTGGTTAGGTTTCATGGCTTGGTTTGGGAAGTCTGGAGTGATTTTAATTGGTTTGCCTCTGAATGTCACTTGGTCTTTTGTTTTTGTTGCCTTTATGATTGTCTCCTTAACGTATACATCATTGGTCAGTTTGACTATTATGTAGCATGGTGAATCTTTTCTCTGATCTTGTCTAACGGGGGCTCTATAAGTTTTCTGTACCTCTTTCAGGCTCTCTACAAATTCTTTCCAGAAATCCTTTATCATTTCTAATATTAATTTTCTGATATGTTCTTTTGATGATCTCTATAATTCTATGTTGTTGGATTCTCTTATTGTGGGGTTGTGGGACCTCATTGCTTCCTTGCTATTCTTCCTCATGATATCAGCTTTCTTTTTCTTTTTTTTTATTCTTTAATTTGAAACTGGATCTCACTGAGTTGCAGAAGGCCTCACTAAGTAGCTGAGGCTGTCTGCAAACCACGATCCTCTGGTCTTAGCCTCCTGAAAGCTGGGATTACATGCGTGTGCCACCACCCCCGGCTTGATTTCAGGTTTCTTAAGCTTGTATCTTTGTTACTTTTGATATCTTTCTCTCATGCCGTGTCAGATGGTATATACAAGGGCAAGTTGTATATTATACAACTTGGTAAAGGTTGAGTGGGAAGGAAGGTGATGAAGTTGTAAATGCAAGAATAGAGTAAAGTAGCAGATAGGGTCAAATAGAATGAGAGTTTGAGTTTGGTAATTCAAACCAAACTCAGAGATTAGAGATGGTGAATATGTAGTAGGATTCTAGTAACCAATGTAGTGATATGACGTGGATATTTTTTGTGTGGTATGGGGTTCCTGGAAGCCCTTCTACCTCCGGGTTATACTTCCAGACCTATTTTATACCTTTTTTTTTATATTTGGAAACAGGGTCTCTTAAGCCAGCATGGCTGGCTTCGAACCTGAATGATCCTCCTGTCTCCGCCTCCCAAGCGCGGGGATTACAAGCGTGCGTCACCACACCCGGCCAACATGGATTTAATATAGGACAAAGAAAAGAAAAAAGGAAAAGGGATGGAGTGAAGAGAGTAAATATGTATAAGGGAAGAAGCTTGTAAAAGGGGCGAGAAAGAGAGCAAACAAACAAGTTCACACACATACACATACAAAATAACAAAAACAAAAAAAATAATAGAATCCTAAAAATATATGAATACTGAGCAGACTTGACCTCTGCAGTCTTCCTGGCTCTGTGTGGATTCTTTTACTGTTTAAGGTTCACATTATTTAATAGGTTCTCAAGCATGTTACAAGCACTCTTATTTGCTCTGTAATCTATAGTAATGATGTCAGTTTATAGCACTGTTATTTGGTTTCCTTCAACAATTGGGACCCTGGCCTGGTGTCTCTCTCTGTTCAGGCACCTAGTACTACTGACACCTTTCCTGCTGCAAGCTTCGGTCTCTGAGCTTTCAAAAAGGACCGGTCTTTGGGACTCTCTCAGTGTATGCAGGTGGCCATTATCTCTGGGGCTGGATCTACCATTAAGTGCAGATCACTGTGTTTTCCACTGATGCTGAGCCTGTGTCTCTTCTCCCTGCCTGCATAGGTGGTGAGTGCCTCTGGGCCAAACCCAGTGTATACAAAGGAGGCCATGTTCTCCACAGATAGGGCTAGGTTGGTCTGATTTCTTCCTGTTCACCATGATTGGGTGGTTTTTGGTGCTCTCCAGAGGCCCTACTCGGGCCCTGAGCCATGGAGACTGTAGGCTTTTTTGCATAATTGGCCCTGGGGGCTGTCTTCTAATCAGCACCTCTGCTGTATCCAAAAGCAGTCTCTACTCCCACCCTCAGCAGGGTGAACCACAAAGTATTAGCCTCTACAAGTCTATAGCTTCCTGTGTGAGTCCCTGAGGCCATGCTGGGGATGGCTGCTTTACTTTTGGTGTTGTGGAGCTGCTCTGGATTTCTAGAGGATATGGTGAACTTGGCTGCCAATGCTACAAGTTGTAGCCACGGTCCAGGCAAGAGAAGCAAGAGAAGCCAGCCATTTACAATTCCAATTGTATCTTCTTACTTAATTTCATGTTGCTGGCTTTTTTGCTGGGGGGTCTCTGGAGGCACAGAACCAGCAGTCCTGGTACAGTGAGGCAAGATCACTGCCATGGCCCCTGCAGCTGCAGCTGTTGGAGGCAGTCAGGGTACTTTTATGCTCTCTGATATGCCTTCTAGCTAGCCCTGTTTCCATCACCTTTTAATTCATGGTGCTTTGTTCACATTTATACTGATTGGTTTCTTTTGCTTGCCAAGACACTATTTTCAGGGCAATAGAGATCGAGTGTCCACAGGACTGAGTTGTGCTGCTTTCCTCAGTCACCGTCTTTCTGGAAGTCCTTCACATTGACTTTGATTGTTAAACTCTTTAATTATGTATCAGTTCCCACTTTTATTTTCTGGTACTGTGGATTGAACCCAGGGGCATTCTACCTCCAAGTCCACCCCCAGCCCTTTAAAATAATTTTTTTGTGGTTGTTGCTTTTAAAGAGGGTATTTTTAGGTTGCTGAGACTATCCTTTAACCATGAATCCTCATGTCTTAGCTTCCCAAGTACTGGGATTACAGGTGTATACCACCATGCCCAAATACAAGTATTCTAAAACTTAAAGGCATCTCAAAATCTGAAACACTTCTTGTCTTGAGCATTTCTGAAAAGGGATACTCAGTCTGTACAATTCCCCTATCTTTTTTTTTTAAACACAAAATATAGCCTTGTATTTTCAATTTTTCTTTCTTGCTATTAACAATATATCTTGGGGATCATACTATCATATAGATCTTCATTCCTTCTACAGGTACATATTGCTCCACAATGTGGATATACCATAGTCTCTTTGACTGAAAGTTATGCCATTTGTTTATACTATTAAATTAAGAAAACAAACATTTTAAATTACAAAGCAACCTCTCCTCCTAATCTCTATCTCCAGAAGTAGCTGAAAATAACTGTTTTCTAGTGTATCTGTAAGTAACCTAAGTGTCATAGATTGTGCCTCTCTGATAGCTTTGAAGTGACCATCCCATTATTTTAATTCTTCAATAGGTCTGTTAACACAGACATTATTTATGACATCTATTTGGTGGCTATATTCCAAATGTTTATCTGGTTATCTTTTTTAAGCAAATCGTACTTGCCTGCCTGGATACACAAAATGTCAAAATACAAATATTTGTATTCCTCGAACGTACTTGTGTGATGGAGATAACGACTGTGGAGACATGAGTGATGAAAACCCCACTTATTGCAGTGAGTATGATAAAACTACTTCTCTTTTTGTGATTCCAGAGATGTATGTCTTGAGCTAATACAAAGATATATATATATATATTATATATGCATATATACATATATATATATCCTGGTGTTTGTACTAATTTCAATTATTCTCTCAGGGTTTTTTTTTTGTAAGTAAGATGTAGAAGGCAGTGGCTCTAGATGTGATTGGAAGGGCATGTGAAGCCTCTTCCCTCTGTTCCCTTGCCAAATGCTCCAGACCTTAAATATTTCTTCCAAAGACCCACTGCAGTTGAAGAGCCCCTTTTCTCATCATTGAAGGCAGAATTTGCACATTGAGCTCTTACTATTTATTCTTGATATTGTCATAGTGGCCATTAGTAACTGCAAATATTTTTATATTCTTCAGTGCTTAAATTTCAGAAAACTTTATTTTATATTTAGCAACTTGGTTAATTAATACAGATTCTGTATTTGTATTCCAAATTAAAAGGTCTTCCTTAAGCTTGAAAACTTTTAGTCTGATAGCTTAAATAGATGAATTTAGAATTAAGATGAATAGATGAATTTGAGAAGTTAGAAATTGTCCTTTTCTCTTATGGAATGTGCAGTTAAACTGTGGTCACTGATCTCCTCCTAGGCAAAC
This sequence comes from Muscardinus avellanarius, assembly GCF_963383645.1. NCBI lineage: Eukaryota > Metazoa > Chordata > Mammalia > Rodentia > Gliridae > Muscardinus > Muscardinus avellanarius. The sequence continues at coordinate 66,583,482 of NC_137787.1, forward strand.
TACAGGGCATGGCAATAATCTATCACTAGGCCAGGATACAGTCCAAGAACAGGAATAATCTTTAACAACAGAAGAGTGAGGAAACAAAACTCAGGACATGGCCATCAGTTAGGGCTTGACAGACTGCAGCTATTGCTAAATTTTTAGAATCCTTGCTTCTGTAACAGTTTTCCTGGCAAATTAGCATATATCATGGGCCAAAGCTAGGGAGCCTTATAGACAAGAAGAATTACAAGACTTTATTTAGGTTTTGTACCCACATATTAGAAAATCCATCTGACCAGAACTACCTAAATTTACTTGAGAAGAGAACAGATTTTCGAACATAGGCAGTCTTCTAGTTTTTCAAAGATAAGCCTTATGTTACAAGGATGAATAGGAGGAGAAGTTGGCAACTCTATAGAATCACAGTCTAACATGGTTAAGAGATGTGTGTGAAGTGAGCTTGGTTATGGTCATGTTGGATTTAGTTTTGCTTTTAATGGTTAATGGTTGCTTCAGTAGGATTTAATTTTATACTACAGCAGAAAAATAAAACCAGTTTATTTTCATGTGATTTTTTTTTTTTTTTGTGGTGTTGGGGGTTGAACCAGAGGCATTCTACCTCTGAACCACACCCCCAGCCCTATTTTTTATCCTTTATTTTGAAACAGGGTCTCACTGAGTTGCAAAGGGTCTCACTAAGTAGCTTAGGCTGTTCACAAGCCTGCAATCCTCCTGACTCAGCCTCACAAATACTGGGATTACAGGTGTGCACCATCATGCTCAACCTCACACGATTTTATATTTTATATATCACAAAGATATTTCTTTGATATTTCTAACAAATGGAAGTTATATATTGGATTTCTAGAATATGGAATATTCTGGGCTACTAGGGCAGTGCTCCCTTCTTTCTGCCCCCATACTCCTTCCTCCCTTTGGAGAGCTTAGGCCCATTTCCTCATCCTCTCTTTCATGGCCACGCTAATCCATTTCAGCGATATAGGCAGACTGTCAGGACTGGTGGACCCACACTTGTGGTTGTTTTTTCTTTTTCTTGTGGTATGGGGATTAAATCCAGGGATATTTTACTTCTGAGCTACACCCTCAGCCCTATTCTTATTTTATTTGTTTTTTGAAACAGGATCTCACTAAGTTGCTAAGATCCTCACTAAGTTGCTGAGACTGGCCTGTGAACCTGTGATCCTCGAGCCTGCGATCCTCCTGTCTCAGCCTACCAAGTCCAGGGATTACAGACAGGTGCCACCATGCCTGACTCCATGCTTGTGTTTTGCTCACAGACTTTATCTTCTTTTTCTCCTCCAGCCACTCACACATGCAGCAGCACTGAGTTCCAGTGCACGTCTCCTAGGCGCTGTATTCCTTACCGCTGGTATTGTGATGAAGAAGCCGATTGTGCTGATGGCTCTGATGAACCTGCCTCCTGTGGTAAGAGCATAAGCAAGCATGAAGAGCATGGGATGGCTGCTAGAGCACCTTAGTTTCTTCCAGCCACTTCACATGCACACAGGGGCCATGCTGCTGGAGGCCAGCTCCCCTGCTCCTGCTCTCAGTGGGATGCTGAAGCCACTTCACAGATGTCCATTAAAGAGGTGCTACCACAGGGTGCTGTGTGGGGAGCTGATCAGAGTATGGAAGTTGCTAGTTAATGCTGAGAAAATGAGGTTAAATTGGTGATGTACCTAATACAGTGCCTGGCTTGTAGAATTCAATTAATTTTAGTTGACTCATTTTGAGCTTAGGAATTTCGCTGAGTTCTGGCTTATAAGACTGGGAGAATCCCAAAGTGATTGGAATTAACACATACATGGGGTAGGGACATTCTGGGGCACACATACTCTTTCTCTTTTGTGTCTGTGTGGCTTGATGGGGTGAGGTCCCCTGGCCACCTGTACTCCCAAACTTCGAGAGGCCCTCTTCTTGTATTCCTGGAAGGAGTCCTGTCTTGTTTGTGTTTGGAGACTGCTATTTACCTTTGCAAATTGTGATCTATATCCGTGTATACTTTTTGCATAATTGTAAACGTCTAAAGATACAACTTCTATGTTGCTTTTTTAATCTGTCAAAAAATTATATTGCTATGTAGGGATGAGAAAACCATGACTATGGCCTGTCTTTGTAGGTAACATTTTATCAGAATGCAACCACATATTGTGTGTGGCTGCTGATGTGGCCTGCAAACCTAAAGCATTTACTATCTGATTGGACAAACTTTACTCACTCTTGCTATATAGTTTTGCTCTCCCTTTTAATGACATGTAATATTCCATTGAGTGGTTATATTATCATTTCAATTATTATCATTGAATTGCCTGTCTATATTATTAAGCATTTAGATTGCTCTTATTTTTCTTTACAATTCTCATTACTACTGTAAATACAATATATCAAATGTTCTATTCTGGGGATATTTTACTATGGCCACCAGCATAGCTTTACAGCTGAATTCAGGTGGCTTTTCTCTTCCTATTTTCCTTGAGGTTTGAATTCTGGGGCTGATGGTGGCAGAGTGGTATTTGGATCTCTTTGCTAGGTTCTTTCCCTCCAACACAGAAAGCAAAGGGCACATAGAATTTTGAGGATCTGTAAAGAAAAGAATAACTGTTAGGTGAGTAGAGCCGTCATCAGAGATTTGCCCAAATATGTAAATTATTGGTTCAAATATGTGAAGAATAAATGAGAGTATTCAAACCACTGTATGAGTCACAGTAATACTAATTAGTCCCAAATGCCTGATGTATTTAAATAAAAACAGACAAGCATCTATATATTAGTTCATTCTCATTATAGTAATTCAGATAATAATGTGCACATATATTTGAAAGAAATAACAAGATGTATGTGAAAAAGTAACATTTCTATTTCTTCATCCTTATTAAAGTCTCTCATTCCCCAAAGATCATCACATTTTTTGGAGGGAGCTGGGGATTGAACGCAAGGACATTCTACCTTTGAGCCACACCCTCAGCCCTTGTTATTTTGAAAAAGGGTCCTGCTAACTTTCATCCTGTTTCAGCCTTCCAAGTACTAGGATTACAGGCATGCACCACTATAATTGTCTAGATAATTACTTTTAAGGGTATGTGTCAACTACCTTTACCTTTGTCTACATATCTTGATATGTAGTTTTGAAAAACTCAGGTAGGAGTTTACATATTTTTCTGCAGTTAACTTTTTTTTTTAAAGCTTAATAACATCTTGCCAGTGAATCTACCTCATTCCTTTGAACTGCCACAGATTACCCTAAAATATGAATGTTCCATATCCTAATTGCAGGAAATTTATATTGCTTCCATTTATTCATTTACTTACTTTATTAATTATGAAAAATAATTCTAGGTGAACATCTTTTTGGAAATGTCTTTGTGCATGTGCGGGAAGTTTCTGAGGGGCTAGGTTTCTACAAGTGTACTGCTGTGCCAAAGGGGATGTGTTCCTTCAAAAAGTCAATGTCAGTGTACATTCCTTTTATGTCTGCTTCTGAAAGATCTTGCTTCTTTTCACTTTTATCATTGTGGTGTCTCCTTAATATATAAAATTAAATTTCTTTTGCCTTTGGCTAATTTGAATGGGTTTCTGGGTTTATGACAGTTTAATTAGTTGAATAAGAACATGTGGTAAAGGATTTGAATCAGTGATAGTTAATGCTAACTGAAAATAAAAGGTGACATTCCTATAACTCAACAAATCTTTATTGAGCACCTATGTTCTAGGCAAACTGGGGTTGCATCAGTGAATAAGACAAAGATCCTGCCCAAGCCGAGCTTCTAGCCTAGTGAGGGGAGGAAGGCAGCAAATCTAACAGAGAAGTAAACTGGATAGCACTGGGAAAGGTTGTAGGCATTGAACGGAAAAGGCAAACGAGAATAGGGGTATGGTAAACACCAAATGAGTTTGAATAAAAAGTAGATTTTAAAATAGAAATGTGTAATGGTAGGTAATTTATACCATCATTTGGGAAAATGCTGATGCTTCTCTACCATACCTGTAAGGAAATATTGAATCTCATCCTAGTCACCAAAGATAATTAGGACATTGCACCATCAGCTGATCCCTTTTCCCTCAATTCTTGGGTACTGGTTCCCATCTCTTGGGTCCTGGTCTCTGTTTCCAGCTGTACCTGATGAGGCGATGCTCTGCTGCAGACAACTTACGCTATAGCCAGCTCTTCTCAAGATTTCTGGCTTGTAAATCACCGTTTTCACTGAGACTGCTTAACTCTTTTTTCCCCCAGAACACTCTGAGCGAACGTGCTTAAGTACTGAGTTTAAGTGTGATGGTGGCAGGTGCATCCCGAGGGACTGGATCTGTGATGGTGACAACGACTGTGGGGACATGAGTGACGAGGACGAAAGACACCAGTGTGGTAAGTGGCGCCAGGTAATTCCTCTCCAGAGTCACCTTCCAGGGAAAGAGTGGAGTCATGATTTTGTGTTTGGAGGAAGATGGCTGCTTAATTGCACACTGATGTTGCCCTTGCTTTTCTACTCTGGGATTGTTCGACATCATCCACGCTTTAGGATGGTGGAGAGTGACTTTGTGTTAACTCTTTCTCTTGTATTTGGATGATGGAAATAATGTCCTATCTTCCTAAAGGAGACAAAGAGAACTCAGTTGCTGCTCTTGGTGGCATCTTTAACAGTGTGTCAACTAACTGTGTCTCCAGTTTCCTCCATGACCTTAGGGCTCTTGCTGGGGAGTTGTGATTGCTCATTTTGAATTCATTTATTTTTTGTGGAACAACAGTTTTCATTACCAACAAAGCATGAAGTTCTTACCTGAGGTGTCTTAGCAGAGTAGCTTTCCATGGTAGAATCATAAAAACAGTGGATTCCTGATGCTTGTATTTGACTGCCACTGCATCTGTTGTGACTCTAGTGCAGTCCACAGCCCACAGGTGCTCTATTCACTGCAGCAAAGTGGCTGGCAACTACACATGCATGGATTATAGCAAATGTTTTTTTTTTTTTTTTTGAGGATGGAACCCAGGGGCATTCTACCTCTGAGCTACGCCCCAAGTTCGATTTTTTTATTCTTTATTTTGAAACAAGGTCTCATAGAGTTACAAAGGGCCTTACTAAGTACCCGAGGCTGTCTGTGAACTGTGATCCTCCTGTCTCAGACTCCCAAATGCTGTGATTTCAAGCGTGCGCCACCATGCCTGGCTGCAAATACTCTTTTCCTTCCTTCTTTTGTCCCTGTTCACCAGCAATGGGCTTCGGTAGAATACCTGTTCTTTCATTCTGCAGACACTAAGGATTCTGTATCAGTGTCTTGCCTCTTTCCTCCCGGTGTCACGGTTTCTGACAACTCTACTTGACACGTGTGTCTCCTAACCATCCTCATTCTACTTAGTTACAACAGAGTTGGAAAAACATTGCCTTTAGTGGAAAAAAAAAAGACCCAGATTTGAAGCACTAGCTCTTTTTCTTTTAATTCCCTGACTTTGAGCCATCTAGTTAACCATTTTGACCTTCGGTTTTCTCATCTGTAGAACTGGCATAAAAATACCCATCTCACTTCGTGCTTATCTGACTACCCTTTATAAGCTGAAAAATGTTACCGAAATGTAAGACATTTGACATCTGATTAATACAATCATAGTGAATTCTTGAAGCCCTAAGGGGAAAAACATGCTGTCACACTAAATAAGTGAGGTGTTTTATGATATTGATTTCTTCTGGGAAATCCAGAGTCTAAAGCAACTCATAGGGAGCCTTTGGAGGTATTTCTGTTTTGACCTATTATTACTGTTGCAGTGTGATTTGTTTGCCCGTTTTCCTCCTATTTCCTCTCATCCCTCAGAGTGTTAAGAAGTACAACAAGCAAGAGAAATTGACTGGTTACAGCGGGCTCTCGGGTGGTTTCTGATTCTTGTGTGCTTTGGTTTCAGAGAATAAAAATTGCTCAAGCTTTGAGTTTTTATGTGGAAACTACAGAAGCCCATCCCGGAGGTGCATTCCTATGACCTGGGTCTGTGATGGTGATGCGGACTGCGCTGATGCCCTGGACGAACATCAGAACTGCACTAGAAGACCCTGCTCTGCAAACGAATTCACCTGTAATAATGGGCTGTGTGTCATTCAATCATTCAGGTGAATTGGGCGTTAAAAAGTTTCCCAGCAAACCCCAAATATCTGTGTCAGGGCCGACTCATCTACTAAGCACAGGAGCCACTGTGCCTACGGCCCACAACACTTTTGGTTATGCAAGAAAATATCTGGATCCCCTTGATATCAAAAGGAAAAGGCAAAGAACTTTTAAGCTGGGCACGGTAGCACACGTCTGTAATCCTAGTAGGCAAGAGGATCACAGGTTCAAGGCAAGTTCCAGCAACTTAGCAAGACCACAGCAACCGAGTGAGAACCTGTTTCAAAATAGAAAATAAAGAGATGAAGGTGTAGCTTGGAGGTACAGTAGTACTCCTCCCCCTAAAAAAGAAGTTTTAGGTCAAAGATAGGGTTTACTATGTAATACTAATATGTTGCCTTTATACAATGTGGTCATTTAACAGTCTTTGTGTGTGTGGTTCTGGGGGTTGAACCCAGGGGCATTCTACCTCTGAGCTATGCCCCCAGACATTTTCTAATTTTTGATTTGAAACAGGGTTTTGCTGTTGCTGAGAATCTAGCTATGTTGCTGAGGCTGTCCTCCATCCTGAAACCCTCCTGTCTCAGCCTCCCAAGTACTGGGATTATAGGTGTGTGTCACAACGCCCAGCTCATTTAACATACTTTTTAATAATTTTATGAAAAGGGACACAAGAAGGCAAGAGTGCCTAGGGCCCATGAAGGGAATAGTGCGGTCTTACTCAGAGGATAGGACTGATATAGGCTTATTGGTATAAGAAAGTTCCTTCTTAAATCTCTTAGTTTTCCACATGGTGGAAAGACATAATAGAGGCATGGTGCAAGACGTATTTCACTTTCCTTTCTGTGCTATAAAGAAAATAACATTGCAGGCATGATCAATGGATCTTGCACTTAGTTTGGCGTCAGGGAGACAACAGGGAGACTTAAATGGGTTAAACTGAGACATATGCTTCAGTTAAGGACACAAACGTTATTCAGTGGTATCCAAGAGAGCCTGAAGGCTCAGACCGCCTGATCCTCTTATTTTTTGGTGGTGGTGGTACTGGGGTTCCTGGAAACCCTTCTACCTCTGGGCTACACTCCTAGACCTATTTTATATTTTTATTTGGAAACAGGTCTCTTAAGCCGGCACAGCTGGCTTCGAACCTGCGCGATCCTCCTGTCTCCGCCTCCCAAGGGCGGGGGTTACAAGCGTGCGCTACCACGCCTGGCTCCTGATCCTCTTTTTAAAGAAAAACAAAATTGGAAACTTGGATTTTCATGTGAAATATTCTTATTTTAAATGCTAGAAGCAAAATTTTTTTAATTCTTCAAACACCATGTGGGCCAAACACATTCAGCTCATAGCATACCAGTTTGGGGGTCTTTCCTGTAATGTCCTATTGTGTTTTTCCACTTTCTCCAAATGGGCCACTTCAGATAATATTTCCTTCCGTTCTTTCTTCCTTTTCCCCCTTCCCTCCTTCCTTCTTATATTTAATTTTTTTTTACTAGTGCATCATGCCTTCCTTCCTCCCATTTTTTGTAATGGAGGAGGAACTCTGGGACATTCTACCTCCAAGCTACACTCCCAGCCCTTTTTACTTTTTGTTATTTATTTATTTATCTATATATTTATTTATTTATTTATTTACTTTTGTGGTACTGGGGATGGAACCCAGGGGCATTCTACCTCCAACCTACACCCCTTGTCCTATTTTTTTTTATTCTTTATTTTGAAACAGGATCTCACCGAGTTGCAAAGGGCCTCACTAAGTAACTGAGGCTGTCTGCGAACCCCTATCCTCCTATCTCAGCCTCCCAAATGCTGGAATTACAAGCGTGTGCCACTACGCCCAGCCTTTACTTGTTATTTTGAATCAGGATCTGCCTAAGTTGTTTATAGTCTGGCTAAGCTGCTGAGGCTGACTTCAAACCTGTGACCCTTCAGTCTCAGCTTCCCAAGTGCTGAGAGTACAGGTGTGCGCCACAGTGTCTGGCTGATGTATGTTTTCTTAATGCCACAAACTCTCACCACCCTCTTTTAGCAAATCTTTGGATTTGCTAGAAATAAGTAGAGAAGAAGCATGGTGTGTAAATTTCTATCCTGTGGATGAGGAGATGGGTAGGATCATTGACAAAAATACAGGAGCCCAGAAAGGGGTTTGCTCCGGGGGACAGGTGGGTGTGATGTCACAGGACTTCCTGAAGTGAGAACGAGCGCTAGGCATTTGGACACATGGAGCTGGGGCTGTGAAGGGCTATTGCAAGTGCTAAGGTTAGTTACAGGACACAGGCCTACAAAGAGCAACAGGAACTGTCAGCTTACAGCCTGGTAGGGAAGAAGATGGCGAGCTAGAGGAAGCAGGCAGGAGCTCAGAGCAAGAGGGTTTCTGAGGCCACGTGCTTAAGTGGGAAGTGCCCAGCTACGTCTGTCTGGAATAGAGTGGTGTGGAGGATTGCATGTTTACAGTGACCCAGAGAAGGAGGACAAGGCTAACTCACGTTCTCTGATGGCAGCAAAAAAAGCAGGGGCTCCGTTTGTGACCCCAAAGTGGAAGTGGTTGAGAAAGATAAATATCTAGAAAATCTACTCTATGAATTCCTCATCCCCTGACGAAGCCCAGTGGACCCTGCTGAGCCAGAGTAGTCCGTGCATTGATACCCAGAAGACATTGGGGGGATGGAGCTATCTCCTTTTGTAGGGAAGCTGCATTTAATACGCTTTGTTTGCATTTCACTGATATGATGGGATCTGCGGGTTTTTATTTTTGTAGTTAAAGTGAATTGTCCTTTCTCTGTGTTTATTTTCCTTTCCACCTCGAGTTTTATTATGTTGTACTTCTATCTGGGTCTTCTGAATTCAATACATAAAACCACCGGTTTCAGATATGAATATATTCTGAAAACGTAGACATAGGATTTAAGGAAAAGAATTATAGCAAGTCCTAATTTTGGTCAGACTCTAGATTTTTTTTCCTTCTGTTTTTTCCAGAGCTCTGTCTTATTATTCTGATCTCACAGCTGACATATCAGACTTTTACTGATTCAATTCATTCATATTTTATTTCCTTTTTCTTTTTCTCTCTTTGCTTCTTTCTCCTTCCTTTAAGCCTCCTGTCTTTTTCTCCATTCCTCCCCCTGCAGAGATATTTGAATTGCTTTTGCCTAGGGCCATGGCAGACCAGAAAAAAAAAAAAAAGTTTTCCTGGAAATCTAAGTGAAAGGGTTAAAAACAAATCCAACTTTGATGTGTCTGGAGGACCTCTGCCTCTGCCAGGTGCGCCGCTAATGTGCCCCTTCTCGCTTGACACAACGTGTGCTTCCCTGTTTGGGACAATGGGTCAGGGATCATTTTTCCTTTTGACTTTTTTCTCTTGTTTTTTTACTGATGCTGCCGAAAAGCCTGGGTAAGACTGAGTTGTGAGTGGCTTGCTGGTAGAATGGCATGCGATTGTACCAAAAAAAACCTGGTGACTTGCTTGCCTACCTGTTTTCCTCCCTTTGTGGATGGTAACTTTGGTTAGCAGACTTGATCATAGGTCAACTGCAAAACTAACCGCATTTACCTCAGCACCTTAACATCTTGCAGTGCTCTGCCTCCAGCTCCTGGGCCTTTCTTGATAAATTGCTCTGTGATGTCAAACATTAGCTTTGTCCATCCCTAGCTTAAATTCCTTTGTGCTTATAACAAAGTTTGCTATAGTTAATAGAACCCTCTTAATAATATGGAGAAGAAAGACTCATTTGGTTCAGAGAACTTCAGGAAACAGTATTGTCCTCATGATGTCTGGGAATGTTAGGTCCCAGAATAGCTTCGAGGACTACAACACACCTTTTTACTTTGCCAATATGCCATAGCAATCCACTAATCTTACATCCTTTCCATCACTGTAGCAGCTCACATATCACGGTAGGTGGTAGTAAAATTGTAGAAAGATAGAAGGAAGAGGAGGTTAATGCAAACATTACTCCAATGGAAAGATATATATGAGGACATGTGTAACAATCATCTTTTATAGTATAGAGTACTCAATGCATGACTTTTTATTTGGGCATGGGGACTTCTGGCATATGGCTACCCGGGATATTGCTACTGCCATTAAATTATCTCACTTTCGATGAATAAATCTGGGGAATGCCATAATCACAAAATTGTATTTAATCAATTTATCTATTAGGAGAAACCATGAATACAATTACTTGAATAACTTTAGATCCACATTTCTCACGGTAGCAACTAGCACCCAGGGAAGTAGGGTAGAATGCCAAATACTCGGTTCTAAAGCTGAAGATTGGTGGGGTATGTGAAGATTCGTGGGGGGAGGGGACCTACACATTGGTCATCTTGTTGTTGACATGGTCAACCTGGCATTCAGGGAGCTAGAGAAAGAAGCAGAGCCCCAAGTGGGTGAGAGTGGAGGCTTATCAGCTTCTCAAAGTGGTCCTGGGTCTCATCACACAGGTGTGATTGGCACAACGACTGTGGTGACTACAGCGACGAGAGGGACTGTACGTACCCCACCTGCCGGGAGAGTCAGTTCACCTGTCAGAACGGGCGCTGCATCAACAAGAACTTTGTCTGTGATGAGGATAATGACTGTGGGGATGGATCCGATGAGCTCGAGCACCTGTGCCTCACCCCAGAGGCCACGTGCCCCCCTCATCAGTTCAAGTGTGACGATGGGCACTGCATCGACATGGTGAACGTCTGCAACCACCTTGATGACTGTTCTGATAACAGTGACGAGAAAGGCTGCGGTGAGTTCACTGGAGATTACAGGAGGAGGGGACTTAGGTAGATCTCAACCCTTCCAGGCTCATGAGGCTGGGAATGGGTGTGCACGCCTGGAGTCCCAGTACTTGGAAGGCTGAGACAGGAAGATCCCAGATTCCAGGCCCTGGCAACCTAGCGAGAACCTGTTTCAAATAAATAAATGAACAAAAAATAAAAAAGGCTAAGGGTGCATGCAGCTCAGAGGTAGACTGCCCCTGGGTTCAGTTCCCAGTACCAAAAAAACTACCAATCTGTCTTTTATGTAGGAAATGTCAAAAAAAAGTTATTGCTGCTTCTATATCAAAAGGCAGTGATTTATTCACATAGAAGAGAGAAACACAAACATTTTAGGGGCTAATTCTTTACTTAGATAGCCATTATAGAAAACAGAAAATGAACAAATACTCAGGCCACTTTTTAAGAGCATTGCTGAATAAGGTCCCCGTGAATGAAGAGAACTCTGTTGCTTCCCTTTGGGCCCTTGGGATGGCTGTGGCACGAAGCATCCCTCTGCTGGGACTCCTTAGCCAGCGCTTCCTTTCCATCCTCAGATGGAGAGTTTTAATCCCCACCACACCCCGACCACCACCAGTAAGCCAGTGGGGAATTTATAAAATGAGGACTGTTTGCTTAGCAGCATCTTGAATCTTAGTACTGACAATTCATACTGCTTGTGGTGTTCAATTCCGGTAACCACTATTCTGTGTATGTTGGCACTGTCTCTGTGATATAAACCTAAGTGGCTTGAAGGAAAGATCATATCTTTTCATTTATTTTGTTTTCCACTCATTAATTGTATTGCCTAATGGAACCAGAAGTATATAATGTAGCTTCTAAATAAAACTTTTATAAAGCAACATTAAAATCAAATGCTTGACAGAGAAACTCAGACTGAAAGTGATATGGAAATATAGAGAAGAAACTGTCTATATATAAAAATGTAAAAACTAGTTATTTGCTCTACCACATGAAAAATTTCCATAAGCTTCTACAAAGTTTCAAAAACCATTAACTAAACTAAAAAACCATGTGTTACTTATATTACATATTTATGACAAATTATAGGAAGCTTTTTGTATTGAATTCTAATTCAGATAGATTCGCATTAAGTTTTAATTAATTTTGCCTTGCTCAAGTTATAGGACTCAAATCCTCAACTGTACGTAATTAAAGGCAAATTTTTAGTTTGAAAAGGAAGTGATCTCACTAGGTCTTTTCCAAACCTACTACAGAAAAACCTTTATAATTAGAACTCGTACTGATTTTATATACTTATTCCTTTTGGAAGTAATAAAACTGTAACCTGTGGGTATGAAATGGATTGCTTAGGGTTATATGGTATACTAGCAGCATATTCGGATTTCAAAGTACAAGAAGTAAATTGTGTGTGTGTGTGTGTGTGTGTGTGTGTGTGTGTGTGTGTGTGTGTTAGTGTTACTAAGGATTGAACCCAGGGGCATTCTACCTCTGAGCTACACCCCTAACCTGATCTTATTTTTTTATGTTGAAACAGGGTCTTGCTAATTTGCTG